>NW_020229414.1:0-570877 GCF_003227725.1 Camponotus floridanus
CTGATGCGCAACAGCGGAATTGATATTGAAGCTATGTTGTCTGTAACATACAAATATAAAATGCAAATTATATCAATGTTCAAAATAATTAATATTTTAAGAAATTATTATTGGACTCATTGAATTTTATATCCGATGTACGCAATTATAAATAGATGTATAAATATGAAATAATTTTATAAGTAATTAATTTTTTTTAAGTAGAAACTTTTATAGAAAGAATTATTATAAAAATTTGTTCAATTTTTTCATGTTTAAATCATTTATATAAATCAAATTAATTAATTAATTAATTTATATAAAATTAATATAATACACACCATCAGGTTGTTCCGCTGGTGCAAGATGCCTTTCCTAGGCCTGCTCCTCCTCTCAGATCATCTGGGTTGGTTACATCTATAACATACACATAGAAAATCCAAATTATAATAACGTCCAAAATAATTAATATTTCAAAAAATTATTATTGTATGTATTGTGTATCTTATATTCAATCCATATAATAATAAGTAGATTCATAAAATAATTCTATAAATTAAAGAAAAACATTATTAATAATTTTATAAAAGTTTATATCTTTACAAGAGATTATAGCTTTTATTTAAAAATCTTTTTCTCTTTTATTTAAATCATATAAATAAACAAATCACATTAATTGTTGCGATTAATTGTTTGATTTAAATTATAATAAATATATTTAATATTTAATATATAATTGCAAATAAATAAACTATTTACCAGAAGGTTGCTCTGCCGGAGCCTGATGCCTCTCCTAGGCCTCCTCCTCCTCTCAGTTAGACGCGCGATACTTACAAACGGCACTCCCGCACTCACGAGCGATATTTTTATATCGCTATTTTCGCACTTTTACGCGCGATACTGAACGGCACTCCCGCACTATTCGATACGATTAAAAATTTTCTGTTTTGTCGCGCGATGTATATATTTAATATATATATACTTTAAACGGCACTCCCGGTTTCGTACGAGCGAAAATCCCGTTTCACTTGTGAAAGTGGGATTGCGAGAAAGTCCAACGCGAAAACGCGATAACGCGATGACGCGAAAAAGCTAAACGCGAAAACGCAGTAACGAGACGCCGCCGTCCGCGACACGTTGACGGCACCGACGACGAAAAGAAATATATATATATATAATATAATAATATATATATATATTTTTTTTTTCTTTTTTTAATAATATTTATGTTTTTTTTCTCTGGAAATAAATTTAATTTTTATATTCCCTAATAGCCCTAACAAACCTAACAGCCCTAACAGTCCTAGCAGTCCTAACAGTCCTAGCCGCCTTACTTGCTGGCTTACACCAGCAAAAATTCGCGATAAGGTGCAATTTGGGGAGCCCTAATCGGAAATTCGCTTATAAAATTTAATTGCGCAACACATCTTTTGGCCAATATTGACCATGGTATTTTTTCAGGCCAGTTATCTCCACTTCTGGCCATTCATTCTGACGACTAATTTGTTTCAAAAACGATCATGCGATATATGATCGTTTCTTTACGCACGTTATTCAGTCAAAAATTACAAGTTATAAATTATCATGCATAAAAGATAAAAAGCATGCATTTTAACTCTCGGTTGGCAGATTGGTTAGAAATATCTCTATTTTATAGATTAAATATTTATCGATTAAAAACCTATATTTTTATAAAATTGTTTTTTATAGAGACCGATATATAATAGAATTTTAGAATATTTCATGTATGTCCATCATACAATTGCAACAAAAATATCATCTATCTTTATTAAAAATATTTTTCCTTTACTTTTTCACTTTAATTTTTACTCGCGTATTGTCCCGCCAACGGAGAGTTAGAAGCAATGGATTTCTTCATGCATTTATAAATCCTTTGCTTCAAAATAAAAGGTTGTCACTTACCGGCACTGATGCGCAACAGCGGAATTGATATTGAAGCTACGTTGTCTGTAACATACAAATATAAAATGCAAATTACATCAATGTTTAAAATAATTAATATTTTAAGAAATTTATTATTGGATTCATTGAATTTTATGTCCGATGTGCGCAATTATAAATAGATATATAAATATAAAATAATTTTATAATTAATTAATTTTTTCAAGTAGAACCTTTAGAAAGAATTATATAGAAAGAAATATTACAAAAATTTTCCCAATTTTTTCTTGTTTAAATCATTCACATAAATCAAATTAATAAATTAATTAATTCATTTATATACAATTAATATAAATAATAATATTCACCATCAGGTTGTTCCGCTGGTGCAGGATGCCTCTCCTAGGCCTGCTCCTCCTCTCAGATCATCTGGGTTGTTGCGTCGATCTATAACATACAAATAGAAGATCTAAATTGTAATAATGTTCAAAATAATTAATATTTTAAAAATTATTGTATGCATTGAATTTTATATCCGACGCATATAATAATAGCAGATTAATAAAATAAAATATTACTAATAATTCTTGAATAACTTTATAAAACCTTTACA
The DNA here is from genome assembly GCF_003227725.1 of Camponotus floridanus. Classification (NCBI taxonomy): domain Eukaryota; kingdom Metazoa; phylum Arthropoda; class Insecta; order Hymenoptera; family Formicidae; genus Camponotus; species Camponotus floridanus. The sequence continues at coordinate 2,495 of NW_020229414.1, forward strand.
AGATTATAAATTTTATATAAAAATCTTTTTTTTAAAATTCGTATTTAAATCATATGAATAAAAAAATCAAATTACGATTAATTGCTTAATTTAAATTATAATAAATATATTCAATATTTATTTATATATATATATATATATATATATATATATAATTGCAAATAAATAAACTATTTACCAGACGGTTGCTCTGCCGAAGCTCGATGCCTCTCGAGGCCTCCTCCTCCTCTCAGTCTTAATCGCGCGATACTTTTAGCGGCATTCCCGCACTCACGTGCGATATTTTTATATCGCTATTTTCGCACTTTTACGCGCGATACTGAACGGCACTCCCGCACTATTCGATACGATTAAAAATTTTCTGTTTTGTCGCGCGATGTATATATTTAATATATATATACTTTAAACGGCACTCCCGGTTTCGGTACGAGCGAAAATCCCATTTCACTTTTACAAGAGTCATCTTCGAGTCAACAGATCGGGAATTCAACGCATCTTACCTCCAAACAAGAGTTAAGTCCGAAACGGAAGAAAACTATCGATTGATGGAATCAACGCGAATGGAGTTCACTCGATTCTTGTCCGCGCCTAATATCCTATCTCAGACGGAACAAGAGAAGGGATCCATTAACGACGATTCCAAGCAATCGATCGAATCCTAACCGATCCGTACCGAACTGGAGCCAGAAGCAGAGCGTGACCTCAATCAGCCGGACTTTTGAGCAAAAGCTCAAAATCGCGCGCCCACATACACAGTACTGGCATCCGCATGCGCGCCGGCATCACCTAAGTGCCGCGTTGCACCAGGCGTGAGACAAAGATCGTTGCAGCAACGACTCAATGAACATCCCAGTTAATTGACGTCGGAAGATGACAACTCGATGACAAATAAATGAAATTGGGATTGCGAGAAAGTCCAACGCGAAAACGCGATGACGCGATGACGCGAAAAAGCTAAACGCGAAAACGCGGTAACGAGACGCCGCCATCCGCGACACGTTGACGGCACCGACGACGCGAAAGGGTACTTAGCTTCCTCTTCAGGCTCCTTGAGATTTATTCTAAATTAAAAAATTTAAAATAAACTTCAAGGCACCATCCAAGTACTAAGCCCTCCCACCGCGACAAGGTGTACCCCGTGGGAGGGTTATATTATATATAATTTTATATATAATATAATATATAATTAATAGATATATAATTATAAATCTTCTTAATAAAACTCAAAATAATTCATTTTGTAAAACTAATTATTACGCGTAATGAATTTGTTGTTTTCATTATTGATATCTATATGCAACACATGTATATTAATACGATTATAGTCGAAAGTTTAATATAATTAAAAGTCATGATACAATAATCGTTTAATTAATAATTAATTTAAGAATATACGACGTATTTCGCACTACGATCTTTATTGCTCGAGTGTCGCTTTATGAATGATACGAAGGCCGTACGTTGTACGACTAGCGCGCTATTGTTTACGTCAAGGCCGAATGCCGTGTTATTGTTCGTTCGTCATATCGAAATATATTGTATTACATTGTATTATATTTTATATTACAATATAAGGTAATATAAATATGTTAACGTACGTAAGATATTTCGATGACAAACAGATAATAATATCAATCTTGGCGTAAACAATACATATTTTTATTATATTATATCATATTATATTATATTATATTATATTATATTATATTTTACATATTTAATACAGCAAATAATTTTTCGATATTGATCGCGATCGCGTCTAGAAAAGATTTAACGGAGCGTCTTGTACTACTATTTACTCTTTGAGTGTCATCGCGCGAATGATAATAGAACCGAACAAATTAATTCAAAAGACCGTGTTATTATTATTTTTGTACCGAAACATTTTTCAAGACTATGGCATATAAACATAAAAATATACGACTATTTCGCACTACGATCTTTATGCTGAGTGTCCTTTGTGAATGAAAAACCGTATGACTAGCGCGCTATTGTTTACGTCAAGGAACCCGTGTTATTGTTCGTCATATCGAAATATATTGTATTATATTATATTTATTTTATATTATAATATAATATAATAAATACAGCAAATAATTTTTCGATATTGATCGCGATCGCGTCTAGAAAAGGATTTAACGGAGCGTCTTGTATACCACTACTTTACTCTTTGAGTATCGACGCGCGAATAATAATAGAACCGAAAAAATTAGTCCGAAAAAGACCGTGTTATTATTATTTTTTTATCGAAACATTTTTCAAGACTATATAGCATATAAACATTAGCGCGCTATTACGGCACCAAGGTCGGTTATTGTTTGTTCGTCATCGAAATATTTTACGTATTTTAATATATACATATATGTATATATGGAATATATTAAGTATATAAAAGTATTTTAGATTACATAGATTTTTTAATTATAGGATTATTTATTAAAAGATTGATGTATGGAGTCTTTCATTATGTTTAGATTCATGATTCAATTATTTTATTGTGCGTTCTCACAATTCAAAATATTTCAATGATTGAAAAATAAAGTATCGCAGATATATTGTATTTGACTCTATAAATATCTATAAATGCTAAAGAAATAATTTCTGCTCGTAAAAATCGATTTCATATCGAAATAATAATTTATTATTTTAGATTTCTGTTACTATAATTCTTAGTTGATTAAATGAATATATTACGATTAAATGCGATAGAGAATTTTTGTCGCGATTTGTATATAGATATTAATTATGTGTTATTTATAAAAGTTAATTAATCATATAGTTATAATAAATAATTTTCGGTGTTGATCGCGATCGCATCTAGAAAAGAAATTTAACGGCGTATCATTATATTACTAATTAAAAAATATTAGACAATAACATATAAAATTATATAAATATGAATAAATATGAAATTATATAAATCGTTTCATAATCGGCATGCAGATATTACAAATGCTATGCATCTGATTTATATAATTTTTCACATATCATTGTCTAATATTTTCGAATGTGTAATAATATTAATATCACGTTGAAGGTAGATTAAAAGATAATCCGAAACGTTCGTATTTATTGTATGTATTGTGACGAGTAATTCGAAATATACTAATAATTTGAAATATATTAATAATTAAAAGAGAAAGGATTTTTCTTGTACTCCAGTTATCGCGCTTTTTATTGGCTCTTAGTTATCAATTGTTTAATTAATTTTTAATTATTATTATTTGAGCCAATTTTTTATTTTAATTTTAATACTTATATTATTTAATATTTAAAAATAATATTTAAAAATAAACTAGAATATTTTTTGTGTTATAATTTATTTTCAATGATGAACCGTTGTGATAAAGACTATATTAAATTACATATAATAATGGCGATGGTGGTGATAGATAATGTGTGATTAATATATAATATAATATCGGGTAATATATTTTAATAATCAATTATACTTGATAGATAGATAGATAGATAGATAGATAGATAGATAGATAAATACATAGAGAGAGAAAGAGATCACAAAACTTATTTATATTACAAATTTATTTAACATATACAAACGTTTTGCGTTACTTATGTTATCGACATTTCGTGTACGAGGCATGGAATACAATCCGAAATTATGTTACCCATTGAAAACATTCGTAGATTTGACTACGTAGTTCATGTTTATATTTTTTTGTTTATAGGATGCATTGCTTTCAGAGATCGCCTAAAAGCAGACTATGACAAAACAGAGTGAAAACTATGAACAATTTTGTTGTTTGTTTTATAGATTTTAAAAATGGCTTGTCGTATGCTACATATTTGTAGAGTTGTAAATAATTTGATAAAAATGTTCAATCTGTAAACAATGGTAACGCAAATGAAATATATCATTGTCTCTAAATCATTATATGTAATTAACATATAATATGTATTTAAAATTAATTTATCAATTTAATTCTAATAAAATTATGAAATTTTTTTCAGGTATATATTATTGTTTAATATTGTTTAATTTATTGCTTGTCAGTCATTCTCATTTATTAAAAATAGTCACTTTATTAAATAATGTGAGAAACTCTATGTTCTTTGCGAATAGTAAGTAGAACTTTTATGGATATAGCATTTTAATAATAGTTTATATTTACAGTAGAAAATAGTTTGTATTTCACTGTGCTTTTGTTCTATAGGACCTGAAGATGAATTATGAAAGGGTGTAACAAGTATTAGTAATGAGCAGGAAGACGCAGAGGTAGAGCAAGAAGAGTAGTGAAAAGAGAGACCTAAATAAGGAGCAAATTATTGACATGGGAAAAATTCCGATACAATTTCCTGGTCTGAACACTTCTGTGTTTAGAGGAAAAGAATTAATTCAACAGCTAAAACTGCTTGTAAATCTTGAAAGAAAGCAAAAACTTATGGAATTACCACAAAGTTAGACCAGACCAATGCAAATAAAATTATCGCCATTGGAATGTGGTTGGAGGAGTGTTACAATGGATGGCAGAAGCATTGAATCAGATCTTATTGGAAAAGGTTAATATTTATGCTATTACTGGATTATAATGGTTAAATTACACACATACAAAAATCATGTGATACGATGTCTATTTTCAATTTTTTTTTTTTGATTTTTCAGTTCTAAATATTAGAATCTTATACAATTAATATCTTTGTTTTCTGCAGATACATTTGAAAGTTTTGAAACCTGGATTTTGGAAAACAAAATGATAACTTGTATGACCAGTAATTTAGCACGTAAGACTAGAATCAATTCATTTATAGTAATTGGGAATGGAAATGGATTGGCTGGATTTGCGTTATCAAAAGCCAAAGCATCCCTAAAGACGATTAAAAATAGGGCTGGTCAAAGATTAATGTATATTCCTACGTATAAGGAACACACTGGTAAGAAAATACTTGTCAATACTATATAATATAAAATTTATTTCTTCTCTTTTAATATCACTTTGTATTTTTCAGTGTTACATGATTTCTTTACACAGTTTGAGAATATAAAAATATTTGTAAAGAAAATTCATGAAGGATAATGGGCTTATTTGTCACCTTTATGCCAATTATCTCACACATGCGATAAAAGCATGTGTGAGATAATTGGCATAAAGGATATGTATGCCAAAGTACAAGGAGGAATGTAAAAGCATTCTAAACCATATTGGTTTATTGCAATAGGTGTGAATATAAAGTATTTAAAGGCATATTATACTTTTTATTTAATTTATATTAGAAAGAAACATTTTTATTTATAAAAATATATATACATATATATATATATATATATATATATATATATATATATGTTAGACATAAAGCTAAAAAAATCGTGGATTGTGTCGATTAATTAATTAATTGTTTTATTTAATTATCAATTTATATATGTATATTATTAACAATGATTTTTTGTTTACTTAAACTTTATAAGGTTGTACATAAGAAACAATCTTTCTTATTTAGTATTTCAAGCATATTTTCATAGAACTTTAATTTAATTATTATATTATTAAAAATATTGAACAAAATAAAGAATTAAAGCTGGCTTTCTCTGCAGTCTCATGGCAGATTATATCAGTAATCATACTTTAATTATTGCAATATATCATGAAACAAATCAATCTCAAAATAATAGAAATATTTGCAGAAATATCAACAATTTGCAGATGAAAAATGATAGCATTTAGTCAAAGTTAAATCAGAAAATGGGAATTACCCAGTAGTACTTGTTTCACCAGCGCAAATCAGAAAACCAGAAGTACCGTCAATAAATCTCTCGATTTTATGCAGTATGTAATGGATAAAAGAATGGTGTTGAAAAAGAAGAAATTACTGCCATTCTTTACTAAACTTCCGTCTTACAAAAGAAAATTGGAATGTTGGATTTGAACGAACGAGAAACTCCGATGAATCGAAAATACAATTGTTAGCGAAATATGAAAAACTGCATTTTCTGACAGAAAAATATCCAGAGGCACAAATATTTTATAAACGAAAACCACGCGAAGATGAAACAATAGAATAAAGAAGCCGTATAATCATTGTACTTTTATGTATAAACGTTTCACAAAATAAAATCTTTATAAATGAAGCGTTACATTAGAAATATTAGTATAAAATTAAATATCCATGTGAGATTTAAAATTTTTTGTCCTTTTTTTTCTTTGGAATTTTTTGTACTTTTTTTTCTAAAGATTCTTTAAGCGAGAACTGCTTCTTTCGCAAGACTATTGAACAATTTGAATATTTGATGTTTTTTTAATAGTCTAAATTTCGTGAAAAAATTCGAGAGAAAATTAGATTTTATCGTATTACTGCACATATCGATTAAATGCTATATCAAATGCTATATGTAGTGTAAATATTTTAATTTTTTTGTATACGATCTATTTTTTATAATTTTTTCGTATACGATCTATTTTTTATTCTATCGATGTTTTCATAGTGATGCACCTTGAGCATTTTACTTCATATATTTGAAATAAAAATATATTAAAGCAAATTATTTTGCAAATTTATTATTCTAATTTTTATTTAGAAAGAATAAGATTTAAAAAGACGTATGAATTTTTTCAGATTTGTTTACATATTTCTATTGCAAAAAACGCATCAGATAAAACTGACTTTTCTGTACATTTTAAATGTGCCAAAAGATTTGCTCTTTATTCCACTTACTGCAATAATGTACACTAAAAAAGACAGATCTATATTAAAAATGATAGATTAGTAGTATATTTAGTAGTTGGAAAGAAAGAGAGCAGAAATGAAAAGTGCATCTAGATAATTTAAAAGAATAAAAAACAAATCTAAAAATAATACATAAAGATTAATATTATGTATTTTTTTTCATGAGGAATGTGGAGCGCACATTTATGCATTTATTTATTTAGATGAGATTTACTTTAGAGCACATTCAGTATTCAATTTTAATTTTATTTTCTCTTTCTTATGATATATAAGTATAACATAATTACCTGCAAATGCTATCATTTTTGTGTGCTTACAGTGATACAGAAGCAACATTACAAGTACTATATTTACAGATAACATCTGTATAATAAAAAAAGCACCAAAGTCTAATGGTGAAAAAAGGGTAAATATTATAGACCAGGATAAGTATCAATCAATTATTCCATCGCTCTGTTTCATTAGAGTTGCAATTTTCTTTTATAATATCATGAATATTATAAATAAGATAAAGATTTCAGTACGTTTCAAATAAATTTATATATTTTATGTATGTAATACTGCGCACACATATTAAAAGGTGATAATATCGCAGTTAATAAGATACAATCCTGGCAATGTAGCGATTTTTGGATTCTGAAAATAATTTAATTTGATTTATTTTTAAGAAATGCGCACAATACTTGAGAGCAAATTATTTTTGTGCCAAGTATTACCTGTGTAAAATTCCACACACAGTATCATATTGCGGTATATGAAAAGCTTCATCGATGAAATAATGTGATAATACAATTGAGATATAAGCAAAATAATATAGTACTTGTAATGAATAACGTTAATGTGGAATACAAAAAATTTTATATTTTAATTTTATGTAATCGAGATGAGATAAGACACTCATGATTACTTTAAAAATGTATCCACAAATATCATGTAACTTCAATAGCTGCACATTCGTCAAATTAATCCTATTACGTTAAATGAATCACAGCAGTGTTTGTTTTAATTTAATCTAACCTAACCAATTATATTATATGCTCCTCATTAAAATGTGTAAAACTGTACGTCGCACATTTAATGCGAATAATATACTACGTAATAAAATGTAATACACTAATGAAATAATTAAATATTATTTTTGAAAGCATGATACAATCCAGGCAGCATACGCTTGTGTTTACATTCGATATCCAAAGACAGAGATTAGGTTAGGTTAGATCAAACAAATTTATCGTTTAACAGTTGGCAGCCCTACGAGATAGGCTGTGCAGCACTGCGCGCGCGTATACAAAATTCAAATAGCTTCTAGCATAACCATCTTCACGCGATCGACTTTATTTGAATTGCACCGAATCGAATTATGATGCAGCGCCGATTTATCCGAATGCAATTCGGGACATCGCGATGCTGTATAAGCGTCGAATGAGCACGAATTATCATGCAAATATGATAAATCAAATCTACTCACCGGCTGTTCCACAGGCCGCTCCTCCTCGGGACAGTTCGCTCGCCTCGGGACGTTCTATTCCGATCTTGATGCACACAAATTCACACGATATTATCAACGCGAACGCGCGACACTTTATTCGGCACTCCCGATACTCGCTCGCATCCGATAATCATCATCAAGGGCACGAATAACGCGACGCAACTTCGCTCCATCTTCGCGATGACGCCATCACTGAATATCGTCAAAAATCGCTGTCGCACGTTTCCATCGACACACTATAAAAGTCGCGCGATCATCCTTGGACACTTTCGACGCTCGTTCATTCGCGATATTCGTTTAAAAACGGTTAAAAGATGCGAAAAATGCGGACGTACGACGATCCGTGTAACTGCGTATGACTCCGGTTCACGCGCCAACATGGCGGCCGTATGACGCGTTTGACGTAGCAGTGACGTAGCAATGACGTAGCAGCACGCGCCAACATGGCGGCCGAACCAGTGCGCATTCGTTTCTGCGCATGGCCATTCCTGCGCGCAACGTTTGCACAACTTTGATTTCTGAATATTATCTACGGCTTTAATTAATAGCACATAATGATAAATATATAAAGATGGAATCAATTAATCATATTGGTCATATATGTAGACTTGCCCGAAGAAATAAAGAAAAAATTGAGATATTTTTAATTTCTTTTTTTTTTAGTAAAGGATGGAAATGTCTATTCATAGGCTTGTTCTTTTTTTCCTCTTTCGCGCAATTTCGATTCAATATATAACGTAGAAAATTCATAATATATTATGCTAATGATATGAATTACGAATGATTCGATTGTTTTATCGCGCTTCAAATAAACAAAAGTCACTCGATATTGTGCACCATTCTAATCGTACGAAATATATTCGACGATTTTTTTTGATCACTGTGTTATCAGAACGTGCGATCAGAACGATTCGAAAACGATGCATGTACAGAGTTTGAAGAGATATCCAATGCACGACAAATTATACTTGCGTTGATTAGTATTCATCAACACCGAACTGTTAATCGCAAATACGTGTTCATGACTTTCACACATTTTTTTCGCAAAGAACGATATACGAAATGCAATATTTCGCGCCTCGCATTTCACACAATGCGGCAACTTTTTTGCTGTTTAATATCGCCATCTGCTTCTGGCTATATTCATTTTGACGACTATTTGTTTACGATCGTACGATATTATGATCGTATTTTAACGTGCGTCATTTAGTCGTCAGAAATCGCGAAATAAATTATCATGCATAAAATATAATTAGCATGCATTTTAACTCTCGGTCGGCGGGTTGCTTATAAATATCTTTATTTTTTAGATTAAATATTTAGAAATTAAAAATCTATTTTTCAAATCGTTTTGTAAAGGCCAATATATATATAATGGAAATAAATATTTCATGTATGTCTATATTTATTGTCATTTTAAAAATATTTTTTCTTTTACTTTAATTTTTACACATCACATTTTTACATTTTTATTGTCCCGCCAATCAAGAGTTAGAAGCAATGGATTTCTTCATGCATTTACAAATCCTTTGCTTCAAAATAAAAAGTTGTCACTTACCGGCACTGATGCGCAACAGCGGAATTGATATTGAAGCTATGTTGTCTGTAACATACAAATATAAAATGCAAATTATATCAATGTTCAAAATAATTAATATTTTAAGAAATTATTATTGGACTCATTGAATTTTATATCCGATGTACGCAATTATAAATAGATGTATAAATATGAAATAATTTTATAAGTAATTAATTTTTTTTAAGTAGAAACTTTTATAGAAAGAATTATTATAAAAATTTGTTCAATTTTTTCATGTTTAAATCATTTATATAAATCAAATTAATTAATTAATTAATTTATATAAAATTAATATAAATAATAATACTCACCATCAGGTTGTTCCGCTGGTGCAAGATGCCTTTCCTAGGCCTGCTCCTCCTCTCAGATCATCTGGGTTGTTACATCTATAACATACAAATAGAAAATCCAAATTATAATAACGTCCAAAATAATTAATATTTCAAAGAATTATTATTGTATGTATTGTATTTTATATTCAATCCATATAATAAAAATCGATTTTATATCGAAATAATAATTTATTATTTTAGATTTCTATTATTATGATTCTTAGTTAAATGAATAAATTACGAAATATGCGATTCGAGAATTTTCGTTGTGATATATATAAATATTAATTATCTATAGTGATATTAATTATCTATAGTTATTTATAAAAGTTAATCAATCATATTGTTATAATAAATAATTTTTCGATGTTAATGGTGATCGTATCTAGAAAAGAAATTGAACGGCATATTATTATATTACGCATTAGACAATAACATATAAAATTATATAAATTGTTTCACAATCGACATGCAGATATTATAATGCTATCTGCATCTGATTTATATAATTTCATATGTTATTGTCTAATATTTTTTATGTATTATTAATGTTACGTTAAAGGTAGATTAAATGATGACCGAAACGTTCGTGTTTATTGCATTGTGACGAGTAATTTGAAATATAATTAAATATGAAATATATTAATAATTAAAAGAAAGAGGAAGGTTTTTTTCTGATGCTCCAATTACCGCGCCTTTTAGTGACTCTTAGTTGTCAATTGTGTAATTAATTTTTAATAATTGTTATTTGAGTCAATTTTTTCTTTTAATTTTAATATTTGTAGTATTTAATATTTAGAAATAAAGTAGAATATTTTTTGTGTTATAATTTATTTTCAATGATGAATTGTTGTGATAAAAACTATACTAAATTACATAGTAATGACGGCGGTAGTGATGATAGAGAGAGACCACAAAACTTATTTATGTTAGAAATTTATTTAATATATACAAACGTTTTGTGTTACGACATTTCGTTCACGTAGCATGGAACACAACCCGAAATTATATGTTACTCACTGAAAACGTAGATACTGGCAACATAGTTCATGTCTACGTTTTGTGTCCACAGAGAGCGCTATCATTGATATCGCTTTCATTGATATTTAAAAGCGTGCCATGACGTCTCTCATTCTTCTCTCTGGTCATTAATGAAAACGATAAGGATTGTAATGAATGAACGAAAATGGCGTCCGCCTTAGAGAATTTGGAAGCTCAATTGGAGCTCTTTATCGAGAATGTGCGGCAAATACGTATTATTGTGAGCGATTTTCAACCTCAAGGACAAAATGTACTGAATCAGAAGATGTAAGTATTTGTATAACGTGCACATCTTTTTATATCTGCGTGCAAAGACAGTGTTTTCATATGCTAACCTCGCAATAGTTTGCATCAATAGTGATGTCAGTCTCTTTAATTATAATTATTTCAATTAAATATGATATTAATTACGTATATATTCTACCTTCAAAAAATTTTTTTTGTAGACAAGGTTTAGTTAATGGCTTGCAAGAGATTGATAAGCTAAAATCTCAGGTGCAAGATGTCCATGTGCCATTGGAAGTATTTGAGTAAGTTTGACAATATCAGTATTAAAAAATATATATATATATGTACTAAATTTTTTACTTTTATATAAAACTGCTTATTTCAGTTACATTGATCAAGGAAGAAATCCTCAATTGTACACCAAAGATTGTATAGAGAAGGCTCTGACAAAGAATGAACAAGTAAAAGGAAAGATTGATGCATATCGGAAATTCAAGGCGAATATGTTAGTGGAATTGAATCGAGTTTTCCCAAATGAGTTAGCCAAGTACAGAGCAATTCGTGGAGATGAATAAGACAATCTAAATTTATGGGCCAGATCTTGACAACCAAATGATTCTTTATACATGCTGCCACAATCTGTAATTTGTCATCTTATAACTTTTTTATATTTGTTCAAAAAAATGTATTATCTAAATATATTTAATATCTTTTTCTTGTATATATTATAGGTGTAAATATATATTGCGATAAATGTATATGCAGTATTTTTTAAAGATTAAATAAACTTATAAACAATAAGCTCACAAATACTAAAAGTTTTTGTATTTTACACTCTTGATTCAATTAATCATATATAATTAGACTAACATACAAATTATTGAGTGGTGTTACGCTATGTTATTTATATTGAGACAATTGCATAGTTAGAAAATATGTAAAATTATATATGTGAAATTATTTTATAATCAATGTATCGAGTGCAAATTACAAAAAAATCACTAATTGATCTATGAAGATGCGAGATAGAATATATCTAATAAATTAAAATAAAAAATCAAAATTTAAAATTATTTTAATTTCAACTTTCAAAAAAATAAGGGGGAAGGGAATTTTCGTTAACCAATGTTAACATGTGTAACAAGATATGTTAACGATAATTATTTTTGATTCCACGCATATCAAGTGCGTAACACGTATGGTTAGTGGTAATAAGATATGTATGTTTATTTTATAACTAATCTTATAATGATTATAATGGAATTGCAATACATCAAATGTGTTTAACGATCGCAATCATAAATTGGTATAATTCAAAATCGTGTAACTTTGCATGATATAAAATGGATGAAGTATCGATAATATTTGTTTTGTACAAATATTTTATCAACGAAAAGCTGAGTGAATATTTGCTTTCAATTATTCGTATATTATGTATATATTACGAATAAAAACAATGTTATTGGTAAGTTAAAAAAGTATTCTATCAGTGCATAAAAATATAGAACATGGTTTATTTATTATTATTTACAGTGTCGCGAGAATAATTGCAATTTTAATGCCGGAAAAAATTGATATTTTAAAGAATCACTTTAATTGATCTATACGAGAGAGAATATATCTAAAATAAATCGAAATAAAAAATAAAAACTGATAATCTCAATAGATAGATTGTACAAATTGTACAATATTTACAAGATGTAATATCTGTTAATACAATTTCTTTAATAACTTATCTTTCTTATCTATCTATTCTTTAATAATTTATCTATCTTTTTATTTATCTATCTATCTTCGATTTTTTTAAAGGATTGTATGTACAATCCCAGCAAAAAGAAGCTGAAAATCAATATTGACGAATATATCCACTTTTGATGTATTTTGAGTATGAGAAATTGTGTGGAATATTATAATTTGATCTTAGCTACAGTGCAGAGATTTTTTAATATTTATTGCGTGTTTTCACTGAAATATTCCGAATTTTATTAATTGAAATGATTAACTTTTGGCAAAGAATTTCGCCTTGTGACAGATACATAGCTAACTTCATTGAATTATATTTAATATCTTTTTAACCAGTACTTGTACCCAGGTAGTAAGCACACGTTATTTTGACATTCTAAATTGATCATTCACTGTCTATTCTTGACGTGACGAATTGACGTTTTTATGACGTAAAAGTAACGATCTAATGTCACAGATTCTTGATGTCATGACATGTACCGCATTTTGACGTCATAAAATGTACCATATTTTGATATCTTTTTCTTAGAATAATAATATATTTAATAGTGTGATCGAATAAAACACTCTCTAAAAGTGAATCAGTATATTGTCACTGAAAAACAGTAAATAGTCACTGATTACAGCAATTATAAGTACAGTACTGTAAATCAATGATATTTTATTGAATGAATAAGTTAATAATTTTGACTATTTTAATCAGTAATATCTCAGTAATATTTCTCAATAATATTTCTCAGTAATATTTCTCAATAATATTTCTCAGTAATATTTCTTTCGTTATCGACAGTAATATTAAACTACAATTCATCTCTCTATCTATTTCATAAATATAATATAAATATAATAAATGTAAAAAAATAAATATATATAAATATAAATAAATATATATAAAATTAAAAATTTTATTTATATTTACTAAATATTTATTATATTAAAAATTTTATTTTATTTATATTACATATATATTGAATCTGTTATTTTAAATAGATAACGAACGAATAATTTTTATTAAGTAGCCAGACATTTATTTGTCCGACTTATAAGATCGATTTAAAATCTGAAGCCTCTCTATCTCTATGAGATTGTATCAGAAATTAAATCGAAATAATATTTCTAATTTTATCTGTCACTCTTTGCAAATTTTATATAATTCTTATGACTAAAACTAAATACGAGAAAGATAGCGATCATAGCGGTAACTAGCGGAGCGAACTGGTTTTACAATGAATTTTACTTTAACAATTGTTAAAGTTTGATCGCGAAAGTCATGTTATATAAAAAATGTTGAAAGATTTTTTTATGGAATCAATGTGCTAACTAATGACATTAATAATAAAATAATCGTCACTTCATGATTAAAAAATGATGTCAAAATAATGTTATATCAAGACGTCAATATAAAGTCATGTAACAAATCAGTCATTTTGACGAAACATATGACCAAAAATGACCAGTTGGAACATCAAAATAACATGTGCTTGCTACCTGGGTATAATATTATTTGATCAAATATTTCCTCTGTATCTAAACGTTTGCAAATTTTAAACAAATTCTGAATATTATTTCCATGTGTTTTTGTCATTTGAATCGACGTGGATACGTTCCATAAGAACACATATTAATTCGGTGCAAATTAAAATCTTTATAACTTGTGAACGCTTTAGCGAATCGATTTAAAAATTATACTGAAGATTCTAAACATATGTAAGGACATTCTGTACAATTTTCAATATTCTAATTTCTAAATTCTCAATATTTTGAAAATAGGTACAAAACATTCTTAAATGATTGTATTCATTACGACGCAACGAAACGTAACGCTTATTAAGACGCGTGAATAAACTTTTTCGAACATTAGAGACACATCGAGTTTCGCCCCACACTCGGGTTTTCCCCTACTCAATGCGGCATGAATATAATCTTCCAGCGAAGGATAAAACCCATTCCGTAAGCGACAATCGAGCCTTCGACAGTAGCCTTGGCGATCATTTTAAGCGGCATGCTCGCTCTACTGATCATTGTCTTCGTGTTTGGCAGTGTTATTCAAGCCGAGGAATACACGTGAGTTCTGAGCTAGAGATTGATATCGTTCTTATTTTATCCATTTCGATCTTTTTGATATCATAAGTCCATAAAGGAGAATGCATCGATTGTCGCGTTGCTATTGTTGCATATAGATACAGAGATTCTCGTGCACTCGGCATTGGAATAATGCTTGATATCGATGATTAAAATTGATATAATTTCGATAAATCGAGATTTTACATACATTTGTACAGATTTGCTTTTAAAACGGTCAAGAAAGAACACTGGGTTCCATCGCGTAAATGTTAGTCTTAGATAGAAAAGCAATTCATTTGATGTGTACGGTGAAAGCAACAGGTGGGTGGATTTATTGAGAAATAGACCGCATCGGTTGTCCTGGGGAGTTCCCGAGAAATGTTTGAAAGATAATTGTAATAAATGTTTACAATTTTTTTCTATCATTCTCGAGCTTGGATTTACAATCACAATGTAATAAATGTTTACAGTTTTTTCTATCATTCTCGAGCTTGGATTTACAATCATAATCTGCATTTAGAAATCCTTTCACGACAGTACCGTCATAACGGTGAAATATAATTTGCCTTTTCTCTTGACAATAGGAATTATTTTTGATGCTTGATAGATAAAATATATACCCAGGTAGCAAGCACACGTTATTTTGATGTTTCAAAGTGGTCATTTTTGGTCGTATGTTGTCAAAATGACTGATTTGTTACATAGCTTTATATTGACGTCTTGATATAACATTATTTTGACGTCATTTGTCAGTCATGAAGTGGCATAAGAAACTGTAAACATAATTATCTTTCAAACATTTCTCGGGAACTCCCCGGGGCGACCGATGCGATTTATTTCTCAATTATTTTATTATTAATAATGCCATTAGTTAGTACATCGATTCCATAAAAAATCTTTTAAAATTTTTTACATGACTTCGAGAAACTTTAACAATTGTTAAAATAAAATTCACTGTAAAATCAGTAAATTTCACTGTAAAACCAGTAATCGCTAGTTCGTTTGTATACCGCTTTGATCGCTATCTCTCTCGTATTTAGTTTTAGTCATAAGAATTATATAAAGTTTGCAAAGAGTGACAAATAAAATTAGAAATATAACTTCGATTTAATTTTGATACAATCTCAATGGAGAGTCTTCAGACATTAAATTGATCTTATAAGTCGGACAAATAAATGTCTGGCTACTTAATGAAAATTATTCGTTCGTTATCTATTTAAAATAACAAGTTCAATATACATTTTTTTTTAGGGGATCTCACTGCTTTTTGTAAAAATTTATATTATTTCTACAGAAAATATATGTTAGATTTTTTAAAGATATTTTTTTATGTACTTGACGTATTTTATTTTACCGTTATAAAATTGTTTCTAGACGGATATCACCACGTTTATATTATTTCTGCAAAAAATATATACGCATTTTTTTAAATTTTTACTAAGGATAAGTCGCATATTTTTACAAGGTTTTATTTTCTAGATATTAGAGTTCACTCCCAAGGGGTGGTTTTTGAATATTGTTATAATACGATAAATTAGTCTCCTTAGAAGTCTTATATAACGGTACAGTTTTTATATTTATATGATACCGTTTTCGAGATAGATTAGCTTTTATCCCTAAGAGGTTTTTGAAAATTGTTATGCGATAAATTAATCTCTCACACGTATACACACACATATACACATATCACACGTATGCACACACATATATATTAATGGTTTTGTTTCTTAAAGCATTTTTGCATACTAAAGCGAATAATCATATATGCGCGGTATGAACGCAGCTTGAGGGACAAAATCGCTTTGAATGTGTGCGTGCGAAGATACGTTCATGATTCTAAACCTTATGATGGAAAATGAAAAATGTCACAATTCTGATATGCGATTATCATTTCTCGGGATTGACTGCACCAATTTTATTCAAACTGGTCACAATCGAAAGCTTGTATTCACATTATATAAGAAAAATGCTGTTAGATTTTTAATTACTGCTTTAGTTTTTGAAATATTTCAATCGAAAGTTTATGTGACGTCATTTAACGTAAAATTCCGGATAAGCTACTTGATAGTGTCACGACGAGAACAGTGACTCTCAATCCTCGGATCCAATTTTCTATCAGTTTTTTATGTACATGGCGTCGCGGCGCTACTGCGTCGCTTGATATATATAATTATTCTTATACTAATAACTTCCTCTATACTTGTTATTAACAGTAGTTGCGTATAATATTATATAGATATTTCATCGTTATCGAACTATTTATGTGTTATTATTCTCCCATTATTTTACTTGAAGTAAAATAATGGGAGCATAATAACACATAAAGATGTAAGATATCTAAATTATTGAAAAGTCTGAGTCATAATGTTTAAAGAAAGCATTTTTGTTCCTTTCTTATATTTAAAAGTTTAAGAAAATTATAATATGCACATAATAAATTCAACATGTTTGTTTTTAAAATAAATATTATAAACAAGCTAAACAATTAGATTACACGGTTATATTAAAGTATTACGAAATTTACAACATTTATTATTATTTAAATGTTTTGAAATGGTAATAAATTTCGAAGCTATATTTATATTAACTGTAAAAAAATTATATTGAAAAATTATATTAAAAATTATATTTTGTTATCTTGTTATAACTTTATTGACGCATTTAATTAAAGAAAAATTATATTAAAAATTATATTTTGTTATCTTGTTATAACTTTATTGACGCATTTAATTATACGATTTCCTGTTTTACTTTTTTAATTTAAACTTTTAACTTCTTCATGAACGACATTTCTAAAAAGGAACGAAAATATATGTGTACATATTTTATATATATATATATATATATATATATATATATATATAAAATCATACAAAAAATGCTTTAGGAATTAAAGTAATCTTAACTCATTTAGTATCGATTACGAATTAATATCATAATTTATTGTACTTCGCTAATAGTGTTGATCTCATATCGGTTTTTAAATGTTTTATTTTATCACTCTTTTGGATTTTTTGATTTTTTTAATGTACTTGGTGTATTTTTTTATCTTTATAAGGTTTTTTAGGGGATAAATAAATATTCTTTTGAAAAGAATGTGATAGTCTTCTTGGTGACTTAAAAATAATTAAATTATTTAAAAAATTTTTTTAAATTATTTTTAAAATTGTAGTAACATGATTATATGTTATACGTTACAATATTTTCATGGATAATAGTCCTGAGTTTCGTTTTATGAATATCATGTAACAACTGGCCATATGATCATATTAATGCTATGTCATGTGTGGTTTAAAATCTTCTATTAGAATTTTATGAGAATTAAGATACTGCGAGAGAGAAAGAAAGATAATGAAATAGAAAATTTGATCGAAAGAATGATTAATTGTCTAATGATATCTTGCATTACTTGATTATTGACATAAATAGAGAATCATATTCTAATTACATAGGTATAATTAACATATAAACTTTCTCTACATTTTTTAAACAACAATACTAGATCTGGATATTACAAATGCTAAATGTGCTGAATAAAGGATCCAGCCCCAATGACCTTGATCTTCACATATGTTATCAAGATCACTGTCCTAAATAACATGTAAAAGATTTTAGCTGTCGCTCGTTGTTTATTAAAAAGTTATAAACAAAAGAAGTTTTACGAAATTTCACAAAATTTTCGGACACCATGTACAATAACAGATCATTATATTTTATCAAGATCACCGTTCTAAATAACATGCAAAAGATTTGTATCCCGCTGGGTCCCCTATTCAGTACATTTATCACCTCTTAGCTTATAGACATCATGATTAATTAAATTATCATCGATATACAGCGCTGTATTAATGAATTAAAAATCGCGAAAAAATTATAAAATCAATACTTATATAAATATAACGAGAACAATCAATCAATTTAATAAAAAATCTTATAATAAAAAATAAGAGAATTTTCTCGCAATATGCAAACATTTGGCAAAGAATATCAATATTTCTTCTTCAAATCGCAGGTCTCCTTGGCACTATAAATGCGATGGCGGTCTCTGTAAAAAGGTATTGATCACGGAAATGGATACCAACCCGGTCGCTCTCAGCGTATGCCAATTGTCCTGCGGTCAATCTGGTACCCTTTGGCCGAAACCGACGGGACACTTCTCCATCGGCAACACCGTGGTACCAGTTAACCCTGAGAACATTGTGCTAGCCGGGATTTCCACAGAGACGGTAGTAGGAAATCTTCTTCAGAAGGTCGTGGATCGCTTGAAGAAGGACGTGAAGAGACTTGGCTCTGTGACTCCGAATGCCGGTGGCACAAAACTGGTGATTCGCTTCGACGAAAAAATCAATCTCGTCGATGCCAAGCTGACCTTGAATACCAACGAGAGCTACGTTCTCCATGTTGCCATAATCAATGGAGAGGTAAGCTGTAGCAAGAAGCGCGCATCGTGTTGAATAAATTTATTTTGTATTCTCATTAAATTGCTGACTAATGTTTCTGTTGATTGTCCGATTGTAATTTATGCGTTGTCCCATTTGGATCTCAAAAATAAAACTGTGTTTCTTATACGAATAAAAGAATTAAAATAAATGAGATACGATAAAAATGGCAAAGGTAAACGTATGCGACGATGTTAAAAATTGAAATATTTATAATATTATTTACTAAGATTTTATGATAGATTAAATCCTTCTCTATTTATTTCAAGCATTATTATCAATATTATTTTTGTGACTATTATTAGTGAAATACATTAGAAATGAGTTTTTTGTTTCATGTTCAAAATAAAAATATAAATATAATATGTGGGTAACGCACTGACATTGAAATTAAAAAATCATTAAAACTTTTGCACGATGGAAAGATGATATATTTTGTTTTGCAAATTATTACCGTTTTCTATTTTTTGGAGACTTAAAGCCATAGAGAAAAATTAAAAAATTTGTATATCCAATTTTTTTTAAACATATATCCATAATTACTGTTTGCTAAAATGAATTTTAGATAGAAGTCTACATCACGGCAACCACATACTTCGGAGCTCGACATGCCATAGAGACCCTTAGTCAGCTGATCGTTTTCGATGACCTGCGAAATCAGATTCAAATAGCTAGTGAAGTGTACATTGTGGACAGTCCAAGGTATCCCTATCGCGGGATCGTTCTGGACACAAGTCGAAACTACGTCGACAAAGAGACGATCCTGCGAACGATCGACGGCATGGCTATGTCCAAATTGAATACATTTCACTGGCACATCACCGACACTCAGAGCTTTCCCTATGTTAGCAGAACGTGGCCCGATTTTGCCAAATATGGTAGCTATGATCCAACCAAGATCTACACTCCCGAAACTATTAGAGAGATTGTTGATTATGCTCTGGTCCGCGGTGTCAGGGTTTTACCAGAGTTTGACGCACCTGCGCACGTTGGCGAAGGTTGGCAATGGGTAAATAATAACTTGCATAACAGTGGACTTCTGAAAGATACATAATATAATTAATTGAAAGATACATACTGAAAGATACATAATATAATATAATTAACTTTTATTTGAATGAAAATTATCGTGAGAACTTTTTCATTATTACGAAAAAAGTATGAATCAGCTTCTTATTCATTTAGATCTTAATGACTAATTATCATTGTAGATTAAACAGTCTGTTTGAGAGTTGACATCTGTATTTGCGTCAATAATCCTTAATTAAGAGCTGTCGTGTATATTATTCAAGCACAGATGTTGTAATCTCGTGATATTTTATTAAGCATTCCATAAAATACTTTGATCATACGTTATTAATAATAATAATATAGAGTAATGCATACATTAATTGCATTTAATATAAAATTGTAAAATAAAATAAAATGACATATAACAATAATAACATAAGTAATATAACATTTAACGTATATAACATATATGTGTGTATGAAATAAATAAACACACATACAAGATAAATTTTATTACATATTTATTTTATTACTTATATTTTTTCTTGTAAAAATATACTCATACTTTTTTCTCGTATTATATTACATTTCATTATTAGAAAAATTATTTATTTATTTGTTATAATTATTTATTTATTAGTGGAAGAAATTAGTAGGAGAATTAAATGACGCTTGCATAGCGCGCACTTTGTAATCTGTTAAACAAGGACATATTTTGATCAAGTATAATTTACTATTTCTCTTTATTCAAGGTTGGGGACAACGCGACAGTTTGTTTTAAAGCCGAGCCCTGGAAAAATTATTGCGTGGAACCGCCATGCGGTCAATTAAATCCTACCAGTGAAAAGATGTATGAAGTTCTCGAAGGAATCTACAAGGACATGATAGAAGATTTCCAACAGCCGGACATCTTTCACATGGGCGGCGACGAAGTGAATATCAACTGTTGGAATTCCACGAGTGTCATCACCAACTGGATGCTAAATAAGGGATGGGATCTTAGTGAAAGTAGCTTTTACCTGTTGTGGAATTACTTCCAGGAGCGAGCTCTGGAGAAACTGAAGATTGCCAACGGCGGTAAGGATATTCCGGCTATCCTATGGACCAGCGGACTCACTAGCGAGAAGAATCTTGAGCATATCGATCCTAAAAAATATATCATCCAGATTTGGACGACTCACAACGATGCAACTATTGGGAGACTGTTGCACAATAACTTCACAGTTATTTTCTCAAATTACGATGCTCTATATCTTGATTGTGGGTGAGGAGAATTAATGAAATATAATAGTACATATTTTTTGTGAAATTTCTTGTAAAGAATTGACGACTTAAAAAGCTTAATTGAAGTCTTTTTGATCAATTGCACAATTTAAAGAATCTTAGATAGACTTAATATGTAAGATGAAATGCCACTCTGAAAAAAATGAACATTAAATGTATAATTAATATACATATAATTATTTATATACATATTATTAATATTATTTATATACATATTATACAAATAATTAATATATATAGATTAATATATATACATTATAGTTTATGTATATCGAATGTATTCTATAAATATAAATTAATTTTTTTTAATTAACCATTGATTTTTTTTCTTATAGATTTGCTGCTTGGGTGGGTGATGGTCTCAATTGGTGCTCTCCATATAAGGGCTGGCAAAAGATTTATGACAATTCTCCATTACAGATAATTAAAAACCAAGGATATGGAAACAAGGCACATCTTATTTTAGGTAAAATTACTTTTTAAACTTTATTAGCAATGCCATGAATTGTATATTATAGATAATGTTATAGAAAATATTAAATAAGATGCTACTGAAATAATTATTGTATTCTATACATATATATGTTATGTATAAAATATATAATATTATATTATACTTAAAAAGAGATAAATATTCTTAAAAATATTATGTCAATATGTAGATTTATCGAATCTGAATTTACATCAGAAATTTTTATTTACTTCTTAATATTAATATTGCAAGTAATTACAAATGATCTAATATCTAATACGTACAGGTGGAGAAGCTGCACTTTGGACTGAACAGGCGGATAGCACATCCATCGATTCGAGGTTGTGGCCGAGATCAGCCGCAATGGCCGAGAGATTGTGGAGTGAGCCGGATTCCAACTGGCTTCACGCCGAGCCGAGGATGTTGATGCAACGCGAGAGACTCGTCGAACGTGGGATCAACGCGGACAGCTTGCAACCTGAATGGTGCTTGCAAAATCAAGGCTCGTGCTACGCATAAATTTTGAACGGAAGATTTACATTTCTATGCAATTTTGTTGTTTTTATCTCATGTTAAAATAAATCATAATTATTTTGATATGATTAAAAAAACATTTTTTTAAAATCTAAACTTTCCATTCAATATATTCAAATTTGTAGTCAAACAAAAACAATCGGATAATTTATAAATTATATCATAGAAATTTTTTATTTAACATTCTATGTGCATCAAGCAGGATTCATATATCTTATTCTGTAAGAATTTATGATAATTATAATTAGAATAAATTTTATCATCGTATCTTTATTCGTATAATTCACAATATTTTTGAGCTGTGAAGAAAAGCAACAAATGCCGGCAAATGATTATAATTTAATTTCGTACATAGAATATTATATCAGAATGATTGATTGAGTTCTCGTTGTTTCTCTCGATGAAGAGATGAAATTGTATGTTTATCCAAAATCATCTGCTATATCGCAGCTGCCAAAATGAATTAATCATAAATATAGATGTATATGGATACGTGTATATACAAATAATTTCTACTTGCAGGTACAGTGTAACGTTACTTATGATCGTTGATCATAAGTTAAAAATTGAATTGATGCTTGAAATTTATCTGCAATGTGATTTTGCAGACTATCTTGCTACATATATAAGATCATATCTCATTCTTAATAACGTAAAAATTTTCAGAACATAATAATTATTCTTTCACCATTTCCTTCGTTCGATTAAGTGCAGGAAGAAAAAACATTGAGAGGATAGGAATTATGAATACATTCGTATCCGTATTGTACCAATTATTCATTTTTTAAACAGCAGAGATGGTATCAATATTCTTGAATATTGCAATTAATTTATTATAGTAGATTTTTTGACAATGTATCTTCTTTCTTCCTTTTTCTCTTTTTCAAAGAGATAAAATCTTATTTTACGAATTAAACGCGAATAAACCTAACATCCACATTTCATATTAATAGACAGATCGTTAAAATTCGGGAATCGTTTGGTTTTTATATCTTTTTTATATATCATATGCTCAAACGAGCATATAAGCAGAAATTCTATTTTCTGCAACTGTGGTTCAATCTCGATTGGAGATCATAGTGCCATGGAAAAAATTTTGCTCGTTTTCGCGAGTAATTAAATTTGATTTAACCATTTTAACAATTTTTGTAATTCATCTTAATAGTTTTCCTCTTTATTATCGAAGGGTGTTTTTACGAAGTACGTAGTGAGAGTTCCCTTGCCCTTCACATACGTCGGTCCTCGGCAAATGAGTTCGTATCCAGCATCAATGAGGATCTTGGCAGTGTCCTCGGTGACTTGAAGCTTGCCCATCTCACCGCAACTGTCCATCCTTGAAGCCACATTTACCGTGTTACCCCATATATCGTATTGCGGCTTCTGAGCACCCACGACACCCGCTATCACCGGGCCGTGGTTTAAGCCTACGACAAAAAATGTTTTTACTGTTATTAATATTTCGCAAAAAACTGAAAGGAATTATAACATTGATAAATTATATTGGTAAATATGATTGATAAATTAATATTTGATAAATTAATATTTGTAATTCTTTATCAATTATTCGTCTTACTAAAAATATTTCTTATCATTATAAAAGATACGAAAAAAAGATATTTTTAGTAAACTTTTACTACTACTAATAATAATATTAATAAGTTTAATATCAATTTAAATAATTGTTTTTTTCTATAATATTTTTCAATATATTCACCCATCCTCAGTTTGAATCTCTGGAAAGAATCTCTATTGATTTGATCCAGAATCGTCATAAGTGCAATAGCAAACTCGACGAGTACGATTACATTATGATCTTGTTGCTTTAGTAAGTCCTGCGTGAAATATATAACATGGATTATTTAAATCTTTAAAATATAAGAAAAATAATAAAATATAAGAAAAATAATAAAATTTTTTTTAAATTTTTTATCCGCATATAATTATTTTATACATTCATATATAAATGTTTTTTTTATGTTAATGGTTTTTTAGATTTATATATTCAAATCAAATCAATAAATAACTTCTGAATTATTACAGTTTTATAAACAAAAAATTAGAAATTTTTTAAAAAACTACAAATCCCGAGAATTTGATCTAGAACTCTTACCTTACTATCACCATCCTCCTTTCCTGGACTTAGGCCAGATGCTAGCATGTAAGTACTACCTATTGTTTTGATTTTCTCGATTCCTGAGAATTTCGGCTTGAGTAAGAGTTTGTCGAAATCGCAGATGATCTCATTGAGTAAACGCAGACATTCAAGGCCTTGCTTATTTATATCGGTTTCATCGTAAAATTCCTTGTAATTTGGAATCGATGCGAACATTACAGCAATACTGCTATATCTCTCATGATAGAGTTCCTGTTATTTTAAGGCAGTAATTATTATAGTACGCTATATATGTATGTATGTTTATATTATTAGAATCAGATGATAATATATCTAGTATAAATTCAAAAAAACAATTTTGCTGGAAATAAATAATTGAATAATAATTAATCAGTATCAAAATTACTCAGTGTTTAATCATTATTAATTTGTTAAAAATATAATTTATAATAAAAAAAGTATATATGAAAAATATTATTAATAAATATTTAGAAAACGAAAAATAATTAATGTGTTATGTTTTCTACTGATATGTGTATAAATATATTTAGAATTTTATTGTGATATATGTACATCATAATAATGTTTAATCGAATTTACCATGCATCTGATATTTATCACAAAATAAATTCTGATAATTGTATAGTGCATAATTGTATATCCGATAATTATATGATGTATAATTGCATATCCGATAATTATATAGTGCATAAATATATAAATTAATTGAATTAAATTTTTGATTTTAATCCAGTAAATGATAACGAAAAATGATATTAATTAGAAATAAAATGATGAAAGATAAAGGTCTAAAGCTCACTTGAGTAGCCCTTGTAGCTAAAAAATGATCGGCCACGTGAGCCGGCAGTATGTTTTCCAGAAGAATCTTATTAATGCCTCTCATAGTCTCTACCTCATCCTGCTCAACTCTTAGCTTACTCTTCCACAAGATATCCGTTCTGGATGAGAATTCCACTTGCCGATCAAGAACGTGAAGTATCAGACTGATGAGCGCAAGCAGATATCCTACTTGTATTAGATAATGAATGCCATAAAACCTGTAGGAACGCAGTTCATGATAACGAAAGTACTTTTTAGCAAGTTTGCAATTTATAACATACGTTGCTCGAGTCTCAAGAGTCGTATCACTTACTTGCTATTAGGATTATCGTAATACAACTGGATGACTGGTACTTGAGAGAAGATTACAAGTATAATGGCAATGGATAAAAGCATTACATTCAGCTTCAACAAGAAACCGACCCTCAAGTGGGTCCAGCCAATCACCAGCGCTATTGCCGAGGAATACACATATAGCTGGAAATATTTATCGAGCATAATATAAAAGTTTGTAAGCGTATTTTAATAGAATTTTATGTTGATAAAAAAATGAATAACGAGCAGCGCAGCTTTGAATTGGAAAATATTAGCAGAATCGCGTCTGAAAATTTATAAAATTAATGGAATACGAAATAATTTTTTGCGAGACAAATATAAAAAGATAATTATAGGTAAATAATATTAGTTATTAAACTTTAAATGTAATAATAAAAAAATATTTTAGAATTGTAGCACATGCTACAATTTAATTTTTTTAACATTAAATAATATATTTTAGACATACGCACTGGTACGATGTATTCAGCATTCCAATCAACTTCGATCAGACTAATGATTGATGACGCGGTAGCCAGTAAGGCCGTTATTAAATACACCGTTATTCTGATACCTCGGCTAAGAGCGATTTGATTTGTTTCTTCGCCATTACTGGTGTCGACTTTTCCGCTAAACCATGAAATTATGGCAAATATAATTAGAGATGCTAAACCAGCTGCAAAGCAACCATAAACCGCGATGCTTCTGTAAATAAAAGAGGAAGTTTATAAGTTTTAAATAAATATAATTTTATCATTTATTTAGATACCATTAATAAGAGAATTCAATATATAATTAATAGAGATTAGTTTGATAATTTATCATGTGAAAACTTATTATTAAGTTTTAAGTCCGTTTAATTGAGAGTTAAACAAATAAAAGTAGATTATCTAAAACGAGTATTGCCAACAATATATTTAATAATCTCATATTAATAGTTTCATTAATAGTTTCACAAATGTAAAAGTTGTTAAAAATATCATACAACTGATAATGTAATTTTATTCTATAGAGGTTTGCGGATATATTGGTTTTACAAGTTTTAACGTTATATTGTCAGGATAATATATTCCCGTGAAGTTGACCCGAGTATTAAACATTCGATTAGCTTGTTACAGGAACTCGCCTTGGTAGATAAATAATCTGGATGCAGAACATGAGTGTGTAAACCACGTTGGAAGCCACGACGTACCAAGGATATTGCTCATCTCTCTGTTCTCGATATAGCTGCTCTTGATTTTTGTCTTTGAACCAATAAGTAAAAGGCGAAATTCCCTCGCTTCCACTGCACCATTGTCTACAAAAAATTTGAAAATGTTCTATATTGTACAAATTATATAATTGATTTAATTTCATTAACAGTATGATTCGCGTATTTGTTGCGTCAAACCATCTATCTATTTGAAGGATTATATTGAGGTACATTAATATATAACAATTACATACATATATCGCGTGTGCCACACATAACGGAGAGAAGAGTGACATAATGCAGAGAAATAATTATTATTGAATCATTAAATTTAGCCATCAATTTGAATCATTTAAATCAATGTATTATACGTGATATTAAATTAATGATCTTAATTTCTGTTGATTTGATATATTGACATAAACCAATTGAAATATATGTAACTCACTGCGCGTCAAAGCAGCTGGCATTGTTCGCCAATAGATTCGATTCAATCATTGCGATGCTCTGTCGAGAAAAAGAAGTGGCGCAATTTTTAATAATTTTATGAAAATTATTTGTATTAATAATAAATAACAGCTTACTGTTAGGCCGATATTTTTTGCTAATGTTGCTTCCGCTATATTGGCAAAAGGCTTGTCCGCACCCCAACATTCCACATATTTTGTCATTTTGCTACTAGGCCTTGATCTATTATAAAAAATATATTATATATACATGTATCATATTAATAAAATGTTTAAATAGTCTTACAATTTTATTCATTCTTTATAATTATGCAGAGAATTATTTAACAATTTGTGATATTAAAATAATATCGATAAATAAAATAATACCGGTGGAATATTTGTTAAAGAATAATACGTATATATTATAGATAAATACGCGCATGTATATTATAAATAAAAAATATTGAGATTGTGCAGTTTTCTGTTTATATTCAGCGACACAATGTAATATCAACAACAAAAGCTTTTAGCCTTACTCTTTCATTTTTTATGATGTTGATATTTTTGCGTAAACCATTTTCATAATCAAATTAAATGGAATTACAGAATAAAACGTACCTGGAAGGTATTGGTCCAGGCCCTTGTATGCGATTTCCACCGTTTTCCATTCCATTTTCCTCTCGATTTTTCTACAGAAAGCAAGAATTATCAGCAAATTTGCAATTGCTTTTTTGTACTAGGAAATAAAATGTTACATTCACATTTTTTTAAATGTAATTGCATTAAAATATAATATATACATATTTTTTAAAAAAACATTGTAAATAATATGAAATCTTTATTTCCACGGAAGAATCTATATTGGAATATATCTTGCTAAAAGTACATACATTTTATTACGAGATATAACGAGTGAATTTCAAACAAGGAATTAATCATTGTCGCTATTATGAAATGCATCTTTTTATGCTTTCTTTTAACATAAAAATAATATAAATGTGAATACACGTTCTATTATAATATTTTATTATAAAGAAGAATTTCATTGACGTCTTTGTATTATACAGGAAAGATTTAAATCTATGCGAAGCTATAGTTTGCCGAGAAGAATGAAATATCGGATAAGTCACCAAAATACCGGAAAAGACATGAATAAATTCGCGGATGGATTTAGTGAGCTTTTAAGCAAGTTTTTAACAAGCTCACCCCGTGTATATTCATCGAAGCGATAAATGGAATATTACGATCCAAACTTCGTTCATATAGAGATAAGATGCGGGCAATTTATTCGAATTTTCTTCACAAGTGAACTTTACCGTCACTTTGTGATGGATTATTTAGGTGTTGGTGGATTTTCTTTCTTGTAAAAAAAAGAAAAATATAAAATTCTGATAATATTATAATAAACGTATTGACAGCTACAATGAATTATATAAAAACTTTCTGTTGACATTTTATAAGAGTTATTTAATATTGTTATTTGTAAAAATAACAATTATAAAAAGATTATAAAAAGATAGACTTTTTTTAAGCCATATAATTTTTGCAATAATTTTTACGTGATAAATATACAAAAATACAATATCTTAAATTAATATTAAAATATCTTTTAATTAGTTCTATTGAGATATATTCCACGCGAAAAGCATTTACTATCTTACAATTTAAATTATCGTGCTACTGCTACAATATAAATTGCCTGTAATTCAATTTCCGCCTTCAATGTCATTAATTAGTTCGCACCGGCAAGGATAAAGTACTGCTATGGCGAATAAATGAGGATAGATCGTGTCTACGTTCTTATTTCGGCAATGCTGTTTTTAATAATGGATGAAATATAACAAAATTTAAAAAATCAATTATAAATTTAAAAAATATAGTATCAACGATGAGAAACGATTATGGTATTCGAAAACGTATTTTAAGTGATGATTCTTACTTACCTTGGGTGGCATGATAAGAAAAGTTTCTATTTTGTGTTGAGCGAGATAACTTTCCCGAGATCCTCCATTGCCTGGTTCGACCTCAAATCGATCGCCCAGTTGTAAGAGAGTAGCTTTCGTTATATGAACTCTCCTTAAGATTGAAAATAATTGCTTTTATAATGTAGATGATAATTACTTTGTAATTATTTGTATACGCAATAATTAATCATCATTTCGTGAGAGAAAATGTTAATCAAGAATATATATACTTGATGTATACAAAACATTAAAAAATCTAAAGCTTTCAAATTATTACGATAATTTTTTTAAAGATAATCCTATCTATTTATACATATAATAAAATATACTTTAAAGCAATCCCAAAGTCGTACACAATCCCAAAGTCGTACACAATCCTAAAAAAATTAGATATAGAAAAAACTAAATATATTATTATAAATAATTATTATAAAATAAATAAATTACTATAAAATTATTACGTTTTAGATATTTTACAAAAATGCACAATTTTTGATTAAAAAATTTCATTGTCAAAATTGCTTAAGAAAAATATCCTTAATATCAACGTTAAGTTCTCCACTTTGTTATGTATAAAGTACTATACATAAACTCTATGCGGAAATGTCATATAGATCGAGAATATACATATAATACACACACACAAGTTGAGAAGTCTGCGATAATCTAACGATGAATCTTACCCAGGCAGACCACCACTCTCCATGTGATTAGCCAGGGTCACGTCGTCGCTCCACACGTCGAATTGCCATTTCCGCAGTCCGAGAACTCCGCATAGAACGTTCCCCGTGTGAATCCCTATTCTCATGTCGACGTTGAAGCCGGTAGCCTCGCGTACAAACCTACGTGCGAAGAGATATAATTCGCGAATACCTCTTTGTCTTGCACTTATGGGAGCATTTATCACGTTCGCTAGTACCGTTAAATTCGATGATTGTCCGTACGAGTTTTGTTTATTTAATACGTGACTCACATTCGGAAATATATTAAAAATAAACGAAAATTTAAGTCTCTCTTTTTAATTCTATGTTTAAAATTTAATTGTTGTAAAAAACATTTATTTAATGTTTACAATTGTGATTCTATGAAAAAGAGAATCGATTTAACATGTTTTTCAAGATCGGATAATGAAAGGAATAGGAAGAAGAATGTTATATCGATGTAACATCGCAGTTCCCCCATTATAGAAAAAAAATTTTGTAATTTCTTTTACATATAGAATGTAGCAATTATTTTCCACGTTTTTTCATATTATTCCGCTTCGGGCAACAATTTAAAAAAATTGACAGAGAAAAGCGTACATAACGAGCTGTCGCTCGTTAGTAACATACTGTAATTCTCTACTGTATTTTACTTCACTCTTACCTGATAGCATCAATCATTTGCAGCCCCATGTTCACGCAGTTGTAAGCATGATTCGGACGGGACACCGGAAGCCCAGAGACGCAATAATAACAATCGCCCAAAATCTTGATTCTCATACATTGATTGTCCTAAAAATCAAAAATAAATTTAATGTATATCCCGAAAAATTATATTAAAATTTAATTTAATTTAAATAATTTAAATAAATTAAATAAATTAAAAAATAAATTTAAAAAATTTAATTTAAATTTAAATAATTATTAAAAGTCGAGAATTTAAAGCAAAGAATTAAACAAAAAAAGCAATATACTTTTTATAGTAATTAATTTTTCTTAATTTAATAATTTTATTAATAATTAATTTCTTAATAATTGTCGGAATAATCTATTCGCATTCTTTTATCAAATACGTACAATTTTTGTGCACACACTCGCGCATATAATACGCGTATAAAATTTTATTTAACATAACAAAAATTTTACTGTATTGCGACGATAATTCTATAAATATTCATGTTTTAATTTTTAGTTAACAACAGTTATTTAATTTAGTTAACAACAAAATGCGGACAATATTCATTTATATGTATAAGTTATTCATTTGCATTTATATATAAAAGTTTCAAAATAATTCATAAATTTTCCTTAATATAACACTGATAATTTTTAATAATTACAATATTTGTTTAATTAATATTCCACTGATCATTTAATTAACGATTTGTGCAAAATTAAAAAGTCATGAGAGTGCAATAATTTATATTATTAATTTATATTTTTTAGCATTACGAATTTCATAAATCTATCATAAATTCGTATTTTACAAATGTTCATTTCCACTGTAAATGCTATTCATTATGAGAATATACTGACTACAGGTTTTGTTAATTAATTGTCTCTTTGAGACAGGGTACTGCTCGAGAGAATAGTCACCGCCTTTTCCTTATCGAAGTTAAACCGGAGTATCCCTGCGGCGATTTGCTTGCGTAGGTAGGTAAATATACTCGCAGAAGAAGGGAAATGAATAGAAACATTCCCGATGAAGCCACGATAGCCCCGCGTATAAATTTCATCCATATAAATGGAATAAAGTTTTTCCATCTGCGACATTGCTGCTCGGCGTGTCGCGAGATGAATATCCCGCTTTCTTCCGACACAATTGGGTTTCAAACGACAAGAAAGGAACAAATGTCAGAAGTTAGAAGCTAGTATCTATTCGGAAAAAGCAATTGATGTGTCTATATAATATGTATATATCACACTTCGTATTCTGGCAAAATAGCCGCGCAAGATTCAGACTGCCAAGCATAAAGTTCGCAATTTTAGTCGGTTCACATCGCATCACGCTCGATTTACGGCCTATCTTGAATCTAACTTGGACTCGACCTAATCTGGACTGGATTAAACGATCCAATCTAATTCAATCTCCATAATACCCATGAGTTATTCAATATAGAAAGAATTCTATTTCCATCATCTAAGATAACATTAAAGATAAAAATCCAAAAAGAATTTAATAGTGTATATTTTGATACAATTTAATTCGAAGAGGTATTGCATTTGTTTGGATTCATGTTAAAAGATGCAAAAATAAACAAAGTTTATCACATGACAATATTTTGCGAAGTTATAATTTTATTATAAAGATATCAATAACAAAATTATTAATTGAGATATTAATAACAAAACTTCGTAAAATATTAGAAATAAAGAAATTAAATGAATATAAGTCATTAAAATAGCGATAAATAAAAGAGAAAAATAATAATCTTTGTAAAAAATTTCTTTAAATCAATGTATAAACTATTATATATACATATATATATACATATATACATTTAAAGTTAAGAGAGAGAAGTTTTTGACAAAAATTATTATTTTTTTCTTCCATTTTTCATATCGGTATTTTATTTGCTGATATTTACTTGACTTTCCTATCTTTTCTCTTATTTAGTCTGATTTTATCAACCATGAAATTTTCAATGAAATCGAGAGAAAAATCAGAAGAAATGCTATGATTATTATACAAATTACGAGGCACATTACTATTTCTTATCGTTGAAAAGAAAGCAGAATAAAAAGAATGTTAAACAGCTTCTATCTTTATTATGTTATCTGCGTTAAATATATTTTATCTCTGATCCTCTTCATCGTATTTCATCATTATTATTTAATATTGTGTAAATTACGAACGCAGCAAATATTTGGAATTTTATGGTGATCAATATTTAATGATAATTAAATGATAATATTATTTTGTTTGTTCTCCTATAAAGAAAGATAGCTTATTCTGAATTTCTACTTTTTTCAGTCAAACTTGATTATTCATGTGAAATGATGTTTAAAGTATGTATCGATTTATACGACTGTAAAACTTGTTTAGTTTCATGAAATGTGTGTCACAAATAAATTCTTCTCTTTTTTGTGTGGAGTGTTCGCAAAAGTATGTTTGCAATAAAAAGTTTGTAATAAAATGTTTGCAATTTATAATTGATTTCACTTTTATATTTGATTTTGTAAAGATTAAAATTAAATTTTTAGAATGATGCTTTCAATTTTGATATAATTTTAATAATTTCTTTCTATTAATTTGTGTTAGACACAATTTTTTATTTAATTCCATTAAACGTGATATGCATTATTTTTATATAAAATGTTTTAAATATAAACGAATATAAATGTTTTGTGATTCTAATATAAATTGCAAACATAAAAACATACAAAAATTAAAATTATAATTAAAAATAATATTGAAAAATAACTTTTTAATAATATTTTTTAGTAATATTATTTTATATCTATTTATATAAGAATTTCAAAGGATTAGTTTTTATATTTATTTTCTTGAATAAATAATTGACAAAATTGTAATAATTTAGCATATAATTTTATTCGAAAATTTCATTGCTTTTTTACGAGATTATCCCGTCATTTCTACGTCGTAAAATAATTTATTGTTTACGAATTGCGATTTATCGCCGAAAGTCAGCAATTACATGGCATTACACGACAATTTAAGGAACAAGAAGTTACGAGTTACAGAGGATTACATTGTACGTATCCGGATCTGAAATCAGCGCCGATAAATTCCAGTTTAGCCGGCAAGACATAGGAAATTG
Source organism: Camponotus floridanus (assembly GCF_003227725.1). NCBI lineage: Eukaryota > Metazoa > Arthropoda > Insecta > Hymenoptera > Formicidae > Camponotus > Camponotus floridanus. The sequence continues at coordinate 36,751 of NW_020229414.1, forward strand.
AATTCGGAAAATTTTGTCATCGTGGTTTTCCGCCGATCGGAAAATTATGAAAATAACCACCGTCTTTTAAAAATAGCCGCAACTAATACAACGCAAACGTGTAGTGGAATTCTCTAGGATATAGAATTTATCCACAGCATAATTTCATCATTGATCCGCATGCCTGTGCCACATTTTCATCGTTATTACGATGACCATCTGGAAGTCTGTTCTTTACCTACACGCAGTCATAATAAACAATTGTACGCAGATTTGATATTTCACGAAGATATTCGATCGTACTTCCTGCAATATATCGGATATTTAATTTTTCGCACAAATATGTCTAAAAATTTCAATATTTGATAATTGGAATTAATAAAAATAATTAATAAAAATTTAAAAAGATTAAAGAAACATCTAAAAGTTTTATAATCAACTTTTAATATTTTTGCAAACTCAATAAAATTGATTGTTAAATTATAAATTCGATATTCTTGTCTTTTATGGAGTGTAATAAAGTATAATCGTTCAAGTTTGGCAGGAAATCAAATTTTTCATTACTTTCGAATAGTTATGTGGAATCTGCGTGTGAAAATAAATTTTTCTATTTCAAAACAATTTATAAAATGATTTTATTATATTTATTGTATAAATTATATATAAAAAAATTAGAGTTTGAAATATAATTTTTTTTTATTAATTTTAACTTAAAATTAAACTGTGACAAAATTAATTTCGCTTTTTACGCGTTTCCTTTTTCTCTCTCATTTTTTTTCTAATACGCGACAGTATTTATCTCTATTTGTAACATCTTATCGAAACCTCAATATAAAGGTGACAAATCGCAAAAATAGTTACTCGAGACAATCAAACCGAACGACTCAACATGTTAGCCATTTGGTCTTTTTGCTCGGTCAGCACGAGACATTCGCAAACTCGAAAATGAAGGAAAGACGATCTGCGGAACGACACGCGCGCCAGTTACAGCTGTTTGCGCTGGACCAGCGTGTAGCACTTGGATTCATGCCGCACTTGGGTGTGACGCCATAAGTCCTTCCGGCTGCTATAAAAGCGAGTTATGCGATCCCGTAAAGAGCCAGAGGCCTTGGGCGCTTGCAATTTGACCCCCAGTGTACGAGATTTAGCAAATTCTTAGTCAGCTAACTTTCGCTAGCTAAGTTCCTAGCTAACTAATTCTTCGATGATCAGTTTTAAATTATTAAAACTCGCAAATGCTATTGATAATCGATAATGCTATTAATTGATAACGACAATGTTGCAGTCATGGAAGAGAATTAAAAAATAAATGAAATTTTATTTTAAAAATTTGCTTGTCCGCGGATGTAATCCTCTCAATAGCGGAAATGGGTGTTGCGTATTTATTCATCAATATTAGCTTTTGTCGATACGAATTGTAACGATCGCAGTTTTGACTTGGCAAATAATTTTGAAAATTCTACATGAAACAATAGAACTTAATAAATAAAATAATTAATACTCAAGATGTAGGCATATAATATTATAAAAATAATTATTAAATATCATTTTTTTTTAAGTGATATGTGTGATTGTTTACAATTGAACATTTCGACTTTTTTTTAAAAATGCTTTACATTCTTTCAAGAGGGGAAAGTTGCTTCGTTAAGAATGCAAAAGATATTCTTTTTATCTCAATAATGAGAAGTGCTAAATTCTTCTCTGGATACTAATAAAGCGTTGCTTTCTCGAAAACTCGAGAAAATTGTATATACTATCATGTTTCATTGTCATTTCGAAAGCAATCTTCTGCGTTAATATAGCATGACGTGAAAGTCCTTTCTCTTTGCCAAGAGAAAGAACGCAAGCAGCATCCGATTATGAAAGAGAGAAGTACGCAATACTATATATTCTGTATCCTTTCATAGTTTTATTAGACTGCAGGTTTAATAGTCTAAGTATTTATATAAAATCCAAAGAACAGCATGAAATTACGATTCTCTGTATACAGCATTTTTATTGGATTTATCTCATTAAAATGCGAAATTTCTCTTCTATATAATTAATTTTTCATGCATAATCCTAATTAAGTTTTACATCATAAACTATCGTTTTTTATTGAAGCGCGGAAATGTATATGAATAGTATTATAAAAATTTTATTTTCAATTTTTATATTTTTATTATTAAATACATTTTGTTCATTATTATATTGTTATACTCTACACATTCAATTTTTTATATAAACAAAGTTTTCGCGAAATGTAATCAATATTATAGTCTGAAAAAAGAAAGATGGAAGATAGCCGTTAAAACGAAAAACAAATTTTACATATTTTTACGAACGAGAGTCAATAGATATGTGAAAGAAACTTTTCATTTTCATCGTTCTATCACAGTTTGATTGAACGACATCCAATATTTATTAAAAAAGTGCAACATCGCGCTATCGTATTTATTATTTTTTGACCCCCCAAAATAATCTATCATTTTTACAGAATTCTAACATTGTATATTGCACTGTAAACATTTTTTTTTTAATTTTTAATTCTCTCCTATTTCTCTCTGTGTTTCTATATATTTTTTATTATATTAGATAAAATACGTATATAAACGTTATATAACGTTTTCTTTAACATGTTTTCTTTAGCATATTCTTTAACATTTTTTACAAAAATACAATGCCACGCAATATACAATTCATTAAGAATTCGAATTATTTACATAGTAATAAAAAATAGGAAAAAAGCATTTTATTTAAATATATTTTACCTTGAATATATTTTATATGAATATATTTTTACAATTGGTTAGCCATTTGTTATTCTATGAAATAACTACAATTTGTATGTATTAAACAAAACTTTCAATAATTCAGAAACTTCCTTTAAAATAAAGTTAATCTTTTAATTTTCATTTTTATAACAAAATTAAAATATAAAAGCATGGAATATATATATTTATAGTTGAAACTTTAGAAAGATGTAAGAAATTATAGTTGATTACATAAAAAATGTGATGGGGTGGTTAATTATAAAAAAATAACTTTTTATTTAATAGAATATTTTAGTGTTCACTTTTTGTATGTAAAAGAAGATAATAATTATGCTATTTACAAACGTTGAATTGTAATAAGTTATACAAAGTCTAAAAAAATGTAATTTTCAATGTATTATAAACAAATTTAATCGAATAGCACTGCACTGGATTATGGCAAAATTGAAGAGTGAACATTTTATTACGTATAAATGAAATAAAAAACAAATAATTGCTGTACTTGTGTATTAGTTTACATATTTCATGCTTTTTTGATGGAGATTTATTTATGTCGAATCGCGAACCGAGAAATTTATTTAGTCAAGGGGAACTCTGTTTTAAAGCTGTGTTGACAGATTGACGGAAGAATTCAATTTGCCTGTGCTGCTGAAAAATGTTCTGTTTGAATCGTTAAACAGAAGTAAACGCGCAAACTAAAATCAGAAATATCCCGCCAACGAAGTTTATAAATATCGGATAATTTTTCAAATTACAGCATTTAATATAACAGATCTTTTTTTAAATTATAAAAAATCTTCAATGATCATATATTATATAAAAGAGAGTGGAAGATTTTTCCTAACTAAAACTAATGAGTTTCTCTGAAAATATCAGAAATTTTATTACATTAAAATTAAATGTTTGTGTATTTCAACAAATAACATTTTAAAATGCATTTTAAATTAAGAAATGATTTTAAATTATTCTTGCACAAATTGAAATACATACTTTCTGTTTTTTTGCACAAGTTATGGATGATCGTATATCATGTCTGTTGGTAAAGGGGGTAAAAGGTTTGAGATATTTTATTTACTCGACTTAATGGATCCCTCAATCTCTTAATAGATGATGATACCGATGATAATATATCTAATCTAATCTGGCAAGAAAATCTGATTATAATGGTTTATAACTTTCTTTTCTTTTATCGATCCGATCAAGTCTCGAATGAATTTGACTCATTAAAATCCAATTCAGAAATAATACAAACAATTCTAGACATATTATCAATAATAAAAATTAATTAATGATCAAAGAGAAATATATAATGTGCGAATATAAACTTATTTTGTATTATCTTTTTTATACAAAATAATTGTTATGCAATTAAAAAAACGATTCATTAAAAAGTTTACGTGTATTTAAACTGAACATTTGAGATTAATGATAAAATAAGTCAATTTAATTTAGACTTAGTTTGCTCTTACCTGTGCTATTTGATCAAACCTGCCGAAGAGTTCATTGAGAGTCTTTACGAGATCGGAAGCTGAGAGCTGCTCCGATAGAGGTGTAAAGTTAACGATGTCCGCATAGAGAATGCTACGCAATAAAGATATATTCTGTTTTCTAAAATTGTATCTTTTATAAAGTTTCCCAAGATACAAAAATATTTTATATAAATGTGAGATTTAATCTTTCTTTATAAATATTTATAAAATTTATATTTATAATATTAACATTTATAAATATTTATATTTATAATATTTAAATTATGTATCCCTTTAAATTATGTATTAAATTTAATATTATGTATCCCTTTTTCTACATAAACAAAAAACAGAGAATATTTTTAATAAATTTAACATACTTTATCGAAAAATATTAATGTAAAGATTAAATTTAAATTTGTACAGAGTAATTCACTAAAAATTTTAAAAAATTTTAAATTAAAAAAATTTTTTTTGGAGAGATGAATAAAATTTTATATTTTCAATATCATTTATTTGACATTATGTCACATTAATATTAGCATTTAAAAGATATTTTTTAAAGGAAGAAGTATCTCGAGAAAAAAGATATATTTTAAAGCAAGAAATATATTGAGAAAAAAATTGCCTTTGATCGATCGTTTGATGTTTAAAGCGCGCATGAATTAAATTGGATGCTGCACAATCGCGTGCATACATGACTTAAATTCAGACATTGCTGAATCGGAGCATAAAAGGAGAAGCGATCAAAAGCGATACGTGATTTATGCTGTGTGCGTTTAATTCGATATAAATCAATATTACATATTATCTTTGACCTATATAATTGTCGAGAAAACTAGATGTGTCTTTTAAAAACACTGATTAAATTATTCTTGTTCTTGACCTTATGAAAGACGACTTTACATTATTTTTATCGTTACCTTTTTCGTCACAGATCGAACGGATATTTGTATGAATGAAATTTGTATGAATATTCTTATAGTAGAGATATCAAGTAGAGATATCAAGAAACACAATTAAGATTTAAATATTTTGTGATTTTCTTATATAATCACAATTATATTATAATTTATTTGAATATTTACTTTGAATTTATCAAAGAGGAAAATGACATTCATAAATTATGCCAATTAAAAAAATATCATATAGAGATTCGTCTCATTACAATCAACGAAATGGATTATAAATTTTAATAATGTACCTGACGTTATTATGTCGCTGCACATACATTTCTTGGAACGTGGTTTGCTTATGCTTATTAGCTTCCTGACAAGCATCCGCCATTTTCAACATTATACTCCTTTTTACCTGCAATGAAATATTATGATGTATTAATATTTTTTTACTAAAAAAACATTATCTACGTACATATTGCAATTTTCTATAAAATACATCGTTACATAAAAGCTTTGTAATCATTAGATTGACCTATCTTATATTCAAATATTATATTTATATACATATGACGCAACGAATTGAAAATTTGTGCATTATGCAATCTCGCAGCGACAAAACATTGTGTATGCCAATAGTCTTCGATTTGGAGATTAACACGCAAATCATTTATTCAAAGTCGTAAATTATTCATGTCATACGTAAATATCGTTATACGATCCGCATAACAATGCTTGCATTCGAAAACAACCGGAATCTGAATTACAATCAATTTCAATAAATAAATCCATTTCGTATCCTAAGTTTTATTAAAAGTAATCGATTTCTCTTAATCGGATTTTCTATGTAGTAAGTCGCAAAGAAATATTAAAGGTAAAGAAATATTACTAAAAAACAAGTAAAATATTTTAATAAAAAATAATCTCTTGAGTTATTTTTGAATATTTATCTATAAAGATTGTAAATAATCGTAGAAGTAGAGTCACTAACTCAAATCTATCTTGTCAATAGAAAATCGGGCTTACTTAAATCTATCTATTTAAATTAACTTGTAAAATACATATTGTAGCAACTTAGTACATAATATAAAAATCCTATATATATAATATTGAGCATGTGAAAATCGACGTCGCCGTGACGAAAAGGATCATTGAGTATTTGCGTAAAGGGAAAACGTTTATACACTTGTTGGGTTCTAACGGTGGATTCCATCAACACACAAACTGAAACTACCCCTGCTGTATGTATATTATGTAACGTTATATACTCTCGAGCTCTTCTATGCGCGGATGGACGTGTCTCTTCTCAGAGATGTAATTAACACGATCACGAAGACCTTTCGACTGATTGCTCCTCCGTTTCTACCATAACTGACATAAAACTTTCGTTATAAAATTTATATTTTATTCGCCTCTTCTCTTGAAACGAGATTCTTATCAATCGATATCTCAGAGACTTTTACATCATTTTTTAATTATTTCTGTTGAAGAACTTCATGAAAGTTGATTTATTACAACGCAATATCCCTCTTAAATCAATCTGCATCATAAGATTGCAATACACACAGAATGCAGCATACGATGCAAAGTACGATGAAAACAATTGCGTTCAAAATTTAACTCTTACTTTTTTACATTAGAGAAACTAGAGATGCAAGCGCCTGCAAATTCCATCTCTTGCATGATTTCATTAAATTAATCTTGTAACTAATGTATATAAAAATAAATATAAATATAAATATAGGTATATATAAATATATAAATATAAATATAAATATGTATATAAATATGTATATAAATATATATAAATATAAATATAAATATATATATATATATATTTATACTTATATATTTATATATATCAAAAGTCAAATATCGCTAACTAAAATTTAAATAAATTTAATTAAACATTAATTGATGATATTACGTATAGCTATAAAAAGTTTTTTATGCACATATTTCCACAGCACGCTTAGGAAAAAACTCATCGCTTGTACCGCCATAATGAACCGGATTAATCCAGATTTTAATTAGATTCGCGGAGAACAATTTTGAGCGATACATTTTTATAGCTCACCTCTGCCGCGATGTAAGCGGGAATAACGCTCAGCAATAATTGTTCCTGCTGCTCTCTTTCGCATTCTAGCTTGATTCGCGACTCAATCACCGTCTTCGTGCCTGAGAAAGTTTTTCGATGAGCCGTCGCCGTCAGGATTCTATAGTACATACCTGCGAGGATAGCAGCCAGAAGAAACACAATCTCCACAACGATCTGTCGAAAAAAATGTTCCTTCAAAATGCCTAATTCATGTATATCAATTAAATAATATTCTTAAAAATTAAAATTTTTAATAAGTATTCCAAAATATAAATTGTTTGCTGCATGGTAACATCATTTTTAAAAGTTTCGCTTTATATATTAATTTTCACGATATAAATAATATCAATTTATTAATTAAGTTTTAAAAAAATTCTTTATAGTAATTTTCTATTGTATAATTTATTATGCAATATAATGTTTAATAAATTGATTAAAAAAGATTATAAAAAAATCTCAACTACATTTACCTGAATTACATTATAATAGCTCGAGAGATCTTCAAAGATAAATCTCCTCGAAACATGCGTGAGAGCCAGGATACAGCCGATGATAAGCGGTACTTGCCACCTCATTTTAGGTAGAATAGCGATTATTGACAGAATGCAGGCGAACAAGGGCAGGACGCCTTTTAATATTAAAATTCCTAGACCGAGTATGATGGAGGATGCTAAGCCTATTAAAATCCTGGACCGTTTGGAAGTCATAGTCGAAGATAATTGCGTGATCACTAAAAGTGTCAAGGATACGATGAGCATGGTCGTCAATGTTGATACAGGTACAAGATCGGTTACGTGGAACAGCTTCTGAAAAATATTTTCCAGACGAGATCAATTCTCTATGATCCTGCCTTCGATATTTACTCCGATATGTTTCATCAACTTATTCCTGCGATGCGATGTCAGGACTTACTTATTGTTACAATTCGAAGTTTTATTTCTTCAAAATCTCTCAAAATAAATTTCTCATCAACGATTGATTTTACATGTGTTTTTTAATCGAGAAAAGAAAATACGAGAGCAATTTTGTTTCGATCTGAGATAAATCACGTTATTAATTTCCTTACACATTTTTCGCAAATTGCTAATACAGAAGGATCAACATCGTTCATTTCTGGATTCAATCTTAATACACAGTGTTTTATGTATTTTTGGCGAATTCATAAAACAATTTCTGTGTTACCTTCGTTCAATATCAATATCAATATTAATTCTTAGGCTCTGCTGACCCTAAGGTCAGCGAACACCTAAGGTCAAGGATGCATCTTGTTAACTGATTCGCGAAGAATATGTGTGAACAGTGCCCAGAGGCACCTTGGACAGATATCGATCCGTTACAAAGGAGAGCACTAGATGGAGTTTTAATTGAAAATTAATTAAGGCTTCGATCGTCATCTTGTAATTTCTACTCTTGAAAGGTAATGAATGTTTCAAGTTAAGGTAACTTGAACATTTTGGTTTAAACGATCATCTTTTTGAAAATAATAGAATTAATTATAAAATAATAAAACGGGATAGTAAGTTAAAAGTTAAATATTTTTTCTATGATTGATAAATTAAAACATTTTTATAAAAAAGTTTTTACAAAAACAGAATTATTTATATAAAAATAATTTGTGTCTATATAAAATTTTCTTTATTTTTTAGACAAATTTTTATTAATAATTTAAAATATCCTCCTTTTTTGTGATCTATAGTAAAAAATAAATGTTTTTTAATTTGCTATTATTTTTACTTACAGGATAATCGGTGAAGCATAGAGCACCTAGAGCGATTAGCGAAGCAATTGCGGCGACACAAAGTGTCCCTGTGTAAAGAGACGCCGTCAGTTTTCCTTCGTATTTGTCACGAAGTTCCTGAAGTTCCTTAACGCCAGCATCGTCGCCCATTGCATCGCCGAGACTCTCTGGAAAAAAGTCGCATTTCTATGTTAACTTTGTTGAATTCACATGTTACGTATATAAAGTAACGTGTGTGTGAAGGAATTTCAGGATAGATGTGAAAGAACATTCCAGAAATTCAGAACACGTTGTATATACTTAATAGTTATTGTGAAAGAATATCCGTAACAAGATACAGGATACTTTGTAACAAGAGGAAATAAAAGAGATACATGTCCGACTTTAAATTTAATATAATGTTGTACTGTCATATTGTAAAAAAAGATAGCGATATAAATAATTTTTAAAAATGCTTTCATTAAAAAAAGCGTATTAAATTTTTTAAATAATATAATAAATTTAAATACTATTGCAGAAACTTTTCATGTTTTATATAATAGCATTTTAGAGCATATATGTATCCCTTTTCGGTATTATAATAGTATAATATACTCAAGATAATATATATTACATCAAGTCTAATTAATATCTGTAACATTAATAGCTTAAAGATATGCTTGCTTGCAACATACGTGCGGCAAAGTTTGACATCGAATTTCAAACAGCAACGTATTACCGACTTGATACATCTGACATCTGTTTTGGAAAAGCTTTCATATTGCGATACTTAGTATTGTAATTAAACGCTAAAATTTAAAATTATGGAATTGTATTACAGAATTTTAATTGTTAACAGAATTAAATTGTTAAGGTTTAAATAATTATTTAATTTAAACACGAGCGAAATTTATCATGGATATGATATCGTAGATAGACATTGTCATATTTATTAATAATTTCTTAATTATTATGTGAACACCTCTAATATTATATATAAATACATTACATATTATATATAAATAATATTTAATTAATTATGCAATAAATAAATTTAAATAAAAAATTCTCCTTAATGCATATATTATTTTATCATACTTTAAAATTTTAATTTGTATGTATTATATTATGCGTATAACAAATATTATACATATTTAAATATATGAGATTGTTTAGTTAAATATATATGAAACTATTATTAATATTACATTTAATATACTTATACTCTATTAATATATTATGTTTTGAATATCCTAGATCAAAAAAAAAGATTCATTATAAACATTTATATTGTTATATCTTATCATCAACATATTATTACATTAAATATAATTAAATATAATAATTTCCATATATATATATATATATATATATATATATATATATATATACATTTTTCCATTTATACACACATATATAAGTTTTTCTCAATTTTTGTCGTTAAATTTCTTGCAGCAAAAAAAATACGAAATTATTGCATGCGCTTAACAACCCAACCCTTTTTGTCGTACGATGATGGTATCCATAAAGGTTAATTGAGAGTGGTTTAAAAGACGAGTAGAGAGAAAAGATTATGATATACAGCATGGAAAAGTAGAGTGAGCACAAACTTAATTAAACTGATTAATAATTTATATTCTCATTCTCTCTCTTTCTCTCTTAATTACAATTAGATGGAAGAGATAAAGCTAAAGTTGAAGACCGTAAATGAAGAATACAATTCATAATATTACGTCGAAATATGATATAAAGTTTTGATCTTAAACTAGGCATAATAAAATATAAATTACAATAAATAGAATTCATTACCTACTTTGTGAAACAATACATTTTTATAAAGTTATTGTATAATTTTTATTTACTATTATATATTTTTAAATATTTTAGTGAAAAAAGGAAATATGTATATGTTCATAAAGAGAGAGATAAATGTATTATCAATTTTGCACAATAATTCTAATTAACTGCTTAAGATCAATTTTAAATTATATATTTGTCACATTATAAAAAAATAATAAAATATTTCATCTATTTTAATATTTATGATCTTTGAAAGCGATAACAAAGCATATATAAAGCATAATGGATATTATATTCGCGCAATTTCATATAATAAGGGAATATGTGTCAAGTTCTAAGGGCAACCGAATATTTCACTATTTCTCTCACAAAATATTTCTCCTTCGTTTTATCACTTTCATAAAGGATAATACTTTTATCACGCGCTATATTCCCTTATCGCTAAATTTTATTCTGTTTTAGTGTAAAACAAAGGAAGATTGACTAAAGTTACCTGGATCATTTCCAAGTTCATGATTCTCAAAGCTTCAATATGATGTTTCATCGATAATTCATCCTGATAGAAATCCGATATACAAGCGATATGCGTGCGAAGAGGACATTTCGAGAATGTCAACTATCTGACAAAACTTGTCTAGCAAAACGAGTGCAAATGGCAAAGAATCATTGCGAAATGCTAGAATTTATGTTTGCTTTCGTAACATTTATATTTTTATTACAATATTTAAAATTTCATAGAGAGAGAATATATATTTTACGAAAATTCTCAAATTTTATTAAATATCAGGTATGAATAAAATAAATATTCGTACAAAAAATATATGTAATTATAATAATCTCTTACAGATATATTTATTTCAAATTTATATATCTTTATATTATCTCTGTTTCTGTGTCTTTCTCTCTCTCTCTCTCTCTCTGACTTTTTTTACTTTTATTTTTTCAATTATTTTTTAAACACCTTGTATAATAATATTTTATATACAAATATAATAACATTTTAATAACAAGACGACTATATATTATTAATTGCAATAAAACATTTGTTTATTATATCCATTCGCGAGTTTTATAAAGTTTCGAACATTATTGTAATATAATTTAAACTGGTTTTTATTACAATAATCTTTCTTTTTTTCAATTATCGCAAACGACGTAATTCATTGTTTGTTCGTTTATTGCGTATTTTATAATGAAAGCAAGTGTAATGAATAAAAAGGCGTAGCCACGTATCGCGTGGTACGCAGCTCTGCAGGTGCATTAACTTAATTGATCGAAATTGTCGTCGCCGACGACTAAACGAATCAAGCTAATCCGCTAATGAAACAAGTCGCGTTCAGACACGCGATTCAAGCTAATAGTTCGATAGAGTCAAGGGCAACCACTGTATCGATGATTCTAATTAACTATCACTCTTTTGCATTGATACATGCTATGATACACAAAGGTGTGCAATTAAACACCTCATTAAATGGATTACAATATTTGGATTATCGGTCGAAATTATTCCATTCAGTTTGCGCAACTGCTGCATGTGTTCCATATTGCTTCTGTAATCCGCAAATGTAAATCATGATAACGTTACGTGACAAGTAACGTAATATTACATAGCCAATATTATGATGGGATTATCAATTAAATGAAATAATAAATAGAAGAAAATAAAGCAGAAAAAATAAAATAAAGTGTATTACATATATTGCATACACACAAGCATATGTGCATACACACACACACACACACACACACACACACACACACACACACACACACACACACACAATAATAATAATAATAACACAGATATTCCATTTTTCATTTTGTATCGCTTCTTGTTACATTAATAAATTTTTGCGAAATAGTATCTTTATTATACGATATGAATAAATTATATCCAATTAAAAGACATCACCATTCGTACAAATTTTATTCTCACGTTATATTGTGTCTACTGTTACTTTCTATTCCATTTAACCGTGTTGTAAAATGGAAACTGTGCGACACTTCATTAAAGTGCGCTTTAATTGGGCGTTCATATTTCTCTCCTTTTAGTCGTCATAATCAGTCGTGAAATGTAACGGCATGACAAACCGCTCTTTGAATTAGAAATTTTTTCCAAATAGAGAATAGTTTGTTCTTTTTCTACATTCATATAATTTTTAATTTTCTTCTACTTAGTTCAATTGGATAAAAGTATCTTCACATAAAAATCATGGAGAATACTTTTCGCACAAAAGTGGTACTGTGTATAAAAATCTGTATTTATATAAACCTCTATTCTCTATAAAATAATAAAAATATAATATTACTTTTAAGATTAATACAATTTTTTAATGAAATAAATTTTTATAATTTTTTGATATACAAACTTGTAATTTTAGAAACATTTAACAATTTTCAAATAGTGATAAAAAAATATTATTAAAAATTATATTTTTATTAAAATTTAATCAATTTTATTATAAAATAATTCTCATTAAATAAGTATTAAGTTCTTCTTACGTATTATAAATATCTTAAATTAAAAAGTTTAAATAAAGAAGTCAGAAGTGTGTATGTGTGTATGTTAGTTTTTTATATATTTTTCGATTTATTTATAATTTTTTCAATATTTGCACAATTCATACTAATATTATTTTTATAATAAACAGTTTTTGAAGTATTATATATTTATACGAACAATTAAAAAGAGGAATTGCGATTCTCTTGCGTCTCAATTAATGCCATTCAAGTTCATTGTTGTGACTAATATTAATATTGTCTCAAGAAGCTTGGATCAATTTGGCGCAATTAGCACGTTGTCCGCGAAGCAGATTGCGTCATTATATAAACCAGAAATACATCCTGTCATCATCCCAATTGCGTTAATTACAAACTTCTGGTTCCGGAGTTTCGCCCCGATTCAACAATTATCAAAATCCGCACGCTATACTAACTTCTCGTTTTCACGCTTTTCACTCAATTTTCCGCATCACAATAAATGAATTTAACGAAGGCGTAATATCGATATATGATATGCGATGTAGAAAATGTGGAAATGTCTCTTCTTCATTTTTATCGGTTTAATCTCTCGATAACAATTTTGCAATGCAATTTTATTGTATTACTTCATATTTTGAGAGAATAATTGTTTTTTTTTTCTTTTTTTATTGTCTCCCTAATATCTATGTACAAAACAAATCTTTTTTTGTAAATTTATTAAACTATTTCCTTCTGTTATTTGATAAATTATTATCAAAAATTTGTACACACACATACACACACATACACACATACACAATCATAATTAAAACTTATAATAAAGTTAAAATTGATTAGCAATGTGTGCTTGTGTACGTGTGTGCATTTATTAAATTTATTTAAATTTACTTATTTATTAAAATATTTGTATATCTCTCATTCATGTTTATTAATTAAAAATATATAATTTATTTTATAAACAATAAATGGCATTAGTTTCTTATTTTTCATTATTATTTGGATAAAGTGAATTGACAATGCATGAATTTGGCAAATGAATATTATACCGAAGATCTGGAAACGATTTATTTTTTCTTTTTTTGAATTTCTAATGTAAAATATAAGAACACAGAAATGTTTTCTTTCTTTGTTGTGCCTATCTCATTTTGCAGATTTATTGGCGCATAATAATAATAATCGATGATCGAGTATATTTGTCCGCTTTAGTTCTCTACGACTACATAAATTTAGTCGGCGAACTTAACGAAAGTGTATTTCTTGCATTACACAATAAATTTAATTTGCTTTTTTCATAAATATTTTTCTTTATCATCGCGTGACAAAAATAACGGGCACTCTTACATTTATATGCCAAAGAAAAATTAATATCAAAATTAATAATAATTATGATATCATAAAAAAAATTAATATTAATTACAGTATTACCCTTAATTCTGTTCTTATTTTAATATTAATATATGTTTAAAAAATGAAATATTTAGCTCTTTCTTTTATATTATAGTAATTTAAAATTTATTTTATCTTCTTTATTTTTAATTTTAAAAAGAAAATAAAAAAATAAAAATATATATATAAATTACATAAAAAATATTAGATCTAATATTTTAGAATACATAAAAATTCTTTAATATAAATAATATAACAACATAAAAAATATATAAGTTATTAATAAGTCTGCATTGTTTTAATGCTTAAACTTTTATTTACATCTCTTTTGTTTAAATATTCACATTATTAATATGTATACGTGTGCGTTTCTATAAAATATATATGTATTTGAATTAAATGTTTACTTGTTTAATCAATATATAAGCACGTTTTGTATTTTTTACTTATTTAATAAAGATTTATAGATACTGTACTTTAATCAGAAATATAGCAGGAGATGCGTTGTTTTATTTTATATTGTTTGCAATGTTTGTGCGACGATATGACTAGAAATATCTAATAAAATAATGTATTTTCATTGACTATATATATACTACAACTATATTATATATATATATATATATATATATATATATATATATGTATATTATTATTTGCTTACAAATAAACATTTCGTGATCATACATGCAATAATGTTGTTTGAATAAGTGCAAAATCCTCGTATAAGGGAAAAAAGTAAGGGAATTCAATATTAGTGAACTCTAGTAAATATTTGAATGAAAATAAAGAAAAAGGAAATGAAGCAAAAGAGATAAAAAAACGTTGGAGGAAGACGCTCTCTACATCTCATAGAAAATTAATTTCATTGCATAAAAGGTTCATATACTTACGTAAAATCACGATTTGATAAGTCTGATAAAAAACTAAAGCCAATGCTATTTCTCTTTTTCTTTGATTAGCTCTTGATGCGAATGAAACACGCACTCGCGTCAACATCAAACAATGATCAGAGGAATATACAATCGCACAATCCAACGAGATATCAATAAAGAATATCAATCAAAGTATACTTCCTTTAAGCTTAATTTCTCTCGGTTATTTTACCGAGAGAATTTAGAAATCTATTTACCATCTTATCTCTAGGCCCGTTTCACGGAGACTGATCTCTTTATGTTAATATTAAAAATTCCTACTATTCATAACTTGCTTCTGACCTACGCTAGATACAAAAATAAACAAAGAAGATGTTTACAGTATTCTGAATTTTCCCCTACTTTTTTAGAGAGAAATCAACCTTATTTAAAGATAAAAATGTAAACAAATTTTTTTTTATATACAGGGTGACCCAAAACTCATAATCAATCTTTCAAAGACAGATTCCTGGGATCATTTGGAAACGATTTTTCCTCAGCAAAAATGTCGATGAAGGCCATCATTTTTTGCATGTTTGCCGATTTTTGTCATCATATATTTGCAATTAAGCCTTAAATTAAAACTTAATTAAAGTAAACTCTATTTAAAATTAATCGAAGAATGTGGTTTTGTTAATATTTTATTTCTATAAAGCTTAGTTTACGAAAAACCCCTTATTTCCTAATCACTTAATTCGAAAGTTATTAGTGCCTCGACATTTTCGTTGAGGAAAAATCGTCTTCAGATGATCCCAGGAATCTGTCTTTGAAAGATTCATTATGAGTTTCGGGACCCTGTATAAAAGAGAAAATAAAAGAAAGTATTTATTTTTATTTGCTAAGATATATAATGATATATATTTCATATATTATCTTTACATGTAGTATATATATAATATCGACATAATTCAATTATTAAAAAATATAATTATAGTACGCGTTTAAAAAAATAATAAACATACATTAATGAATTAATATTAAAACGAAATTCGACAAAAAAACGATCCACTTTTTCCTAATATCATTTAATTTCAGTTCTCGGTACGAAACGCAAGTCGCATTTTCGCGAGAATTTCGGGAAAAATTCAAGGCAAATTTTCATTTCATCGCGAGAAACAATGTTGATATTTCCACATTCCATATGCATGTGTAAAGCATAATTGCGCGAAATTTGGCACTAAATGCATGACTGAGCGACGATGCAACAATTGCGCTTCGCTGCGAGATACCGCGATTGTGCGGCACGTGCGGATGTCGCGGAATGTGCATACATTTGCACACGTCGAACGTACGACAGGTATATCACAAGGCGTCTGCATATCTAGTCCGGCGATGTGTTTTCCGGCCGCGACAATTCTCCGTGTTTAAAAGCCGGCAATAATTGCAACGCGCTGGCAGCCTCGAGCTAATTATCGCGCCTGTTCGATACTGCAGCGACTGCGACGACATGGACAGTCACTGGCCGCGTACTCGATTTTATATTTAATTACAAATACATACGAAGTGTGTCATTAGGTTGGCTGGTTGGTGTCTCGACGCGTTATTGTTCCACTCGGGGATCGTCGTTTGGAATTAGTGCCATATTTACATGACTGGCGTAATCTCCTCTCGACAACGCTGTTAATCTCCTCCGCGTTATGCGCGTTTGTAAATCAATCTGTATTGGATTATGTAATGTCGCTCTCGCGATAATACGAGTCAAACATGATTGACACCATTTTATTTTAAATAAATTAATAATATAGATTTCTCTCTCTCTCTCTCTCTCTCTCTCTCTCTCTCTCTCTCTTCCTCTGTCTTTGTTAATTTTCTCTATAGAATTTAATAATCGAAAAATTGATAAACTGATCGATAAAATTCATGTCATCCTATTTGAAATTATTTGTATAAAAGTATGACGACATATCGTGACATAGCATATGAAAGAATTTTATTCACCAAACGCTTTTCTTATGCTTTAAATGTAAATTTATTTCTCTTTGATATCAGATCGAATGCCAGGAATTTAATTGTCAAATGAAAATTGTATGTAACTAAATTCTTTAACAATAAGTAATAAGCATAAAGCGATATGCGGGAAAATTCATTGAAATGGGCATCATGCCATGCACTATCCGCGTGTTTATTAATAGTGAGTTTTACCGAAAATACCTCCGCAAGTCTATCGCATGTAATGCACGAAAATGTCGAGACAGCTCTTGCATATCTTACATTGTACATAAATACATTTAGAGAAGCGTGAATTGACTGTCAATATATATACATATTTGTAGTGTATTTGTAGTATATAATTAGATCTTTTTATGTCACTATCCATATCGTATAAAGGCAGAATAATAATAACAATAAAGAGTAAAAACTGCAATATTTATACATTTCTGCAGAAAAATATCACAAAAAACGCAAAAAATTAAACATTTAACATGAAATATTGTAAATATTGCAAATAAGCTCTTAACCTGTAAAAATTTAATAAAATTTTATTTAGATTATAAATTAAAAATCAAAAATAAAATATTGAATTTAATTTATTCTTACAAAGAATGTTTCATTAATTTATTCTTGCATTATTTCATTAATTTCATTAATTTATTCTTACAAGAATATTTAATTAATCTAATATAATTTTTGGATAAAACTGAATATGCGTAAATTGTCAAGAAAAATGACAGAAGGTACATTAGTAGATTAATTTTTTTGTTTGCCCCTATGTATTATATCTCATACTTTTCTCGACATATCCGTAGGATTAAAGCAGTATCAGCTGTTCAAAGATGACAAAAGCTTCCGATGCGCGAAATATCGCGCGATACCATTATCATTAACCTAGCAATATCATTAATGTATAACAATAACCATTCAACTGTTATTGGCATTGGAACATGAATAATGTTATGTCTGCAAGCTTGCGCCACCGTGTAAATAAACGTCAATTTTTGAATGCGAATGAATATTTTATTTGATATAAAATAAGATTAATTAATTAAGATAAGATTTAATTAAAATAGAAATTAATTGAACATATAAAATAAAAATTATAATTAATATATATATGTATACCTTTACAAATAATAATTTAATTTACATTTATTATGAATTTAATCGTCATTATTAAATGTAAAAATTAAAAAATTTATAATCTATATATAATTTTGACTATACGCCTTCACATATTTGTAATGATTCTTGTTTTATTAAATATATTCATTTATAAAAAAATAAATTTTATATTTTAGGTTATATGTTCTTTACTAAATAAATAATAATTAAAATTAATTTCTCAATAGAAATATAATATATTCTATGTATTACATATATATATATTAATTTCTACAAAATAATTTTAGACCGAAGAGGGAGAGAGAGAGAAAGGAAAAGAGAGAGAGAGAGAGAGAGGGAGAGAGGGAGAGAGTGAAAGAGCTTATATATATATCTTTAGGATGGGTTGACGTTTGCGTATTTCATACGTAACTATATCCGGCTAGATACTATCTCAACTGGAATCACATACTACAGTTAGCGGAAACCGATAGGAGTCTGAATCCGGAAAACGCGTAAAATGTAAACGACACCGGAGAAGAGACATGTATAGTATTCCCAACAATTCCAGCAAATTGTCAGTGAGAAAGAGAAAGCGAGAGAGAAAGAGAGAGAGAGAGAGAGAGAAAATCATTTTTAATCTTAAAGAGATCTGTTAGTTTCTTTTTCGAAATGAAACTTAGCTCTTTAACTTATCATGATTTATCATAAAATAATTGCAATAATTTATGCAAGAATTTATACAAATGTAGAATTCTATGGAATAATCTGTATAAGAAATAAACTATCAAAAAATAATTTGATCGCAATAACATCTTAAATAATTTCTTTTTTAAGTCAATGTAGCATTATCAGAGCCTTAAAGTAAAGATTTACATAAGTCCTAATTCCATGGCTTATTACTGGATTATGACTTAATTATCTTGTTTTCCGCTCTGTTTGAATAAGTTTTTATCATTTTATGAAAATCATTGAAGGAAAAGTTACGATAACGAAGTATTTCCGCAAAGGGTGAGTATTGAGAAAATTTATTGCTACTTTTCGATACCAAAAGCAGAACAACGTTTATTGATTCGGTCTGACCACATTAGTTACAGTTTCACTGAATGGATCAATTTTCGAGTGTAAATAAAAATACGACGTTAAATGGAATTACAAAGATAAACTTCTGTATATCTTTTTTCTTGTTTGTTATAGAGGAGTAATCTCACGTGACTTAATTAATACAGCAAGAGAATAAATGTCTAAATTTATATTTATTGATAAATATATTTTGATAAGTATTCACATAAGAGAGAGAATACTCTATATAGAAATTTTGAATTATTATATTAATTATTATATTAATCTATAAATCTTGCAAATAAGAAGAATATTTAAGAAGATGAAGAATATATAATGCAAGAGAGATAATTATATGTGAACTTAATAAAGTTTAGAATAAATAAAATTTCGTATATTTTTAGAATATAGATTTTTTAAATAATACAATTATTATAATAATACAATTTTTATGAGGAGTGACATAATATTAAAAAGAAAAGAATTAGATAAACTAGTAATAAAAATATTCTGATTGTAATAATGACTTTTATTACGTCAAACTTAATTGAATATTAAGACGCAAAATTGATAGCGTGCATTTGCTTCGTCACAAACGTTTATATCACTGATAGCAAATTACTGATAGCATTTATTTGTTTGTTGAAGGTCATTTCAATCGGCTCTAACTCGGTTCAAGTTCAATCACTAAAACATCGATTTGCTAATTTCTCGTTATTAATGTCTGTGATTGACGAGCGAAGTCCCACATTATAATTTACAATTAATCGAAAACTCATCATATGGTCAAAATCTCATAATTTGATTAGAGTTTTTGCTTTATGTAATTATATTTTTAAATTATTTTGTAATTATATCAACATTTAATTTTAATATATTCTTTAAAATATATTATTAAGATAAAATTAACATTAGCACTAGAGAAGACATGATAAAATACCATTCTTTATAACAATTAATGTCTCATACAAGGAACCATTTCAAATAATAATTTTCTATTCTAATTTTTCTATTCTAATTTTTTATGATACATTTCAGCAAAGTTTAATTCTACATTTAAATTATTTAAATTTCAAATAAAAAAATAAGTAAGGTAAATATTAAAGTTTTAAGATGCACTGTTTGAGTGTTAAAGAATAGTTTTATATAATTCCAAAAAGAATAATATTTTATTTGATAAATACAACTGCGCTAATTTTTCACGAAAAAATCAATTGAGCATACAAAAAGAACAAAACGCGACATTAAATAAGATCACATTTCCAGTGTCCGACATGTTTGTACAGTGTTTAGTGTAACGTGCCATATACCAAGCGATTTGCAGCCTGGGAATATTTTTCACGCTCATGCTTTTATTACATATTTGTGTTAAAAATATACCGCGTTATTTAGAACAGAATAATAAATTCGTGTTTCGAAAACTAATAAAGTTTATAAATAATATACATTATATAATATACATCATATATAGATAATTTATTGTTTGCAATTAATAATTTAATATAACAAAATAACATGACAAAATAATACGTTCTATTCTGCGATCAATTATAAATAGCACTTAAATATTAATGTCATTTATGATTATTATGTACGTAATAATTAAAGAAATCGATTTCTATTTTATTAAAATTTATCTCGCCTTTTTAATCGAATATTATCATTATTGTCATTATCATAATTGTATTTTTGTAAGTGTATGCTTTGTAAAATTTTATTTTCGGCCTACCATAGCTACGTGTATACCATTTTATGATCAAATTTTGCATGTAACTTAATATATCAAACGCGAAAAGCACTGTTATCTGCCGTCGCAAATATTATGTAAATATCTCGACAATTTATGTCATAGAAATCCACACGCATTTACTACGCCGTATAATGCGTTTTCTGAAATTCAATCAAAATTCAGAAGTATTAATATTTCCGTAAACGCATGTTCTGATTTCACTTTAAGTATGATTCGACATATCGCTTTGATAAAATATATTACTTCACATCTATCTCTAAATGTTTGCATATTTGTAGTATAATACAATTTTATCATATCACTTTCGATATAATTGTCTTTTACATCGACATTCCTGTTATCCCTTGCAATTTATGCAACATAAAACTGCAGCAAACGCCTTGTTAACATGATACATATCATATATATTGGATATAAACCTATTAAATAAACTACATTGAATGCAGCAAATACATTTATTAGACATGGAATTTATATGTATATACGGGTATAAGACTTTACTATTAGTTCGATATTGCGTATTTCAAATATCGTTTCGAAACCGCGAAGGAATTCCTTTATAAATTCAATTTCGCTTAGAGAATAGATATTTTATTGTAGATGATTTAGTACAATCGCGTTACAAAATAAATAAATGCAAAATCGAGCAGATACAGAATTAAAAATATTTAAAATATTTCTGATAAAAAGAGAAGATAGAAAAATATACAAAATATCCATTTATTTTGTTTGTTCCGTGCTTTAAATTTGCATTTCAGTAATATTCGCAAAAATTTCATTGCACACATTTACTTATTATTGTTTTATACATATATAAAATTACGTTCATATGAATGAACGATAAAAGCTGCTACATATGGGAGGTTGCAAAATGCTCTACAAATTATTATTTCGATGGAAAAAGACTAGAAAACAGGGAAGTGTATAATTAAAATAAAATAATTTACCATAAAACAAAATAAAATTTCTAGTTGAACGTATCGAATCCATCCATCAAAATAGCATAACAAATAATGCATATTCACTACATGCATTTTAAGCGCACATATGTATATTTTTTTATAGCGGTGTCACTGTTACTGGATCTGGAAATGTCTCCTTGGGGAGAGCAGCTCGAAATATGAGAGATAAAAATGACTATGCGTGGTATGTGGCTGCCCTATTTTTTTCAGAATCCCTAGCGATACGAGTTTTCTGTTGCAACGCGTTCTCCATTCTACAGGTTATGCCTTGGACTCTCATGGTTGAAAGCCTTTACTATGCAATTACGTACACGTCTCTTGAAGGATACGATGTATCCTACATTCGACTGCGTTTTTCACGATGTCTCGTTCGTATTATTTTTCGATTAAAGAAAGGTCACTTGTCATGCAATGTTGAAAATTTTGATACAAAATATTTGTATAACTAAGATTAAAAATTATTTGGCATAATTTCTTTAGTATAAATATGATCTCTTTATACTTTTTACACATTATATTTTATTTCAGTGATCTCTCTCTTTCTCTCTTCCTCTCTCTAATGTTCTTATAAAACAAACAATTTATTTTATGACTAAAATAATTTTTTAATAATAATTAATTTTTTTCTCTTCTTTTACTTTCTAATTTTTTAAATATTCATTTTTAAATATTACTGATTATTAAATATTACTGATTATTTTTCTAATGATTCTAGTTCTTCAATTTTTATCTTCCAATTGTGATTTTTTTAAGTGACAAGATTGATAATTTTACTTGGTTCGAAGAAGAAAAGGTGCTTAAATGCACTTGATAAAAAAAATGAAAATGGATAAGTTCATATACTCGAAGAACATCTAGGAAAGAAGAAAGGGACGTGGGTGAGTTATCGGATATCGGTCGATTATATGGTTGAGGGAAGTCTCGATCGCAGGAGATCGCTAGAATTGACACGAAGTGGCGAGGGCTACTGGTATCGACAGGCCTCGACTATCCACCATCAGTGCCTATCACGGTTTCAAATCAAGCCCGGTGCTACATTCGCAAAATCTTCTTGCAAATACAGATCGGCATATTGTGTGGGTTTCATCAGTTGATGACATTGCCACTTACGTAAACAGATTTTGCTCGATGTTAATAGAAAACGCACGAATTGCATATCTTGCATAAAACAGGGTATAATACAAATCTTTATTTAATGAAATATTATTGCGACGATGAAAAAGGAGAAAAATATCAATGCTTATCTTTATAAATATTTAAAGCGAATCTGATTCGTTGAATATACCTGGTTACAAAAGTTTTTTAACGCAACATTAAGTTTTCATAGTTACAATTGTGTTCTTTGTCGAGTTTACTTAATTAAACTTGTTGCTATTTAAAGCTTTATTTCTTTTATATCCCGGGTTTATATTGCAAATTTGCTCTGAGTGATTATTCACAGTTTTTACAACAAATATTACAATTGTAGTATCTATATATTTGATAAATATAAAATTATGTAAATATTATTTTATTTTTTATAGCTACATTAAACCAGCAATAGAGAACACCTTCTTATAATAATATAAATAAATTTTTATTGAAAATTGAAATTAATATTGTTACTGTTTTCGGAATTAATGATTTATTAATAATTAGAATTAACGTTAAACGTTTAGCTTGTGTTATCATATATGTATCCTCTCCTTCTATAGAAATATTTTATAGACTTTATCTTTTTTACAATTTATTTTATAGAAATATATATTTATTTTCCATGCTTTTGGAATTTTAATTTTCTAAAAAAAATTACATTTTATTTAAGAAAATATAAAATAATAAATTCAATTTCTGGCAAAAAGGTTCGAACTAGAAATTCAGATGATGATTCATAAAATTTAGTCGTTGGTTTTAGTATTATCTTAAACTCATGATCTATTTGTGCTACACTGCTCTCTTAAAATAATCTATTCTATATTTGTAATAACAACATTCATTTTCAAAATAAACTATATTTTCTATAAAACGTTGAAATTAAAAATTACTATATTCTTTTACTTTATTTTTTAAACGTCATAGAAACTTCTGATCATATTATCGAAATGAAGAAAAATATGAAACGTGCATATAACATATCTATCTTGTGTAATATATATAATACACGAGGGAATTAAAAGGCGGTCATATTAACGTGACATATATTCCAATAATTAATCAGTATTTAATATCAGTATTTATTAAGAGTTTTGATTTCGTTGCAAGTTCGAGTGAGAACGAGTCGTCGTAATTTGCAACATGATATTTTCGGAACGATGAAGTTGCATATAACGCGTTTATAATCACTATTTCGATATTTGGATTCCACCTATGTTTTCCTTTGCGTTATTTACAGCGATGTAACGTTATACAATATATATGTATATGTGTGTGTGTGTGTGTGTGTGTGTGTGTATTGCATTAAAATTATACTGATGGAAAATTGTCAAAATATAATTGTTAAAATGTCAAAAGTATCAAAACATAACTCGTTAAATTATACCAATCGTTTTTTCAATGATCTTCTCATTCAATTTCATTCACTTATTGGTTCGTAAACACAGTTTAATAACACAGTTTTATTATATTTTACGTGGGTGTTCTGTCCTTATTGACATTTAACTATTATTTAAAAAAATAATCTAGAGTTTATGTCCAATATTACATTTTTAATATAAAATTCTTGATACTATATTGTATTATGTGATAGTAATGCAATATTATAATAAATAAAATTATTATCATTATTTATACGTTTTTTTGAAGATCATAGATATATTATCTACATTGAAACAAATGATTTTACTAAATAAAACTCGAAATGACATAATCTGAGCATTAATGACATTGTTACTAATATTATTATCATCGTTGTAATTACTATTTTAAATGTTCATAATGCCTTATACGAGCGCGAAGGCATGATAGAGGCGAGTAATGAAAGGACTAAGCCGCGTATAAAGCGCTTTATCCAGACAAAAGCATTCGCTTTTGGCTTGGACCGTAAAGCTGCATTTAGCGAAAGCTACCTTCTACTAGTCCCGATTCCTCGATTCACCGGGCAGTATCTGGGATAACGTATTTTCACGGCGAGTGTGTACGATGATGCACAATAACTAGCTAATGTCATATAACCGCCAATGTTTGTGCTAAACACACACGGATTTCCACTATTATTTCCATGTACACGTCGTAATTAATAATTAACTATCGAGGGATCGAAATAAACTGTGAACCGTTCGTAAACTTAACCCTTTAGCTATCATCAATAGACGATGAGATATAAATTTTATGACTGTCATCAATAAGCTATCTTAAGATACGCTATGATGTCGGGGTCGCTTATTGACAATTTCATTAGTTTTGTTTACGTTGTATTATCTCGGATCTGTACAATTATTTATTTTATTAAGTAGTTAATAAAATAAATAATTGTAGATAGATCCATAGTTAAAAGATTAAGAAATTAAATCCGAATCATTTTATTTATCATCGCGTGATCTTGTGCGCGATAATGAAATTAGCAGTAAGTTACACGTGTATGATATGTCTCCGTCGAAAGTTTATAAATTATTCTCTCGCGTACGGAATATAAATACAATCTTAAGTAAGTATATATGTACAGAGATATTTAAATATCTACGCAAAAAATGCCTTTTCAATAGATATCGATTATTCGATCATATTTAAAAGGATATGCTATATTACAAACAATTTTTCGTGCTAATAAAATATTGAATATATCAAATATATATCGTATCTGTTTCCTTTGATATATATATTTCACAAATAAAAAGTCGATTTTTTCTCGTAATAAATATATCAATACTTTAACCGTTTTTAGTTTTACAGAGCATGGAGCATGCTGTGCTTTCTGCTAATTAATAAATAAATCAATACTTTAATCGTTTTTAACTTCTTAGAACATGGAGCATGATGAGCTCTCTACTAATTAAGCTTCGGACAAATAATAAGGTGTTTTTCACGATTAAAAAGCAAAGAGTAATTAAAGTTAACAAATGAAAAAACTTTGTTATCCTTTTTCCGATACAGATGCCTTTTATGTCAGTTTAACAGCGATGTTAAGAGATACGCTTCGCTAGAGCAGTATGTGAGCTAAGCGGCCTTGTTTCCTCGAGAATTGCTATTATGAAACTTGGAAGACGATACAACCCCGTGACGTGATTATGAAACACGCAGGAACAAGGAGAGATAATACGGTACCGAATTTTGCATATCGCGAGACAACATTGGGGCGAAACATTGATAAAGCATTTGCAATCAGAGATACAAGTGCACTTTATATAGTGGAGTTTACATTTTCACTTCGTTTGTTTCTCGTGAAAAAATTTGACGGCTCGCTAACAAAAAAAAAAGGAAAAGGAAAAAAAGGCAGGAGAAAATAGTCGGATTAAAGAGCATCGCGAGAGAATTAAACGCAGCGGTCCGCGACATATATAAATGAGTTCTCTTTGCTGCTTCTCTTTATACGTTCCTTTATACAACGCTCAACTATGATGCTGATATATTTATAAATATGTATGTATATTAAAAACAGATATTTATTAAAATGCGAAAAACATTCGCTCGTGAACTTAAGCGCGATTCCGCACGTGGAACCCAGCGGTCATGGATAAAATTGCGCGAGAATCGCTTTGGTCGAGAAATGTTTCGCGAAGTATCTGTGGCAAGATGACGACGCAACGATACATTGCACTATAAATATACACTATAGTGCTATAAATAAATTTGCGTGAAGTTTTATTCTGTTCTGTAAGCGAAGTCTCCGCCGGTCTTTGCACTATTTTTCTAAAATTTAACGTTTCGAGAAGCGAGATAGCTTACAAAATGATTCAGAAATTATTGTATTACATAAAATATAAACTTTTGTTATATTTGAATGAAGTTATTTGCGTGTAACATATATGTATGATAAAATCATGTATTATTAAATTTCACATTCAAATAAATAAATGTCGAATGTAAAGAGTTAATATCGAAATGCGAGTGTAAAATTTAAATTCAATCAACAATTTTGATCCGATCGTCCAATTATAAGCAATTCAAACTCATTGATACATTATGCTATATACGTGATTGATATAAATGAAGATATAAATGAAGATATTTCTGCTCTACGATCTCTGATATCAGTTTGTGTATCTTCAAGTTTCGCGATCTTGAATTAAATTTCTAAAGAATGCTTCTCTTTTCTAAAATAGACGGTCAATTTCTGTATATTTCTTAACAAATGGTTTTTAACAAGTTCTTTCTTTATATATTAAAATTATTAATTTTTTAAATAATAGATACTTTTGTAATTCTATAGAAAAAATGTTTAACTCTTTTTTATTTTTTATTATTATGATGAAAATGCGCAGTATTTCAGATCGATATTCCAAAAATTAATAATTTTGAATCAATTTTTCAGGTATTTCAATATTTCAAAAATTGTTTAAAAATTATGTTTTTTAAATTTCGATCTAAAATTGCATATATACACTGAACTTGAACAGAACTATCGAAAACTGTTATCAAAAATAATAATTTTCAATACGTTTTAGTACTTTAGAAGGAGAGTGCTGAGTAATTGCTTAAAAATTGTTTAAAAATTATTAATTTTTGAAATATCGATCTAAAATTGCATATATACACTGAACTTGAACAGAACTATCGAAAACTGTTATCAAAGGTAATAATTTTCAACATGTTTTAATACTTTAGAAGGAGAATGTCGTGCTGAGTAATTGTGAAAAAGTGTTTAAAAATAGTAAACGGTCGAAACCTTGTGTAAAAAGAATAGAACTGTTGAGAATTATCGTTAGAACTGCGGAAAATCATTCACACGATACATTTTTAATAAGTGTCGTGCGAATCGAGGACATTAAAAATTGATTGAAAATTATGAATTGTTGGAATATCGATCTGAAATTATATAGGCTGAAGTTGAACAGAACCAGGAATTTGCTAAAAATAATGATATTCAACGCGTTTTGATACTTTAGAAGGAAGAATGTCGTATTAGACATTCGCGAAGTTAATTTTTTTCGATTTCGATTTTTTGATATAAGAAACTCTTTTTAATTTTTATCAGAAACTGAAGAGTGCTATCGGAACTTTTAGTATTTTTATGAAATTGTCGTGTCAGTTTCACAGATACAGCTATGTAATCATATGAGCTATCACAATATATAATAATTATAATAGCACTTTTTTATATTACATATGGTTAATTAAAAATTTGCAAATATTATATATGTAATTTCTTCATATATATATATATATATATATATATATATATATATATTACATTTTTTCTCTTTGTTTTATAAATAACAATAGATTGTTCTTCGGACGTTGCCATATATAAACTCAAACTTAGTGCAGTAATGTAATTTATTTATAATACAATAATTACTATTACTTTTCAATATTTTCAGTATTTATGAAAATTTCTTTGAAAATGCATTTTATATATTCACACGTATTAGAATATTAAATTAAATTGAAATTGAAATTGAAATTTAATGAATTTCGTCGTATCTCGTCAATATTTAGTATATTATTTAAATAATATAAGCTATGTATATGTAATTACATCATAATTCAATTGAAATATAATAGACTATAATTAACTACAATTTTAACAAAATCAATTGAAATTGAATTAAACGAAATTACGAACAAATTTTCAAAAATCCTTGGAGAATGATTTATATGTTAAATCATGTCAATATAATTTATTACTTTATCTAATAATTATTGGATAATAATTATTTTAAATAATAATTATTTGAATTAATTATAATTTATCATAATCCTGATTCAATATGCAATTCAAATCCTTAGGGAAAAAGAGAGAAAGGAAGAGAAAAAAAGGAAGTGAATATATTTAAATAGAATATAGAGGAAGCTATCATTAGTGTGTTTACAATTTAGCGGATCTTATAACATTTTGCAATAGAAGTTGTCATTACCTTCTTCCTCCATATTCGCAGGCGAGATTCCCTCAGACTTGGCCTCGATCCAAATTGGCGTCCTCCTACGAGCCGACTATCATCGGACGCGACGTTGCTTCTCTCATGCACTTCACTTTCTTCGCGACATGCTTATCCGTCACCTGGCGTTTCCGCAAATTCCGGATCTCCACCGAATTTATCACATCCAAGAGTGCAACTCGATTTCGCGCTAACTCGTTTCTGCGCACATCGGACTCGGAACTGATCACCGCCGAAAACCAATATGAGCGTGTAAATATTTACTCTTGACGTGAGATCCAATTAAATTTTAAACGCGCGAATTTTCACGAACGTCACAGGTGCGTAGATCCGTTCAAAGACATAGCGTCGATCGTTGGCGATTATTTTCGCTCGTATAATGTTTCTCTCTGTTTATCCGTTGGAAAAATTAGAGAAGAAAGCGCGGGAAAGAAAACACAACCGCATAATTCGCGATTAAAATTTTACTGCAAATCGCAAGGTTACGCTTTACGATAAATCGATAAATCGATCGTAAATCAATTCTTCGATACAAGTTGAATCAGGAGCGTTATTATTTTTAAATGTAAATTGTAGAGTTCATTTATTTACACGCGAGTTATTTTCAGAAATAATAGTTTTCCCCGAGGGTCTTTCTCTTTACTTGATCTTAAAGCAGACTCTCCGTCCAACCGTTTTCGCAGCCGCGAAGCCTGCAACTGGTGGCTGAATTGCCACGCCGAGATCGTCGAAGCTTGCTATAATCCCTTCGCGTTAACTCCGTTGTAAGCTGCGCGAAAGCTCGACGTGTTCGTCGGTGACGCTTTAATCCAGATTCTCGAGAGAACACGTTTTATTATCTTCGACGTATCCTTCGGCAGGTAAGCTTTTCTTAAGCACCGGATATTAATACGATATAAATAACATTACCGTAGACTAGCATGATTTACGAAAAGAATATTATATATAAGAGAGAGAAAGAGAGAGAGAGTTATTACATATTTATAATATATAATCTATATATTACAATTTTTAATTAATCATAATTTCACCTAATCTCACGTATAATAATAGCAAATAAATAAATATAATTATTTGCGAATAAAAGAAAAAATAAAATTGATTTGTCGCATTTTTACAAATTTTACAACTACACATTTTTATCTTCTTTTTCTTTTTTATACTTGCTATATTTATTATACTTTATTATACTTGCTATATTTTAAACAAAATAAATAAATTTTAGATATTATATATTAATTTTAGATTATAGATTCATTCAAAAATTCTCCGAGGGTAAAATAGCATTTTAATTGATCAATCAAGATAAAGAAATCTTTGCTCTCTTTATCATAATTAATCAAATACTATCAAAAAATAAATTTGTAAAGTATTGATTATGTATTAATTGTGCGAAAATTGTATATACTACAATGAATTGAACAAAGCACGTACATATATTTTCGTAATAGTAAAAAGATACATATCTTTGTTTTATCTATACAGATACATTTATCTGTAACTGAGATACTTGCTCTGATAATTGCAATTAAATTATCGATGGAGACATTACGAGAGAATTGTTTTTTTCACACATAAATCATATTCTAATAAATAATACATACAGTTAAAAAATGATTTTGTCATTAAAACTCATAAGTATTTTCGCTTATAACAATGTAAAATATGCGATTTACATTTTTTATTTATTAATCATCCTTTCATCAGATATTTGACTTTTATAATTTTACTGCTATGGAG
Source organism: Camponotus floridanus (assembly GCF_003227725.1). Taxonomy (NCBI): domain Eukaryota; kingdom Metazoa; phylum Arthropoda; class Insecta; order Hymenoptera; family Formicidae; genus Camponotus; species Camponotus floridanus. The sequence goes on from NW_020229414.1 coordinate 67,810, forward strand.
ATTTTCTCTTTTTTCAAAAAAATCATTGCGCAAAGGTGTAGATCTTAATTTTTAAAAATGGCATGTTCTTTTATTACATGTGTGCTTTTATAACTGTGTGAACAAACCAGATAATACATATATCATTATTATCATTTCTAATATTTCAGTTGTATGCATCTGTTCGATATACTATTTATATATATATGTATTGATATATAAAATATAAATTTTTAAAGAAATTCCATTTCTCGTTCTATACCGACAAATTTGAGTTGCTCTGTTGGTCCATATCTAAAAATATTATTATTTTTCATATAATTTTAATCTTAGTTAATATATTGATTCCATTGTGCAATGTGTATGATATATATACCTATAATCAAAAAATAATTCTTCACCAGGCTGAATTGCTCTCTTAGCAAAAATACCTATTCTGTGATCACCGTTCACCATCATTACTTTTGCATAACAATTTGGATTAATCGAGTGATTGGCAAATCTGATTTTATTTCCCTTTCTCGTCGCATCAACGACAAAATCTAAAAAAATATTTTTAACCTTTCTTTTCCCTTTTCTAAAATATCTAATCGGCTGTTAAATTATATCGTACTTACCATTGTTAAGATTGAAAAGAAAACTACACATATATTTATCGTATACTTTTCCTCTCCTATCGGCCTCATCTTGGCTGATAATTTCGCCGCAGTATTCCGAAATGAATTCATTCTTTGCCGCCGATTCTTTCAGAAAAATTCCCCAACCTGCCACATCTGATGGTGCCATCAGAAGATGCTTATCTATGAACCACAAAATTTTTGTTTTTTAACTTAGTTTTTTTCTTAACAAAATTATATCGACAGTTATTAAACTTACGAAGACCACGTTGCACACTGACGTTCTTGCAAGATATTCTAGTGATAATGAACTGATCAGCGCCACACGTTTGGCAAAGATCCGGATCACATTCTCTCACGGCCAAATAACATGGGCATTGCTTCGTGTTGCACTGAGCCTTACATCTGCAGCCAGGGAATCGATTCTGACATTCGCTACTGCATTGACAGAATTTTTCGCAAAAGTTTTGCGCTTGTATACAGGGACACGAGTTGTCACATTGACGTCCTGGATGATCACAAGGTGCGAAGTTGTGCACGTGATTTGCGCCTGTCAAAATGAATAAGACAATTAGATATTCGAAAATATATTACAGACTCCTTGAAACTAATTAATGTGCGTACCAGAATCCTTCTTAAGTTGTATTTTTCTGCAATGCATTGACCATAATCGATGCTTCTTCTTTTTCTTTCGCGGTGGCGTAAAGTCTTTAAGATTTTCTATAGCGGGAATATCCGAAGCCTCCTTTTGCGCAAATTCATACACTTCTTGACAAGTTTTCGTCAACATAATTTGTGCCAGTGCGCATGGATTACCGGGAAAGGCTTTGTGAAGAGCTCGGAATAAGCTTTGTTCAGAACCTGTCCATGAGAACTCACTTTCTGTCTTAATTCGTTTGCCAATTCCTAATAGCGTGAAGGGTGTTTGATTTTCGGGTTGCGTTTGATCCTCTATAATATCTTCAGGTTTACAGTCCTTGTTATTGACGTTTTGCTTAAAATCTAATTTGAACAATAAAACATTTTAGAATTTTAATTCATGGTAATAAATCTTTGATATATTTACCTTGACAACTGCCTCCTTGACCATATTTATTGCTATCATTGCTATCCTCGCTGCTTGCTTCGTTTCCAGAATCTACGCTTGCTTGTTTTCGTACCTTTCTAGGACCACCGCGTTTTTCATCGCTTTCTTCCTCTTTTATATCTGCCGCTTGTGCTGCCAGTTTTTCTTTCATTCCTTCCTACATATGAGAAAGATATCAAATTGTTGACATCAATTTTAAAAACGAACATTACGAAATTTAACAGGATAGCAAATTTGATATACCAAATGCATGTAACATTCTGTTCCACATGGCTCTGGAAATGGTTTCAAATCGGGTCCTTTCCGTTTCAACAAATTTGGACCTGGATGGCAAACTTGAAGACCTACAAGCAATATCATAAACTCACTACGAATATGCTCTCGTCGACTGATTCGGCATGGTTGAATGGAGAAAAATTATGTAAATTTAGTAGAAAGATACAATAATGAACGATGAATGAAATATGATTGCAGATGAGCCCTTGACGATGTCTCTGTGCTAAACAAAAAAAGCTTCCGATCGATAATGCATTAGTTTATATGCAATATTGTTCTTTACCTTGCGGCGAGGTCCCCCTGGCTGCTACGATAAATCAGGAATCACAAATTATTGTAATTAATAAACCTTCAACTTAAAACACTTAAAATATACAACACTAGTAAGTTGTATTTTAGTAAAGTTTTCTTATTATTAGTGTTTTGCTTCATTTTTAAAAATAATACAATAATTATTAAAACATTACATAATACATTTAAAAGATATACTATTATATACTTCACATAAAATACAACTTAGATACTTAGAAAGATTACTTCATTGTGATATACTCACGATGTAAGAAGCAGTCGTATTTGAAGCACCTCCTGCAGAATAAAGTATGGAAAGAATGCATTGTTTGTTCCCTAGGTACACTTTTCGCTTTTATACCATCTATATTAGGTGTACATTCTGGTGGTAAAACATTTGGATCAGATCTTTCTGTCAATTCGATATATTTTTCTTTCAATTCTTCTGGTCTTCCTTTATCAGGGAACATACTTGATATTGCCTAAAAATAATAATTGTAATAAATGTATCAGAATTATATTACTATGGAATTATATGATTAAAATATATCACTGTATTTAATTCCTCTACATTGAATATATGTATCGATGGGAAAGGTGTAGCCATTGTCTTTCCACTTTCAGTCTTTTCCGTCTTGATTTCAGACTTTATTTCATCCTTCTTCTCATTTTCTTTTTGATTCTCTTTCTCTTTGGAAGATTCTTTTCCTTTCCTTATCTGTTCTCGTTCCTTATCATCTTTCTCATAATTTGCTAAAGCATTTACCAAATCGACAAAGATGGAATCATCCATAAAACCAGATTCTCTATCACCATGAACCTGAAACATAAAGTTATTAATATCAATAAAATTCTTTACATAATTACTAAATCAAATTAACGTAATTATTTCGTATACCTTTCCATCATAATTTTTTATAAGTTCCTCAATAAAGGTACCATCTTGATCCAAGATCTCATCACCCATATAAGGAATGTTGTGTAAAACAGTTTCATCTTCTACCATGAAGTTTTGTTGAATAGGAGCCCATGTGTACATAGTTGGTATAGGAGTTACTGCATTAATTATTTTTACAGGACAACTTTGAATGTCGCCATCAGGACTAGTAATTTCAGCTTTTTTCATACAGGACAGATGCGGTGGAATATCTTGTATTGCTAACCACATTGCCTTTCCATCTGCCCATCGCTTTTGTTCAGCCACGAGAAGTTCTATATTCAATAAAAAACGTTAACTATACGACATAAAGTTATGTATTAGCAAAGTAGCAGCATCATATTCATTGTTATTTCCAATAGTATTTTTAACTTATAAAATAATAACAAGAAATAAACAGAAAAGAGAAAGAAAAATAGAGAGAGAGAGAGAAATAAGAAAAAAATATTCGAAAAATAGTTATAAAATTTCACTTGCCTGTCATAACCTTGCGATTTTGATTCCAGGCGATTTTAACTTCGTCTGCTCGTTTGTACCGTTTCATTTGCCGTAAACGCATGTATTCCGACTTAACTCTTTTTCTCCATTCAGCCGAAATTTTGGCTTTCGACATCGCGATAGATGCGTGATTCTTATAGGAAATTCAGTCACATTAAACTATAAATTCCATGAATGATGAATTCCGCCATTCAACAGATGCGAACTGAATGTATCGAGTAGATATTGTACGCATGCGCACGGCATCAGCTGACGGTGTCTATTAATGGCAGCCTCAACATCGAGCGTCTGCGCAGAAAACCATTACCAGACCATTGCGCAGGATTCTGAATGAATTAGATTCGATTTTCTACGACGAATAACAAACATGTAAATTACACGAGATAGAAAGAATTAGATATTCTAATATATAATACTTATTAAAATTAATATTTATTAACATTATATATATATATATACTATTATTATTAGTACATTAAATATATTATAAAACATTACTACATCAATGATAAAAATCTTTTCATTTAATCTGTGTGTTTTAAAATTGAATCAAACATTAAAGAATTAATTTTCATGAACTTTTCTTGATGCTGCCATGTAGAGGTACCTTGATGCTAAGGAGAGTTTTGTGTATGTGTGTGTGTTTGGGTATTTTAACTGGCAGTATTTATACATATATACCCAATAAATAAAAGTGTACGTATATGAATGATTTTTTAATACTATAAGTATTAAAAAATCGACGTGATTTATATCAGAATATACGTACAGCGCTTACGAAATTTTATTTCAATTAAATAAAATCAATTAATAATATATAAATATGTAATAATAAACAATGTATGTAATGTAAATTATTATGTAATATCTTAAATCTCAAATGAAAAATACATTAATACATTAAAAATACATTATATTAAATATCATTGTTCCGTTTCATTTTAAAACTAAATTATAATTAAATTACTAATTAAAAATATTTTAGTTTAAAAAATCATTTTTTTTATTGTGTTAACCATTATTGCTCATAAATACAAAAATATTTTCTAAAAATATTTTTAAATTTGCTTTTTTTATTGTAAATGTTTACAATAAATCAACGTTTACAATAAAAACGACAAATTTATCAAATATATGTGAATATCTGACTCATTTAATTATGAATAAAAATAAAAATGTTATATTTCTCATGCAAATTATGTGTATTTCGTGTATATGCAATGATGACAAAGTCTTTTTTATTGTTACTGTTAATGTAACAAATAATATAAATAAAAAAAAATAAAAAATACAAAATTTTACGAAAAGTAATATTTGAAAAGTAATATTTGTATATATCATATAATTCGTCTTATAATCCATTATTAAAAAATAAAAAGAAGAAAAATAAATATTAAAATTTAAAGATAATTATAAACAACTGTTATCAGATATATATAAATAAGATTACATTAATAAAATAAGTTATATTATTATTTATTATTAAGTTAATTATTAAAATGTTATTAGTTAAACATAGTAAATATTTATAGTGGAAAAAATGTACGAACAGTCATCTATCTTATTATAAATTTTTAAGAGGAGTCTATTTTAATCGCGGGTTTGTCTAATCTCCATCTAATTAAGTAGAAATATGAATAAGATATTAATAATATAAAAAATAATTTAGAGACATAAGTATACGTAATTACTACAAATATGAAAGTTACTTATTACTGATTATATTTATTATTTCACAAATATAAGAAGTTTTGAATTAATTTTATATTTGTCATTTTTTAAATTTAGCATTAATTAATTTTTAATAAATAATAATTTAATGTTTATTAAAATATTAATTAATAATTTTTAATAACTTACCTCGCAGTTTTTGATATTTTATTTTCTCCCGTACATGTTTCAAAAGAAGCTATGTGAATCGAAAGTAAATCATTACTTGGACAAAAAATATCGTTTATTATTTCGGTGCTTTACATGAGAACGAAATAAGTCTCTGGTTATTACAGAAACCAGCAGCAGTTCGACATCATTTCTTTCAAATTTTTATTTATCTATTGTTCGTTTTATCATCTTTTTTGTAGATATATTCGCGTGTGATATATTGGCGTGTGTATGCGTACGTTTGCATAACAGAAAAATTAATTTGAAATGGACAGGATTTATATAACATATTTTCTTGAGAAGAAATAGATGATTGAAGAATTCGAAAGACTCACGCACGCGTATTGTACATGCTACAAGAAATTCAAATTCAAGTTCATCCTCACTATTAGAAAGTCTGCTCGTTCTAGCCACACTTTTCTCTATGTGGAAGTACACAAAGTAAATGTTATATATTTAAGTTTCAGATGGAGAAAGAGAAAATAAATAAAAGTTTCAAAAGCGTAGTTAAAACGTAATATTCGCGACGTATGCAAAAATTTTAAATTTCAGTACTGCATCTCTACTACATACACAATTGCATCTTCATTAATACTATATAATATTGTATGTGAATATTTATGGTATCTTTAACATATAAAAACAAGAAGCTCTATTAAATTTTTTTCTTTTTATTGTTACATAGAAGATTTTGAAGAAAAAAACACATGACCAATAAGATTAATGACAAATTCAAATATAAAGAATTTGTGATTTATAAAATCGTCGCTGATTTTTGGAGACGCTGATTTTTAACGAGAATTAAATTAAAAGCCGATTAATTTCTTTTTTCTCTTTTTGTTCGTTCAAGTTGCAAGCAAGCAGTACATTCTATTATCCTATATCACTCCTTGTCTTTATATTTCTTGTACACTTTTTTTCTGTGTATTATTTTTAACACGACTTATTGCTCCCTCTTCATATGACTTTAATGTTCCACAAATTAAATCTGAAATACGAAACATACTGCACGCTAATGTTATTAATAATCATTTAATCGCTTAATCAAAACTATTTGCAATCTTGCAGAACATGATACTGTACTTTCTCAAGAAGAATACGCATATATTATACTATAATAGAACTTCTGACGTATAGAAAAATATGATTATTCCCTTCTATTGAGAAAGTAAATGAAGGTGTCTATTCTAATTGCTATGTTATTTTTTAATTATATACTTTTTTCTTTTCCTTATTATTTCTGTCTTATTTCTTTTGCCATCGGTTCGCCATCGATAAGAAGTCATTTTATGCTGTCGAATAGGCGCAGCGACGCTCGGCATTTCACTATTGCATCGAATGTATTAAGTATAAGATAACACGTATTCTAGAATAAAATACTTTTGGATACATTTGATAAGTGATTGCAAGAATTTGAATGTTACTGCAAGGCGAACATAAACTTCGGAGTCCCTTTCGACAGCGGCCGCGTGAATATATTTATACATTTAAAATTATCCAATTATAATATATTTTTGGAGTAGAAAATCCAATTTTTTTTAAAATTCTTATGTAAAAAAAGTTAGATAAATTATAGAATATATATATATATATATATATATATATATATATATATTTACGTGATTTTCCTATTAGGAAGCGAAACGAAGAAAAAAGAGACTCAGTTCGCAATAATTAATTTAAGCTAAAATTTAGATAGAAACTAATTATTAGAAAAAATCTTGATTCACATCAATCATGAGAAATTCCTGATTTTTATATTACTTTCTTTTTTTGCATTATAAATTTAGAAAAACTGATTTTTTACTGTCAATAATCTACCATTTTATTTAAGTTTCTCTCGATGAGTAAAAATTTTAACTTATTATTCATTAAATATTATATTTTTTTATAAAACTTGATTAGAGATGGATCTTTCTTTTTGGCAGAATATAAGTATTTTCTTCTAACTAATTTTTCTAAACTAATTTTTGTGAAATATTATATAAAAAATTTAAGATGCTATTTTGAAAATATAATTAATTAATACATGCTGGAATTATATTATGATAACACATATGTGCAGTTTAATACGCGTAATATCGATTCAGGAACTTTCTCATTTTATCGACGGATCGATGCTTAATCAGTTACATTAATCAAAATTGTAATCGCTGATTGTCGAAAAATTAAAAAGAAGATCGCATTTACTTAATCGCTAATTATCCATATCCTCGATTAATTCTATCACACGCTGTGACTCTAATCAATATACGCGACAATCAACATTCAACATACAGGGAACATCACATTGAGTTTGATATATGTATGTGTGACGACATATCATATCTACAACTTTTAACTATGTGTTAAGGATGTCTTCTTCGTGTTGTCGCGCTTTTCTCTCTTTCTTGAGAATCATCTCTCTTGTAAATGTAAGATGTATACGTGTATAAATGCGAAGCATCGGTCACACGATCTCTTGCGAATCGTAAGAATTTTAAGAACTCTAGTAACTCTCTAATGTCAAAGCAAGAAGAATCACCGAAACGCTTGCCTTTTTTTATATAAGACTTTACACAAGGCCATAATATGTTTCTTCTTGCGCTGATATTCTTCAGTATTCCTTGACACGTTGTCGGTCATTTCCATATAGATCTTCAACATTGTAATTAATAGAAATTGTTTTATCGAATGTAATTGGTATTCGAGATTATTATTATTTGCATATAATTTGAATCTTGTGATTGTATAAAATATATACGTAAAAATGTCTTAAGAAAAATATGTGATAATCAACGTTAAATGTTCATCAAAGATCGATTTAGTCGAAGTGAAACAAAAAAATTTAGTAATCTTTATTTTAAAACGAGCGAATATTATAATTTCTATAAATGAAATATGTACTATTTTATTTCGCGAAAATAAAATCTGTAAACAAACTTTTCTATATAATTTTTTAAACTTGATACCTTACAACGTGTCATGACCGAAGGAAATCAGTTTACTGTACATCAGCGAAACATTTTTCAACTGCCATCCCTATGGCTGATGAGAAAATGGCAGAGTTTCTTAGTGTGTCTAATTTTATAAGTCCTACATATCTACGATCAGATTAACGACAGCGATACATTAGAAAGACGAAACGCGGAGAATATTGGAAAGAACAGATTCGATTGCTTTAGTAGTTTTGCGCAGAGCCTCGAATTGTCTCGAGCGATAGATAGATGCCGTAGAACGTGAGAAAAGTTAATCGAGACCAGAGATTTCTTCTAATTGAAGAGGACACTTTGATATGAAACGTTCTAGTCAGATTTAATATAATTTCTGCAGAGTGATTATCGCTAAACACATTTAACTATCTCAGTCCCTAATGGTGTTCTGCGGCCGAAATTATTTGGGTCCCGAATGATTATTGTAACTCGTTTAAGATCTCTCGCGCATATACGATCCGTTTTTCGCCTTTCTTCCCTGTCCTCCTCTGTGGTTTCTTCTCGAAACCACCAGCATTCGCTTCGTTTCGACAAGATATTTTATCAATCATTAATTTAACGATTAGAGTACTTAGGCGTATATAATAATTAAGTCGCGCATCTACGAGGATCAAGCATTCGTGGATGAGCGTCTCTTCACAACTCGTTCAAATGTAATTTTAGGCCGTACTTGAGCAGTCGCTTTTGAGAAACGGAGATCGTATCCCCGTGACATATTCCTTCTCGCAAAATGTGACAAGATATAATCGAGCTATGATCGACGGAAATCGTAACATCCACGATCGCCATCGAAAAGAAAAGGCTATACAATCGGCAAGTGTCTGTTTCCTCCATTCTCTTTTGCACAGCGTTCGCGAAGTAAAAGCGCAACGATATAAATCGATCCATTTGAAGATCTTTAATATTCAGTTTTTAATTGCAATAATAACATTACAGCATTACTTACGTAAAGTAATAGCTAAAAAAATTGGAGTGGATCGATTTACGCCATCGAAACGCCGATGTAAACTCGCTACCTGCTAGGCAGGCTAGAAAAAAAATGTCACTGTCGTTTGATCCACGTGAGGACACGCGCGCAATTCCGTGAGATTGTCTCTGACACACTTACAATTAGAACGAGTATAACATAGATATGTACGGGAAGAGGCCGTTATTTATGTAATTCTTAATTAATAGCATCCTCGATGAGAGGTGACCAATCGCGCTAGTATGTTTTTATTTTAAGAGAAAGAACAACTACTTTTTTTAAGTAATATCGCCAATCTCTGGGAACATTTCTACTTGCAACTGGTCGACCTAATAATTTTACAATATATCGAATTTTACAATTATATGCAGTAGTTCGCGACGTATGCTCGTTTCTAAGAATACTTTACATGCGGCTCGCAGTAGTATGAATTATAATAAGTATGATAATAATTATAATGAGTATTATTTTCTAGAAATAGTAGCGTAACTTTGAATCAATAATTTCGATTGTCAAGATTGATACAACGTATTTGCATGTACGTATATGTGCTTGTGTATATCTATTTATCTGTTTGTCAGTCTATCTCTGCATATATGCATGTATGCTCATTAATTTGCTTTGTACGTGTACGTATATGTGAGTTTGTATGTGTGTGTGTGTGTGTGTGTATTAATAGTCGTAAATAGAAACGTAGATTAATAAAGATAGCCTCGAATTATGCTTATGTTAAGATACTAGCGTTCTGTGTTGTAGAAAAATCTACAGTTGTTTTGAAAGCGAATGACATGTACCTACATTTTTTATAAGCTCCAACTTTCTCGAAAACTATTGGAAGATTTTAAGAAACGCGCAAGAAGTGAGACAAGCATAGCGTGCGAGTTACTTATAGTTTAAGTCACTGCTACTTAAAATTTTAATCGTAAAGATGATCTATAAATATAAATATAAACATAAATATAAATATAAATTGTAATTTTCTATATTTATATTTATTTTCTATATTCAATGATAAATATATATTTTATTTATATTTATTTAAATATAAACAAATAAACATTTATGTGTGTAAAAAACATAAAGATAGATATAATTAAAGGACAATCAAATTTATAAAAAAGATAAGAGATAATATTTTTATATATCAAAAAATCAGTATTAGGTTCTTGCAGAAATAACGAATGCCTTTAAATGTATGTTAAATGTCTTCAATGTGATGATGTTGAATCTAATTTACTGGATTTAATAATAATAGAAAATGATGACAAAAGCAACAGGTTCATTAATCATTCCTATATCAATTATGTCATCATTGATTACGGTTTAACGCTGTGTATTACAAAATGTAGATTTTCATCTTGATTTTGTAAATGTATTAATATTTAGTACAGCTATAGGAGAACAAGCAATAGCGATAGTGATAACAGTAACAACGGCATCTGTAACGATAGCTAACTCGTAGTAATAATAGTAAGTAAATATTAGGTCACTTCTCGAAGGCTAGTAGAAAAAACGTGCTTAGAACGCGCTCAGCTATTTATAAAGGAGAAGTCCTTTACCCTAAAGTGTAGATGATTGCATTCATAGAAGATTGTCCATGCGATAATCTTCATATGAGACTTTCGACGAAACGCGACCGTTCGCCTCGAATTAATTTCGGGATCTTCGTCGAAAGTTTCATCGATTTCCATTACCTTCGCCACGAATATCTCTTTTGCTCGATTTGTTTGCGCTTGTACTTTCTGTTTATATACACAACTTCATTTACTAAGATTATTTTTAATTTATTTTCTTTCGCGTTTCTTTATTTTGAATTCGTATAATTTATCGTTTATGCGAAAAAAATCAATTAAAATATTTAAGTAATCGTTATGAACTGTACATTAATTAAAATATTAACCATTACATCTCAACTATTATATCATAAAAAAAAGAACATAACAATGCAAATATTATTCAATCTAATAAATAAATACAAGGTCTCTTTATACGAGGTCATACATATTATTTTTGCAAAATTTGAGTTTAAATCGTTCAATACTCATAACATCAGATATGTGTTTCTAGGCCGATTATAAATTTACCTCACGTGGGAGACATTTTCGTATTTCTTCCGCGATATATCTGACGTAGCCCTCGTAAAGGCACAACCATCTGTCTCGTTTATGACTCTCTTGCGAGACTTGTCACCGGCGTTCGAGGCGAGAGACCGATGAGAGAAGACCGATCTTATTAACAAAAATATGTAAGCAGCACAATCGTAATTGAAAATATTTCTCTTCTCATATATCAATTTCTTTTCCCCTTCTCATCGCCGTTTTGTGTTTTAAGTAAAAAATTTCATTAGATACGTTCGCGATTCCGCTTGCACATTTTTTTTCATAATTTGAAAAGTTCTGCTTTACAAATCACAAAGGAACCTTCAATGAAATTGCAAGACTTGTTCGAGCCAACATTGGATCTCAAAGATGCAATGTTGAATAAAATAAAAAAATGATATTTACAAAAGTGTAAGATTAACGTAAACGCACGCATGAAGAACTGTTAGTAATGCAATTGCTAGAGAGTATAAGAGAGAGTATAAGAGAACTGCACACGTATATATCGTCGTTAAGAATTTCGTTTCAACATCGATTTGCGAAAATAAATCTTCGATTCGAGAACTTTCGTTGACATCCCTTAAACATCTACATATTGTTAACATCGAGTTTTAATGTGGTGATATGGGATAGTGACACCATATTTATCCTTACATATCGTTTAAACACACATGTACATTTTGATTCTCCTTCGCTTTACAGTTTCCTCGCACAGAAAGATGTAATAATATATAATGTATTTATATGAGGTGTACGCATGTGTTACACGCGACCCGTCGTCAACATTGACGCCGTAAGAGTTTTACGTTATACACATACACGACATCGCTTAAATATCGCCGTATCTCTAAATCTCTGCGCACACACCACACTCGATATATAATAATAAATCTGTGATCCTGTTTAACCGTTTAGACATGACTCACACATTGTGAGGGTGCTGCCGGGTTATTTTAATTAATTATGTGTACGATATTATCACGTTTATTATCTATTGTACTAATTAGTCGGGCGGGGTAAGCGCAATAATTCTGAACAATTCATTCTGCTCCCTAATTCCATCGCGGGACATTGTAGGTGGGATTTAAACATTCACATTAACGCGTCCCGAGGATCATCGTAAATTATCCCGAAGCAAATAAGGAGTAAGTTCGTATTGAAATTTTCATCGTATATCTCTCTTTTTCGTCGTATCATATATTATCTTATAAATTTTCACGCAGCTGGTCGCGAATCGCGTAATCGAACCTCTTCGGGATTGCTTCGTGAAATCATAATAATCTTCGGGATCGCTGCGCGAAAAGGGACGTCGATATTAGATCTGAGAAACGTCGAGAAAAAATCCGCCTGTCGGTCCCGCTATCAGTCTACGAGCTACAAAAATTGTGCGACTTCTAAACACCGAGTTTGGTTGATATTATTATTCAAGTTGGCCGCAAAGTTACCTCTGGAACTCTTTCTCCTTGTATCTCATCCGCTCTTCTCGTCACTACCTCAAGCTAATTGCTTTGCTTTTCTTTCCCATCGGCTCGGCCAGCAAGCCTTGGAACGATTGTCTATCATTAAATTAAAGCAGATTGCGTCGATCGAGGTATTCCATTAGATTCATATGTTTTTTATCGTCATTTTTTAGAATGCGGACAAAATTTCTAAATTTTTTAAAAAATCTATATAATTTATCCTACAATTATATTTTGCAATGGTACAGATTGCGTTGAACTTTAACATATGTAAATACAATCACATTCGCATACAAATTAAAATTTACATATATGGCAAATCTCTTTGATTCAAACGCAACGAAAAATATAAAATACAATTTAAAATTATATATTGATTAAAGCAGAGTTTATATATAACGTTGCAAACTTTTTTTTCTGTTCCGCATCCTAAATCGAGCATCAGCTTTTAATAAAAATCGCGACTCCTGGAAGCGCCTCATCGATGCAAGGGAATCAAAAGGGTTTTGTCGCCCTTTGTTGATTCTCAATATCGATATTTGAATTTATTAGTGCGTGCGAAATTCGATCGAATCACTGCCTGGATCAACCAGATGAGACCGCCGGCGGCGGTAGATGTCGGTCGAGTTTCGTTTTGGTTGACGTTTCCGTCGAAATATATTTCTTTCGGAAAAGTGGACCCTCGTCTCATTTCAGGATACATGGCTGTTTGCGGTTATCCGCCGAAAAAAATAATCTATCTCTTGGTTTTCCTTTCTTTCTTCATACTGCTCGTGTGAACACACTTGCGCAGGTACACCTTTATTGCTAAAATCACCGCGAAATACCGATGCAAAAAGCACTCGCGGATCTCGAAAGGCGCTAATCAAAGGAACTCAGTTCTATGGAACGTATTCTGTTCTCTTTATCATTTCTTTGCCTGTTTATCGAAACATAATGACGCTGACGTCGTTCCACAAGCGAAAGTTGAAAGCGTTACATCTTTTTAAAATTGATTGTCTTCTTGAACAATTGTACGATGAAATCATCTGAAGTTGATTGTCTTCTGGATATATGCTACGCGTGATTTTTTTAGAGTTTCAAGTTTGTCATACGGTACATGATCTATCCGCGTTGCTGATTGATTGTTTTTCTTAATCATTTTACGATGATCTAAATATAATCTTGATTTTCCTATTTCTTGATAGCAAAAAAAAAATAAGATTGTATATAAAAATGAGATGTATAATGTAGGAAGTTGAATTAATATTCATACGTAATAAATTTAAATTAATCAATTCAAAAAGCATATTAAACATTCCTTTTTGTCCGAATATTTCGCATAATGTGAATAAATTTTAAAGTTAGGATCAGAAGGTCGCAACACGGAAAGACTCGAATCTCGTCAACGATAAACTTGATTTATCTTCTGGAACAACGTGCGTCTAATCGCTACATTCAAGGACTCGTAAAATAAGAAACGCTGTTGTCTCGAAAAGATCGAGATCGCGCTGGTATTGAACCAGCCAGTACCGCGACGTGATCAGCCATGATTTCCATCAAGAGATAATCTTGACGACGGACTCGCCCTCGTCCTTGAGCAAAAGACTCAATCTGAGGTCGAGCTCGCCGGCTTCGAGGGCCCACTTTTCCCTTAGCCATCATGGTGAGTCCGCGTTTTGCGAGCCGAGGGTGTGAATCGGGAAGAGCGGATACCAGTCGAAAATGAATTCCTTCGGCGGCAGCAGGTCGAGGTTCACTTCGGCGCCACCCAACCCTTGGTTGCTCTCGAAGCCCTGTTTCTTCTCCCACAGCATCACCAGTAAATGTCTGCCCTGCAGGATGTCGCAACGGCCGTACTTCAGGGTCTGCCGATACTGCGGATTCTTCGAGTGTCGTACCACGCGAGTCTTGCGCTTTTGCAGCCACTTCTCGCCGTCTCGTTCTCGCAAGTACGTCTTCACGTAAGTATCTGTGGATAAAAGTTTCGTGCCGTCGAGATCAGCTCTCGAGAAAATATTGTTAAAATCAAATACAATTTTCAACATGTTTCTTCGTAAAATGGAAAGAATTATATGGAAAGAATTCTTGCACGCGAATCAATTAATTTTCTTTGGATATAAAAAAGGACAATCTTTTCATAAATTATACATGAAAATAATATCGAATCGATCAAAAATCTCGAAAAAAGATGAAGGAAAGCATACATTATTAAGTTTTTTAAATCGCTTTATCTTAATTGGATTAATAAAACTGAGCTGATTTGTTATCAAAATATTTCTAAATCTGATGTAGCACTTTTGTGTTTTATTGTAAACTTTCATTTAATATGCTTTTATTTAATATGATCAATCGGAAAACAAGTCATCATGATTATTTAGTACAATTATTTAAATGCTTGCTCGAAAATTGGTTTCTAAAGTTCAAGCAATGGATAAAGCAATATTCATTGCAAAAGTAATGACTGCAAAATTAATGTATTAATTTTGCGCAAGAAGACAAATAAGATTTCAAAGGCATATTTTACAGTAGTTGAACAAAAGTGAGTGGTTTCTATTGAGAATTAATGGAAGTAGAAGAAAGACAGCACATATATGTTCTTCAAATTACCTAGCTCCTCTTTCTCCTCGAGACAGATGTCCCTTGCGCAGATAACCTCGACTTCGAGAGCTCCCTTGCAGAGGTAGAAGCCCAGCTGCACTTCGCCATTCTGCGCGCCTGCAATGTACATAATCGTAATGAAATAAATACGATGGAAGTATTCAGTTTCAGACAAAAGCTATATATATTGCCTAAATCATTTAATAGAATAAAATTAATAAATGTTCAAAATTTAATATAAATATAAATTAATTGAATGATTCAGGTATTTAGCTAGTATTAGCTCTATTTTTAAATTGAATATTTTACCACTGATTATTTTGTATCCTTTCGGCAACACCTGTCCGCGACCCAGTTTCAGGTCGACGCCGTTTTCATTTCTCGCTGACTGACTGCAATAACAAGAAAGCCATACAAATTCAGTTACATTTAGCTTAATAAATTTAAATTCAAAATGATTTCTGTCCATTATTTTATTGTTAAATATGATGATTGAAATACAATATTAATAATGTGCGATGTCGCAAAATGTAATTGATGAATCGATAATAAACATACTATAAGTGCAGTTGAAATAAAATCGATTTTAACTTGTCATAAGAAAGATAGATCGCGTACCTCCATTTCTCATCTTCGTCGGATTCGCTATTTCGATCATAAAATCTCTCAGGAATCTCCATGACGCTGTCTTTGCGCTCACCCCGCCCTACGAGTTGAAAGATATCTTTTCACATTATTGATCATCGACCAGGTTGCAATCTGTATGGCATTACACGAATAATAAAGAATTTGTCACTAAACTATAACTCTCATTCATCGAACAACTTTATTCATCACACATAATTATCATTCTTATTGATTATTTTCTAAGTGCACGACCACACAGATCGCAGGTCATTAGGTTATTGAAAAAGACAATTTACACCTGCCAACCAGAAGACTCAGTTCTACAGGCTTGTTGTTTTAAACTCAATTTTGCGATAGATTTCTCAGAGAAGCTTCCTACTAAACAATACAATTGCAAAGCGTCTTCGATCGTATGAATTTCAATATAATTTTAATAATCTACATTCTATTATTAATATATTATCACACATCTTTATAAATAAAATATTTATTAAAATACATTATTTAAATATTTATTATAATATATTTTTTAAATATTTTATAAAATATTTAAATAAAATATTTATTTAAAAAAATTGACAATATTTCATAAAATAACAATACTATATTATAGTAACGATATTACATATATTATAAATTTTATTTAACTACCACTCTTATTTAAATAGATAATTATAAAAATTCTAGCTAATTTTTTAATATAATAGATTAAATATAATAGATTAAAAAAATAAAGATTTTTTTTATATATGTAACATTTATAATACAAAATGAATAAACTACATACATCTTTTGCATATTATATTTTTAATAAAATCAATTTTTGAATTGCTTGTGCAGGTATTATACAATTTTAATTCACAAAAATGTATGGTGAAAATCTTTCTATGTAAGCAACTCAATCAATACAAATGGGGCTGTCAAATCGTGAAATTCAACGACCGAAGCTTCCTGAATTAGATAGATATATGTAATAAGTTCCAACGCGTTTTCTCTCTACATAGAAATAAGATACAAACTTTAACTCCAAAGTACCAGTGATAGCAGGCGAGTTTCAACTCTACGAAGAGGAAAGTTTGGTCTCGATAGCTGTAATAAGATAATTAGAAGCTCGGAGAGCTAGTATGTAGTTAGCTCTCTCTCTTGTTCTATCGTTAACGTATTCCGTTCAAATTATAGTTCTCACATATTTTAATTTTTACATTTATATTTCCTTATTTTGTTATTAGTTACGAAACACATAAATCAATTTTAATCCTGCCTCATATTTTTTATCTAAACAAAAACTTCATTGAATAACTATATTAAATATATACAATTTCAATATATTCAATAAATTCAATAGATTCAATATTTCAATAAATTTAATATATTTAATATTTTTTCTTTTTTCATCGATTCATAATAAGCCATTCAGCAATAAGTGTATAGATTATTTCTCTCAAAATATTTAGAAATTGACTTGTTTTAATAAAATTTTTAAAAGATTTGTGACACAAAAAAATATATATTTTTATTTATTTATTTTATATTTTATCATATTTTTGGATACAATATAAATTTTCAATTAAATGGAAAATAATTCAATTATGGAAAATTTTAAGTACATATATAATTAAAAATAGATAAAAAAAGAGATAAAAAAATAAAAACAAGCCAGTAAAGATATAACGTAGAATCAATGAGAATTATAATATAATCAGAATTATAATATAATACAGACAGAGTTTGTTATAATAAATTAATCATATCAGTAAATTGCTACTTGTTAAATGCTCAAGTCAATACAATGCTTAAAAGACATGCAACAGTACGATGACGACATTCGATTTTTCTTACCTAAGATCATAATTGTAGATAGCAACAATGGTGTAGCAGGACGAGTGGCTAACGATCATACATTATCTACAAATGCTAATAATGCATTCTCAAGCGAATATTCCGAAGTGTTACCTATTCACTCTAATTGCAAGAAACGGTTGGGAAGAAATAAGCAAAAAAGGAACCACCAGGGTTTATAGAATAGAATGCAGGAGGTGGATAAGGTACTTTTTCTGCTTTCTACTCACCTATCTGCAGATGAATTCGAAATTGCACAATTTCCATAACGTATAAGAAAATACAGTGTAATTATAACAAATTGCAAATTTATTCATCTATTTAGTTATGCTTAAAGTCTTGCTAATGTTTTAAAATAATTAAATAATATTTCTCTCAGCTTGGTACGTGAATATATATTTCAAGAATATTAGAATATATTATACAATATAATTACAATAATTAAACTAAATTTATTACAGTAAAACTGTACAGTGTAACTTTGACAATTAATAAGATTGAATAATGTCGCGCAGTTAAAAGCAATTTAAATAAAAATATTCTATATGTTAATTTTTGAACAATTGTCTTATTCAAATTCACTGAAAATATAATCTTAAGAGAAGAGGGAAAAAAATAAATGAGTTAATTGGAGAGGAAAAGAAATTACATGCTAAAACTTTTGACGTTTAGAAAGATTAAGTAGATTAATAAATAAAAGTAAAGAGTAAAATGAGATATAACTGCGAGAATTTAATGATGTATTCAAGAAGTTGAAAAATCAACAGAAGTATAATTAATCTCGCTGTAAAAAATTATACCATGATGGGATTAAGTAGACGAAGGACGCGTGTGTGAAAAGAAAGAGATGAGTGAAGTTTACCAACACATATTTTCTCTTCGTTTTATGATAAATGACATTGCGTGCTTCTCTGAAAAATATAATATAACGTGTATCGAGGAGAAGACAAATTAACAGCACGTGTGCGCAAAAAAAAGAATTGAACGTAGAAAAAGTGCAAAAATAAAGTATTGAGACATGCAAGAGATATATTTCAAAGGCGACATTTTTTTATTAAAAAAAACATTGATGTATCTTTTAATTTCTTTTCATAGTAATACCTTTTATAAAAATACCTTGTCGTTGATTAATAAAAATTGCATAGAAAATAACAAGAAAAAACAAGATAAAAATAAAGGTAGAAAGAAACTGCAAAAAAATCAAATATTCATACGTCGGCAAATAAATAGAGTTTGTTATTTATAGATTGATTATAAAATATATTCGCTCTCATTGTATAAAAATTTCTATCCGAAAGATATCTTTTTCATTTCGATTATAAAATTCATATCACTAAAAATTAAGAAACAATTATACAAAATTAAAATGTTGTTAGAGGAACGTTTGAATGAAGATAATAAAATAATTATTTGATACATTATTATAAATATTATCAAAAATATTTGAAAAGTTTATCATATCTTCTTTCTTAAATGTTATGCAAGATGTTATTAGTAGAATTATTATATATGTATTATATATTATATATTTTTTATATTATATATTATATATTTTTTTATTATATATTTTATATGAATCTTTTCCGCACATTTTTAGTAAAAAAAGTTTTTGGAAAGTACAAAACAAACAAAATTTTAAAAATAATTGTGTTAAATTTGAAAATTTCAATCTGAAAATTTTGAAAATATAGATAGAAATATATATAGATAGGAATTTTCGGATTCTGTTTTTATTTCTCAATCTATTTGTTCCAGCCATTATCAAGTATTCATGAATATTAACAACTTTGTTGTGTGTGCGTATCAATAAACCTACCTCTATTTTCTCTCCGCTACAGAACAAGTAACGATACTTTAGAAGGAACAAACTAAGGGAGGCAAAAATTGGAAGCGAGATCCTGCTCAAGGTATATACAGTACAAATAGACGGAAATTGGCGGAGGAAAAGAGCGATAGACAGTGAACGACAGAGAAAGAGTGTGTCTTACCGGAAGCCCGTAACGTTGGTTGACAGTGCCCTGCGGTTATTTATCGAGGTGGTATGGAGTGCGGCAGTGGGAAGGAGGCCGATTTACCGGTCCTCGGAGACACAGGCTCGCACTGCCACACAGTAACTGTTGGGACTACGCACTCTGTTGTCGTTGTTGGTGGTCGATGGTGGTTGATTGTTTGGTTGGTTGGTTGGTTGGTTGGTTGGTTGGTTGGTTGATTGGTTGGTTGATTGGTTGGTTGGTTGGTTGGTTGGTCGTGCGTGCGTGGCCCACGATTTGTCGTCGATAATCGGGGTCGTGACGATGGCCGATGGCGTTTCGACCGAGCGAACCGAGTGTTTCGTTATTCGAGTCGAGTACGAAGAGCATTCAGAGTTTTGGGCGGACGATGCCGACCGAGAAAGGATATCAAGATAATCAACAATATAGCGAGGCGTTCTCAAGTTCAAAGTGCACGCCAAGCAAGAGGCAGTGCACTTATGCGAACGAAGATGCACACAGATGTCAACAAGTCGCGGAGAATGGAGCGACAAAGACTGATTAGATGATTGCGATTCTTTGGTGGCGCCGAGATGCTTGATGATCTCTTCAGACGCGGCGACGAGGTGGATGTCGCGAGATAGCTTAGACAAAAGCGGAGAAGAGAAAGAAAGAGAGATGGAGAGAGAAAATGAGCTATACATTCCCTAGAAACGTCAGCCAGCTCATTTCTCATGCAATTTGCAGCCTACTTCCTCCGTAATGCAAATCTACTCCTAATCTTCATTATAATGCTAGCAGAGATAGAAGTGACAGTAATCTCATGTTTATTCGTTTAATTAGTAAAGTTGACACTTTATTGCGGTTTTAACTGTTCATCTCGCAAAAATATGGCTATTTTAACCACATAAATTCTATTAGCACGAAATATTTTGATTTTACCATATATTTTACCATATATTTTAAATATATATTAATTTTTGTAATCATCAACTTTTTGAATACTTACAAAAAATCACTCAAATACATATATCATCGCGATCCACCCCGTGTGTTCAGCACGTGCCGGAAGCCGCCAATTAAAGCAACCAGTTAAGCCTGAACGAAGAAGAAACGATAATTTTGTTGACAGAACAATTAGCAACGCATCATTATTATGACAGCTTGCCGGCGGTGTCGATGAGGCAAACAACTCGGAGGAGTGGATGAAAGGCTGAATAGCATAAGAGCAGACAGAGAAAGAAAAAGAGAGACAGAGGACGAAAGGTCACGGCGCTAGAATTATACAACGTGCGTGCAACAGCACAGGAGCGCAATAGCATATTATGTCTTCCGTTGTTTGCTCCGGTTATGTTGATAATGCTGGTGATAATGTTCTTTCTTCCGCTTCTTGTAAAAGCTTGAGAAGCACTGTGAGAGAAAGTATTTTCGCTATTTTCGAGTCGTCAGGCTGTAAGACGAGCAGTCAGCAACAGGCACAACAGCGGCGCGCAACAACAATTGTAGTACAAAGGAGAGCACAAATGGCGTTAACTTTTGCTTGGCTGGGATGAAGAGAAAACATTGACTTCCATCCGTAGAACACAAGCCAAAGCGAAAGATAGGCACAAAGGCGTGGGATGAACGTGGCGATTTAGATGCTCGGTAAGACCACGTCAGTTCGTCGACCGGGACGATGACACCTCAAGTGATGTAAAAAAGCGAATAATGATTGACGAGCGAGGCTCGCGCAGAAGTCAGCACGATGAATCACTTTGCTAGACTCCGAATGGATCCATTAATGGTAATGGGAACGCTTCTACTTCGATTCTGGCTCGATTCCATATCGACGTCAACGTCGATCAATTTCCTCGCAATTTGGCAGATACATATGCCAATTACTATTGGCTTGCTGGATATTTACAGTGTAATCCAGGAATGAAGCAGACGCCGAATTGAACATTAAGCGTATGAACGATGAGAGGACGGCGCAATTGAAGATACAAAATAGAAAGCGGTCATCGTCATGGTCGACGTTAGATGCAAATCTGAAATCAATCTGATCCCGAAATCCCGAAGTCACGTCAAGATCCTTTCTAGGTCGAGCTGTTCTGTTAGATATTATAAATTGACAAATATTGTATGTTCTTTTGACAAAGAAAGGAGAAATTTCTCCGAATGTTAAGAACGTTCGCTCAGTCAAACCGCGCAAAATCGACAGGACGTGATAGTGCGAGACAGATAGTAATTGCATCCGAAAACAAGAATATAGAAAAACTTTACAAAATGGTACCATATGTAATAAACATATAGATGCGGATTATACTAAATATGATCAGAAGAATAATTACAAAATAGAACTGTGAATAAAAATAAATGCATTTCATTGAGAAAGATCTTTGACATATAATAATAAAAAATCCTAGAATCCTAGAAATATTTTTTTATGACATAACAATTATACATTATTGTAACAATCATTGAGAAAGAGTGTCCTACTTTTTTGTATTATATAATAAACAATACAGTAATATATATATATATATATATATATATATATATATATATATATAGATTTAAAAGAATAAAAATTAAGGGAAATTTTTAAAGTCTCTAACACATGTGCTTTTCCCATTCAAAAATTTAAATTTATACAAATCATGATAATTATATTACTCTCTTATATAAAATGAAAAATATCTATTGCAAAATTTTATAAAAATTTATAATTTTCTATTAAAAAAAATTTTTTTATGTAATTTTCTATTACTCATTTCTTAGTTAAGAGATGAAAACATATTTAAAAAAATATATAAGTTGCTGAAATTCAAGTTTTTATACAAAACAGTTTTATAAAAATCGAAGTTTAAAAATAGGGAGAAAAAACAAGGATAGAAAAAAGGAGAGAGAAAGAAAGATTTGTTTAATGTAATAAATGTGATTAGATGATTACACATGAGACGATGTATGAATAGAGTAGAGAGAGTATGCACACATACACACATACACTCCCACACACATACTTATATACATTTAGATGTACGATATGCATGATATGATGGGCGATCAATGATACTTGCTGTTAGGATTAGATGATGATAATGACGCGATAAGCCGACGAGAAACGTTAAACAACAATAACGGTGACAAAAAGGAGAACAAGAGAGAAAGAAGATTGTCACAAAATGCAGTAAAAATGATCGTGGAGATTGTGACGAGCGAATGGAGAGGTACAAAGACAGACAAACAGACGGACGACGGACGAACGAACGAGCGAAGTGATGGCCAAGAGAAAGCAAGGAAACGTTTATACTCACGGCTGCCGCGTCTCTTGTCGCCCGTGAGGCTCATCGTCCTGTTGAGCTCACCCTTGGCCGCCTTCAGCGTTCGCAAACCCTCCAGTATCTCTTCAGGATCTCTCATCGGTCTTGTGAATGAGCTTCGCCGCCGATCACGATTATAATGCACTATAGCAGGCATATCGGTTTCGCCCATGCTTCCACCTGCGAAATAAATCCGATGAGACGTGATTAGATACAAATGCACGAAGTTATATTGGAATGAGAATAGAAAGAAAAATTGATATCTCATTCCTGATTCGCAAATTAAAATCTAATTCTCTAATGTAAAGATATTAATTTTAAGAGTCTACGCATTTTTGTGGTTTTTATTAAAAAGGAATATTATTATTATTATTATTATTATTATTACTGTATCTATTTGCATTTCTCTTTAATGTTACTTTAACGCTCGTTAACTTTCACAATGCAGTGCATCAAGTTTTGCTGTTTACAACGTTTTACGCGAGCTTCTTCCTGAAGCGATGTAATCGAATAGCGATAATCGAGGAAGCTGTTACTTAAGCCTGCCAAGTACAATACTTACAACAAGCACTCGAAGGTGCCGAACAATAGCATCACCACTGACTAGCCACTATGTCGTTATCATCTTTGAAAAAAAAAAAACAAAAGAAGCGTGTGCTTGCTTAAGAATGAAAGCCAGCTTGCAATAGAAAAAGGGACACAATTTATTGGGTCAAGTATTTGTGGATAAAATCAAAAATTTGAATAAAAAGATCTTTCAAAAATAAAATTTTTACTTCTCGATTATTTATATTGGTTGAATGTGTTGTTTCACAAGCGTATTCAAAATCGTTTATATTATCGATTTCGTTATGTGTATATCGAGTAAGCTAGATAAACCTAGATAAATAAATATATCCATATATCTGGAGGAGAGATTTTAAATTAGAGTTTTATATTATCAATAATCTTTCATTATTATATATTTTTACATTTTAAGCAATAGTTATATTAAATATCACACACGTTTAAAAATTAAAATTCTTTTTCTTACGAATAAATTTACTAAATTGTTACTCAAGATATCATTTGTTTAATTAATATTCCATTTTTTTATTACGCTTCTATTATACTATTAAATGCTCTTATAATTAAGCATCATATGAATCTCTTTTAATCAAGATCGATGAAATTTATTCGAAAAAGATTCTTTTGACACATTAGTATTCCTGTTAGAGAGAAAACCTATCTCGAATGTTTCTCGTGATACTCACGTTTGCTATCAGTGCCGCCTTGACTTTGGAAGCTGCTCCTGCGGCTACCTGGCAGAGATCTACTGTAATCCCGACTGAGCTCATAAGGCTCAACCTCGAGCTGTTCGGACTGGCTGGAACCTCGTCTGGAACTACTGTGCCAGGCGTGATCTGGATGCAAGAAACAGAATTCTGGGCTACCGCTGTCGCTCTGTGTGTCGTCGCTATAGCTACGATCTCGCAGCTCCTTTCTCAGCAACCGTTGGGCAATGTCCATTGACAGCGAACCGCGTGGCGAGCAGTATGGTGATTTACCCGTTCGAAGCCCACGTGGATCCTCCAATCGATACCTAAATATTTCATAAATCATAATTCATTTTTAAAGAATATAAAAAATTTATATAATAATTTAAAAAATTATAATTATTATGTTTTTAAATAAAATTATAATTATATTTAATTATATTTAAGTTTATGTGGTAGTTCACGTTATACCACGACAATCAATCACAGGCTACGTTGTAACAATTTTATGCCATCCAATATTAAGTTCTCCAATCTTCGTTCTTTGAAAGATGTACTTACCAAACCGCTCGATCATTTTCAAGCGCTCGTTGAACATCGACAGTGCATTCACCGAGGAACACATTATCACCATCAGGACAGTAATCCCAGAGAGTCACCTCAATCGCACGTTCCATCAGACTCTCGCCATCAACTCCGGTAAAGAACAATGTAGCATTCCAGATAGGTTTCTGGGTCGGCTCGGCCACGATAGTCTTTAGGAGAGTTGCATCGCCGCTGTAAGTCATAAGTAATTAATCAATTTCTCATTTGGAATGTCGAAAAACATAAAATAATAAAAATAAAAGCAAAAAATTTTAATAACAAAACTTTTTAATAAAAATAAATTAAGAGGAAGAAGTTAACTCTCTTCGTGTAAAGTTCTAAAGGTAGTTAATTAAAAGGTAGTTATAAAAATGTAATTTAATAATTTACGAAACTACTCTTAAATGTTATTCAATATTGTACATTTCGGTTTTTTTATGTAATTTTTTTGAATATATAGAATACTTTATATATATATATATATATTATTATGTAATTTATATATATTATTCTTTCTTTGCTTTGATACATAATACATTTTATACGATTGGGAATCAATTTCGAGAGAGTCGAACGTGTGTTGGACATATCCAATTCGAAAATTTACGAGATGTCCGTGGACTTACCATGGCGGAGCAAGGATAAGCTTAGCGAAAGCCTCCGGCAAGGTACCAAATCCAGTGTCTTCTCGAGCACATAAGTCATCGGCCATAAAAACTGAAACGACCAATTCCTTGCGTTCTGCCTCGTACGAAACTTGGATTTGTATGCGACCAGTCACCTGCCTCTCTTTTGCTAATTGCTCCTAAAATATAGGAAACTGGTATTAACATCTTTATTATGTCAAGATGTAAAGAATTAAGAATTTTTAAACCTGCGAGTAGTAACGAATGTTCTTTGTGTTTTTCATATAATTTAGATAAAATTAACAAAAAATCATTAAAGCGACGATAAAATTCATATTACAAAATTATCCAAAATAATTTTGACACATAGTAAATATTAAAATTCGAAAAAAAATAAATGATCAATTATTAATTTTAATTTTGAATAAAAATTTTCAAAGAAATAATTGTTTGCATGTTTTCAGAACGAATCAAAAACTTTAAAATATATTAGAAATAACATTAAATTAGATTCATTAATTAACAGACGATTTAGAACAATAGTAGCGATAAAAGTATTTAATTAAAAGTATCCAAATCTTACGCTAGAATTTTAAAGAACTTTTAACAGAACTTTCGTGTCCACTTGCGGCTGTTATGAGGAACTGGAAGCAGAGTTAATTTTGCATGCAGAAGCAGTTTCACGGTAGAGTTTTGTTGAAGAGATAAAACGAAGATGAGAATGAGCAAACTAAGAGCAGTCCTCGAGGTTTAGTTTTATTCGTGTCAAAACTCATTCCGTGTCACAGATCATACAGCATAACAACTATGAATATGTATATATGTTTATGTGTGTCTGTATATTTGTAGGGATGTAGTCCCAAGAAAAATATTAGTTTTAAAAAGTATATTAAATTTTATTTCATTCTCTTTTAACTAGGCACAGATCGATAATCTATTGTAAAAATAATAAGGCATTTAAAAATTAAAAAATCTATAACTATATTTTTGAAATAGTCTCAAAAACACATACAGAATTTTCCAAATTCTTTAATCTAGTTTTCAGATTGGTATTTTTCAACTTTTGTAAATTTTTGAATTTTTATATTTCTGTAATTCTATTTAAAATTTTTTTGAATTTTCTTTTTACTAAAAAGACCACTGAAATCAATACATATTATTCTATTTTGATATTTTTGTAATTATATCTTGAAACAATCTTAATATATTATTATAGGACATTATATATAACGTATAATAATTTTTTTCTATATTTTTCTTATTTATTTAACGTAAATGAATCATTGGACTATAACCCTGGACATGCGATACAGTCAAGAAAAACGTTCGTTTAAACAGGCCTTGGTTAATTTTCATTTGTCTCAATTTTTTTCGCTTTTACGCGATCCACGATTTATATATTCTCTTCTCGATCTTCTTCTTCTCTCCTCATACTTCTCTTCCAACTTGTTTCCACGATATCCTTCATATATCTTCTCCACTTGCCTTCTTAGATCATATCCAAATTATAATTGCAAAAACATAAAGAAATCGTTCAATTCATTCATTATCCTTTCTTTTCACGTACGGTTTTCCCGAACTGTACGTATTTATTATATATGTTTACATATATATTTACTTCAATAAAAAAATTTTTTTTCTATGCGCAAGCAAAAATACATACATGTATGTCACAACGCGCTTCTTTGGCTATGTCATATTATGACGTGTATATTAAAGATGATATATTTGTCATAAAATTTTTATCCGTAATTTTAATTCAATAAACAAAATAACTTTATTGTATGCTTTTGCATTGTCTACATGAAAGCTCGTCTATATATCATTTAGTAAATTAATTGTATTGCTGTTTATTTATGAAAACGGAAACCAATTGATATTATACTATTATTATTTCTGTTAACTTTGAAATAGGATATGAATTTGGGATATAAATCTCATATCCCCATTTTGAAACTGAAAGTCTGATATTATAATTTTATCGAGAACATTCTGAATAATATTATAATCTGATATATTACATAACTTTCTAAATAAAATAATATGTATGATAAACACTAATCTAAAATATATAATACGTATTAAGCTTAAGATTATTTAATAGATTATAAATAAAGCTTCAAATTTTTCAAAATATTATCTAACTACTCAATTCTAAGTGTTAAAGTAAAATTTTTTAATTTATATAAACTTTACAGGTATATATTATAATTAATATAATATATTATTATATATATTTTGTATATTTTGTATAAATATATGTATATGTGTATAATCACTGTAAAATACTTTTTCAAGCATATATATTAAAACGAAAGAAAGGAAGAGAAGAATGAGAATAATGTCAAAAGATAATTAATAATTATAAAGAGGGAGAGAAAGAGAAGATTTAAGATTATATATACTTAGAGATTATTTTTACGGACAATCTCCCTGCTAACAGGTACGGTCTCGGTAATGGGAATAGAGAAGTTATCGCAGACGAAAGTGGGGATGAGAGAATCTTTTTATCCCGATTTAAAGTAAAAAATAAATTTTAATGAAGATGGCAAGATGAGTTTCTGAAAAGATATCACGGTGAAGTAATTTAACCATGAAGTTTTCTGTCTCCATTATCTCTCCATAATAGTTTCGTATATTAAAATCATCGCGAGCAAGTTTTGTCGCTTAATAATTATCGCTGGAATTAAAATCTAAAATTAATAAAAATCATATGACAGATATATTTAAACAATTCTCCTCTCTAGAAAATTGATCTATTTTTCGTGTCATACATTATAAATTACCAATTATTTATATATAACGTTTCTTAGATGATATATTCATTATATATTAAAAATGGAGACAATCAGAAATATTAAGATTAATTATCGCATGTAACTACTGTATACACATATTTATTATTTTGTTTTCAATCTTTATCAAGCATCTTCCATATATTGGCTACTATCTACGCTATTATTACACGTGCACAGGTTCTGTCGAAGCCGAAGAAGTGTCGTTGCGACAAGCGTTGATGTACAATGTCAGTCTACGGTTGTTTCCAAAGCTCGCACTTCCCAAGTATAGCAACCGACTAATGTTGTGCGATACGTTTCGTCCGTCCAAAAACATTTATTTAATGTATGGTCGACGGAGGTATGATCCATTAAATTCACATTCCCACGTATCTCGCGTATATACTAGGGAAAGCGACAATATGACAACAACCAAACGCCCGCGTTTCTCCATCCGAGCAAATATTATTGTTAAAGATTATCGATAGCTTCGCTTGTAGATCGGTCGTCGAGCATTGAGCGAAAATGTTCACAATTCCCAAACCCCCCACAGAACGATAAGAACTAACAGAATTATTGAATGCCCGTGTCTATTTATATTCGTCGACCGCGTTGCACATCGATGAAATTGCACAGATAGAGATTGCAATAGCATCGAGAACAATTGTGAGCCCATCACGTGAGAAGATTTGACAGAGGACCGAAAAACTATCTTTCTTCCCCGCGAATATGGTCGATCAATCGCAATCGCGAACAATATCGCGGACAATGCGCTCGGACGTTTGGCATTTGTGCATCACTCAGGACGAGTTTAGTGTTCGTGTGTCTGCGCTCGCAATCAAAATTAAAGATAGCGGATAGATTGGGAAAAAAAGAAAAGAAAATAGCCATATAAAGATACGTAGAGACAGAGACAGAGAAAGAGAAAGAGAGCCAGAGAAAAGTTGGTACACGTCGATCTATAAATTGATAAATATTACTGAGCTAAACAACGAGGCAGCCACAGACGTACGGGGAGAATTGGAAGAGAGAAAGAAAGAGGTAAGAGAAACGAGTCGCAAAGAAAGAAAGAAAAAAAAAACGCTAACGTACAACTAGAATTCGTGCCAGTTGGGAGAGAGTAGCGTGGAGGGCCAATATGCTAAATTTGTTCAACATGGACAACTTACATTTCGTCATTTTCATTTCTCTTTCGTCTCAGCGGATCTATTGCTTTTTTTTTTATTTCTGATCATATTGGTTTTTTTTTTGTATTACACGGTGCGGTCGGCTTATGTCAGCGGGTATATACAGGGAGACACACAGTTGCATATATGCATGTATATATATGTATATATATATGTATAATATATAAAGAAACGTAGATGACATCGAGTATGTACATACGTGGGCGGAAGTAACGGAATTACTTAGAGTAACGTAGAGAGTGAAGAGACGGAGCACACAGAGTATGTAGAAGTCCAGAGAGGAATCTCGTGTAAGTCTCTCGTACATCGGGAAGAGTTAAGGACATAGAGCAATCTAACAAAAAAAAGTTAGAGACAGAGAAATAGGAAACGAGAGAAAGAGAGAGAGAGAGAGAGAAAAACAGAGAGGGATAGAAGGGGAAGAGATATAAGCTGAACGAGATAAAATAATAATAAAAGAGCAGTATGTGATAAGGAGAAAGTGAGTTAGACAAAGAGAGAATAAAAGAGCGGAACGCGGTAGAGATGGAGATATACATTTATACATATATATGATCTTTCTCTGGCAGGGTAAAAATTACGTAAAGAAAGATCGAGTGCCACAGCCTCCGTGTATGCATGTAGTCGAGCTTCTCCGCGAGAATCTCTTTTTTAAACTTTTTCGCCGTTTCTCCTTTCCATTTAGACCGCTTTTTCGAGAACGCGAGAAGGATAATTCTCACATCGCGAGTTCAGGATTTAAATTTCGTGGAGAAAATCTGGAACAGCGTCGGAGCAATTTTACGAGGTAAAACTAATGAGCATTTTTCTGCTTGTTTTATTTAAAAGTAGAATTTTCTAAGCAATATATATTGCCTGAAATATTATATTTTTTCTGTATAAATGTAAAATTTTTTAGTACATTTTTTTATACAGATAATATTTCCGATGTATGATTATATTCGAAAATTGTACAATGCCCAAAACAAAGTAAGATTTAAAATAAAAACAAGCTACAAAAAATTAAATTTAACAACGTCCAATTTTTTTACCATTCGCACGAAAAGCGCTTTGAATTTTAAAATATTCAAACTCCAAATATGTTGACAGGTAAATTGTGCAATATCCAATTGTGTAAGAGTAATATCACAAACACGCGTAACGTTTAATACTTCGGATTATACAATATAGCCGATAAAGTATATGAATAAAATTCACTCGACACCATTCCATCCCTTTGAAAAAATAAAAAGTCTCGGATTTGGTGTTAAAAAAATTCGACATGTGCGTTGAATTTCGCGACGGATCGCTTTCAGGCGATTTTAGTCCGCGCGAAGATCAGCAATGAAGCAGAGAAAGGAGAACAGCAACGACACAACTCGCCCCAACTGACACTTTCGTTTCCTTCTTTATGCTACGCGTCTCTTTCCGAGTCTTCTCGTTGCATGCGCGTTTATCGCATTTAACGCGTCTTGCCTCTCTCACGTGAAACGAAAAGTGCAAAGCGTGACATTCGTTCTCTCTCACGAAAGCGACGGGCACGCTCGTGTGCTGCCTTTTTTCTTTTTTCGCCACCACGTACGTCACGTTTTGGAGGATCCTGAATATCACTATCAGAAAAGATCTCTCCTCTGATTTTATCACGATTTTATGTAAATATCCTGCAAAAAAGGACTTAAAGCGACTGTATGGGATTTTCAAAGTAAGTTGTTGAAATTTTGAACTTTGTCTCGCTTTGTCAAAGAAACGTCAATTACAAAAATTTTTCAAAGATTTTTGAAGACGATATGACTTGTTATACGAACTTTAAATCCGTCTAGAGATATGCGATTTTACAAAATTGGCAAACGTTTGTTGTAGTTGTAGAGCTTGCATTGAAGAATCGATAAACCCTGTATTCGTTAGCCCTAAGATATTACTAAACGTTAATTATATATTAATAGTTATAAAATTTATACAATTATCTATATATTGTTTCTTTTCACATAGATGTATATGTATATGTATAATAACTATTACATTATTATAAATGATATATTATAGAAATCTCTACATTCGATAAGATTCAGTTTTTATCTTCCTATGTTAGCAAAATTCTGACTCATGTCGTTACTTACTAAAGGCGTTTAGAATCCACGCTACAGTACTTAAGGTAAAATATCGATTATTGCACGTGCAAGCTCTATAAAAATTGCCAAGCAATAAGTATGTATTCATATTAGAGATATTATTTTTAGATATTATTTTTCTTATCAATTTGACTATCAACGAAACGTACGGGCTGCGAAAGAGATTTTTCAGTGTACAATGCTTCAATTTGTTTCTCAATGTAATAAAATCGTTATCAATGTTTGTTGTCAATTCTGATCGATGAACTCTGTCGATTACGAAAATAATATTGTCATTTTATACATTATTTAATTATTATTCTACATTCAAATTCCTTTCTTCCTATCTCACAATTATTTTATAAATATATAATGACGATTATATAAAACATAGTAAGAAAAAGAGAGAGAGAAAGAAAGAGACAAATTCGAGACTTATTGAAAGAAATAATAAGAGAGCTGTTGATGATAATAAATTAACTTTACATAAAATCGTAAAAGAGAATTTGGACATGTGATAAACAATTCTCGAAGTTGTTTCAAGACTCACAATAAAAGATAAGAAAAATAATAAAACTATATTACCATTTCTCTCTTAATATGCTAAGATATATCGAGCAACGTAGTCATTTGAAGTTTGCAAAGAACTGTCACTTGGCGGGATCATGAGTCATAGACGCAATAAAATATAGTGTAGATGGCGCACATACTCTATTTTTTTCATATATAGTTTACATAAAAAATAAAGAGGGCGCCATCGCATCAAAAATTAGTTTGTCCCTTTTACTCGATTAAATAACTAGATTTTTTAATAAATTTCTTTTTTAAGATTCAGTTCTTTATATATTTATTATACATATATTTGTTACATATTCTTGCTTATATTTGATAGAGAAGACTACTCTAAAAGCTTTCTTTCTCTTTCTAATTTCCGCGCGGTGTATCTATATATTATTTATTATGTCTATGACACGCGCGAAATTAAACGTGTGATCAAATATTTCGTTATCGCGTCTATCCACGTTGTTAATTGCCAGAGATGAATATAAACATGTAAATTTCTTTTACAATAAGTCAATTATTTCAACAATGCGCCAATTAAACGTCACGTCATATTTTTAGAGTGAAATATAATATTTTGTCTCCTTCTAACTTATTGCACTAGTGTAGCAGTGCACCTACAAGAACAGACCCATGGTCACGTGATCACTCCTTGCAAACGTCACTCACTTGACTCACTACGTCATTTTAACTGCGCGTTTCGACGAGTCGTGATTATCTCTGATTCCCGCGTCTTTTTGCTCGTTCCTGAACAAATTTCGGTCACGAACGTATGTCGAGTGTATCGTGTCTAAGTGTGTCGTCTCAGGTAATCGTCTCGTTGCGTGAAATCGGCTTGTGCGATGAATATATCTGGCAACAATCTGCCGGCGAGAATCGCCGTTTCTCATCGGACCGAAAGTTTTGGCAAAAGTATCTTGATATTTTCTCGTCCAAGGATCTTCTCTGGATCCAACATCTGGACATCAAGAAACGATCGCAGGGATCGCGAGGAAGATCCTCGCGAAGCGCTCGATTTCGCTCGCCCGAGATATTCGTATGGACGTCGGGACGGTCGCGTCCGCCATGATTGTGACGTCACGCCAGTTGCTGCGCGATTTACGTCGCACGCGTCCGCCATGATTATGACGTCACGTCAGTCCCCGTGCGATTTTACGCCGAACTTGACGTGTTGCACACAACGCGAGCACAACCGAGAAGTTCGGGCTCGAAGCTTGTTTTTTTAATTTTTTTCAGCGTATCAATTTAACCACTCGAGGACTCCCAAGTGTGTTTTTTTCGGGTGATCGGTGACGCCGGCCTGTAAAAGGATGTACGCGTTTTTCGCGAGTGTTATTCGCGAGCGCGATTGAGTGCCGAATGAAAGTACGAACGGTTGTTTTAATCTATAAACTCTGATCCTGCTAACGCGAGTGGGGTTTTTGTATACGTCAAGTATATATGTGCTATTGATATCGATCATATGTTTCCGTAAATCGCCATCCGTTCGAATTTTCTGACAAATACGCGTGTTTGGCTCATGTGATTGACAATGAGTGCAACGAGAGACATCGAGGAGCATCGAGGGATTGAAATAATGGGGATTAATCGACAGAGGAAGTACATTGCTCGTTTACGATATTGAGGTAACGTTGAGTGTAATATTTATACTATTTGTTGCTGAATTAATATTATCGGAAATTTTATCCGCATTCCTTCCGATGTAAAGGGACAGAATATTCCCCGCATTTTAATATTTCATATTTTTCTATACGACTGATAAATGATAAATAAAATTTAATTTATTGTCAGAGAAATTATCAAAAATTAAATATGATTATTATAATTATCTTTCGAGCTATACAATGAAAATCATTTAAATTATAATTTTCATAAAATGCGTGATATAATTTAATCAGCATATAAATATGTAATCAACAAGGTTCATCAATTTTTCGGCATGCACACTCTCGCAGATACTTTTTGCTGTTTTGGTAAATGTTTTAATGACCAACGCATACGTAGCACAATGTTTTTTCCACAAGATGAAAAGAAAAATACATTCGAGAGATTTGGGAAGCTGAGCCCTAACCATCGGAAGCATGGTCTAATTTTAAGCATGGTAGCGATCTTAGCCTTACTCAACAATAATCGTATTTAAAACACATAATTTTTCGCTTATAGACATACCCGATTAATCTACACGGATATCATTTGATTCTTTAACATTCATAAAGGTAGAAATTTGTAGATGTAATGTATTTTTATAAGTAATACTCCGCTTTTTTCAGCGAAAAATGCATGCATCTGATACGAAGGATTAATTTATAAACTTATGCGGATATAACATATGTATTGCACGTTGCAGTTATATGTAACATTTGAGATATATTATTATAATATTGGAATATCTTTGTCTAATGTAAAAATTCGTATCATAAAAATAAATTTTCATTTTGGTATACTCGAGAAATTCGAGAAAACATTTAATTGAATGATTAAAAATGCCATACATTTGATAAAAATACTTATGCAATATAAATATTGTTATAAATATTTATAATATTTATAAATATTTATAATATTATATAATTATAATATTTATAATAAATATTTACAATACAAAATTTATAATTATAAAATATGAATACGTGCATAAAATACATTAAAATTTTTTCTTGCTTGCATAATTCAATACATTCAACTGAAATATTTTATGTTTGTAAAATTAATGAGAGTCTCTTTAATATTCTATTCTCTTGTTATAAATAATGCTTCGTATCAGATACATGTCCCTTGCGCTTGAACGAGCTTTATTCTCTATGGACGCTTATTGGTCCAACTGTAAAAATCCCTCGTGAAAGATACAGTGGTCCATAACAAAGTTTTCTAGTCTATAGATCAAGGAATATTTACATTGCCGGTCGCGCCGCGCAAGATGATCGGTTTAATGCATCGTACGATGTATCCAGGTGGAATTGCGTTAATTAATAGCGACGTAATCAAGTCAAAACCTGAGAAAATCTAATTTTCGATCTTGATCAAACCTCAAAGTCTTTCCAAAATTTATTTGAAGCAATAATATCTTTTCAATCGTTTGCGTTTACGCGATGAAGTAGAAATGCGACAAAAGAAAAAATGTACATATTTTTTAATTTGTAAAATTGATTAATCAGGTTTTGACCGAACAGCATCCACTTTACATCGCGGATGCGTACCGATTAAATAAAAAAAAAATTTAACTTGCTAAGTACTTTATCAAAACACCCAATATACACAATACCTAAAACTGCGCTAAAATACTAAATTCAGTATATTCTCCTGTATATTCCGTGCTTTACAATCGCTTCTACATTTCTGAAGCTCGCGTTAATATCTAGAAGCCGTGTGAATTTCCGCTTTCGCTCGTTCGTTGTCTTGAGAAAAACAAGAAAATAATCTGGCAACAAAAATCTCTGAAAGAGATTCTCTGAAAAAGATTCTCTGGAAAAGTTTTCTTCGAATATTTAAATACAATGTACATATGTACAATTACGATAGGAAAAGAGAAATGCGTCAATGTATTTCGTACTAATTAAAAATATTATATATATTTTTAATTTATAATAAATTTATAATAAAATAATTTTTCGCACACAATTATAACAAAGTGCACGCATGTCGAAAAACAAGCTTTGTAAAATTAAAATTTATTTTAATCATTTGTTCCTAGGTTTTCACGTAAAAATGTCGCGATTAATATTAATTTTTCGCGAAAATGGGCAATTTTTATAAAAATTCTCAATAGCGATACGAGCAACGCGCTGCTCACACGGCTTATCTACGATTGATTGTACGAAAGCTTTTCTCTTTCTTCAGACAGAAATCGGTTGCGGTGTCGCGTTGCGAAACCGACGGACGGAGGTGTTCATATAAGCTCGCGTTTAATCGATATAATTACATACCCGACCGATTCGTGTACCATGTTCGTTTGCGATAATTAATCGAGGGGGCCGATCGAATAGCGTTGCGTCGAAATAAACCAATGACGCATCGGCAAACAATTAAATTAATGGCCACACGAGAACGCGACAACCGAAATCGGGGAGGAAAAGGAGGAATAATTCAATCGATTAAATTATTTTAGCGGGTGACAGGTCTCGGTAGCATTCGAAATTTTGTGTTTTTATAATGCTTGAATAAAGAGAAAGAAAAGAAATTTAAAAAACTTTCAGGTTTTTAAATATTCTGGTACTTCAGATTTTTAATGATACATATATTGAAGTATGTATTCTGTTAATTGGTTTCCGTTAATTGATTTCAATGAAAAACTTTAATGCCCTTTAATTTGAGATGTTACGAGTGAGGTTTTATAGATAATAAGAATCCCTTATATAGTAATATTTACAATAATGCTAGTTTTCAATAATAGTAATAATACTGTATACAAGATTCTACATTTATGTATATTTTTTTTAAACGACAAGAAATTGCAATAATTATACTATTCGCAATTGTTTTAATTTTTATCATTTATTTTATAATCGCATTACAAAATACATTAATTTTTTTTTATGGAATTTTTCATTGAATAATCAAGTGAGAGTTGATTTCTCTTCATATTTTTATTAATATTTTTTGCAATCCTGGAATATATGAAGATAAAGAACACCCCCGCGATTGCGCCGAAGAAAACGAATTGGCGTACACCGTAACGCGCATTTCTGCTAGTGATTGTACGATTGCTGCTATATGGCCTATAAAGGGGTCATATATGTGATAATGTCTTAATAAATTTAAGTTGTTCTCGAGTCGCATCGACAAATCCTATAATCGATATCAGGCGGTAGAAACCAGTGCCGTCAATTCAACATTTTATATATTTTAATCAGTGAAAAATATTACGAATATACACGATCTTATATAAAATTATAAGTATAAATCCAAATATATAAATGTATCGAATCAAATGTATAAAATCAGTATTATTTTATGTTGTTTTATTTTTATTTTTCAATTTTTTGTATATTTGTATTAAACTAATTAAGTATAGCTGTTCAAAAGATTCATATTTTTACAAAAATGTTTTTTAATTTTTGTAGAAATATTAAATGTTACATGGATGTTTGCCTTCAATACGTTCATTAATTTATAGAATTTATAGAAACATTTCACAAGTATTTTACATATAGGATGTTGCGTAACTTTAAAGGTAAACAATCCGGCGTAATAATTTCGACATTCGTGTAGCATATTTTTCAAAGTTCGCTCTCATATATTATTCGAGTATGCAAACAGCTAAGATCGCTGATTGAAAAACAGCACACATAGTGTACATACATATAACGTGGTATTGGAAAAGTGTATTATTGGATTCACGGCACTGGTTAAATCTGTCATGTTTTTCTTTTTTAGTAGCTACTAGATACAGTCTTCTCCTTAAATTTCGTCTGTAGGTAGCTCAAGAAAATTTTTTACAATTACGATAAGAATTCCACCTACTTTTGCTAAAACTCTCGTATCTGATAAGATACTTTATGATCCTTAAATCACAGCAGTAACAAATAAAAATGACAAAAAGAGACGAAAAAAATAAAAGCAATTAGCAATAAATTCTTTGTAATCCACGTAGACGGTCGATGATATATGACGATCACTATATTCTCGTCAAGTTTTATCTTTTCGTGCAGTTTTCGTAAAAAAAGAAAGAAATACATTGATCATAAAATTTCAATTTTTTGAATATTGAATTTTGAAAATACGCGATAGAGAGATTGAAATATCTTTTGGATAATTTATTGTTCGGCACTAAAATATTTTCTTATATATTATATACCCTTCGTTCGCTGAGAATTTAAAATAATATATGAAATATAATAATACTCGAAATACAATGTAAATTAATGTAATATATTATAATAAATGAATGTAAAATTATATATAATAAAAGGACTATATTCGATGGATCACGAAATTTTTTAAATATTTTTGTTGCTATCACTTTTCGCGATTAATAACGCATAAAATACGTGATTAACTTTGTATTATTTTTTATTATCCATAAAATTTAAAAGGCTACATTACTTAGCTTTTACTACACTCTTTTTCTTACCACGAATTCTAAAATCACACGAGCTTGAGGTTGTCGTTAGAGATCCAAAACTATTAATTACTATATATTAAAGATCAACTTAGTAAATCTAGATAAATTCTTTACAATTTTTTTCTTTTAATATTACCTAACTTTTCAAAAACACTCGAAAGTAATTTTTTACATCGTCTGAATTATCCTTTTATGGGCAGACTTTTCTTTTATTATTATTGAAATGCGATTTTCGAAACTTATCTGACGACAACGCGAAGAACATTTTGCTCGTTTCGGTTTGCCGAGAAAAAGGGACATCATAGCTACGTTACATCAATGTACGTACAATATTTACATGTAACAATTTTCGCGCACAATCAGTGAAAATGCGCGGTTGAATTGTGTCGCATCGTGTCTTACTGAGGTAAAATCGACATGATTTAAAATTGATTTTATTTTCCATTAATAATACTCAGTAAGAACATTCGAATACTTTTGTTAGCTTTTCTTAAGCACTATTGGCAAAGCGTTTAGATAAGATTGTCGGTCCGTTGAGAAAGAATTTAATGTAATTTAATTTAATGTAATTTAGGAAGCAATTCGGCTATTGGATCAATGAATTAAGAACGCGAGTAATCAAAGGACGGAATAATGCAGCAATTGATGTAAAAACAAATTTTTCTAATATATGAATATAAATTATATTATTTTTTTATCGCAGAAATTTGGCATAATTATTTATATATTAATACTATTATTACGATTAAACTTGTTATAACAAAGATGCGTATAGATATTAAAATTTTAATTTGCGGTTGTAAATTGGCAATTAACTTTACAATTTTTTTTTAAATACATAAAAAAAATTAGAGATTTGAACGGACAAATTTTTGTTCAATTCCCTAAAAAAAAAAATTGCGGCGAATCCAATAAACAATTAGACGAAACGTCGAAGATGTAAATCAATCATGCTGTTTTTTAGGCATCAAAATTGATTGATCCGCGGACATTTCGATTGCGATTACCGGAGATTTTTTATAAATTGTTCGTGACACTTTCGACACGCTTCGGCACATTCACGTAGCTCGTTCACTTTAACTGATTTGGACACGTTGACGCTAAAAGCCGCGATCTCACGCACTCGTCCACACACGTCACACCCGTCACGTCTGCCTATACATCCGTCGTTTACACGCGTGCACAATCAATTCGTGTTCGTGTACGGTTAACACGAATAACACGTATATTATATGTTATATTATATGTACAAAAACAAAGAGAGGATGCGCGAGGGAGGAGAACCTCTTTTCCATTTCGATCAGCTGCTCCCTTGCGCTTTTCTCCTTCTTTTTTTCCTTACGCTCTTATTCTCGGCTTTTTTTTAAGCGTGCTTATCCCCGAGTCTGCGTATGCATCGTGTACATCGTGTAGGGTAATGAAAGAAAGAGAGAAAGAGAGAGACGGTCAATGTGTGTATCAATTTATCAACTCGTTATACCGGCGTTTTTGGCAGTTTCCTGCGCGTCGGCGACGAGGGCGTTTTGTCCGTTTCGGTTTCTGCAAAAATATTTTAACATGCATTGTATCAGTAACGCACACTACTGCAATCATTTTCCATACTAATAAATGATGTAATAAAAATTACTGGGAATCAGTTTCTTAATTCGCTTCGTGTGGGAACAATTATGTAATGGAAACGCATATTGAAAAACTATTCTAGATATTATGAATTAAAATTTTGAATATGCAAGTCAATGTATGTGTTTGATGATAACATTTAATATTATTGCGTTATAAAATATGAATAATTTAAGATATTTATGATGCGTTGAATATATATATGTAAATGAAATTCAGGAATATATTAATATTAAATGTGTAAATGAGATTTAGCGATTATAAAGGTTGATAAAAGTGGCATATACAAATTTTCTCATTATAAAGATAAGTCTATTAAAAAAAGATTTTATACCTTGAAATTTTTTACAAGCATTTTTAATTTTTAATGGTAGATTATGTCCACGAAATCACGTATTTTCTCAATTCACACAAAGAAACGTGACCACATGAGAATATAAAGTGGCTTAGCAAATATTCACGAATACGAAAATACTCGTTCTTCGTCTTGCGAATATTCTCGAGGTCAAAACGGAACTGTGTCAGTAGTCAGAGATCATTTTCGTCCTCGCAACGTCCTGGAGTCCCACTTGGGACTTTTATTCGTTATATAAAAAGCCACTACACACGTACTATTCGAAGTTATTTCTAGAACGATATGTACGAAGCCTACATTTCTGCGTTATCTTTTAGGTTTTTCTTTTCTTTATAGACCCAATTTCGAAATGATCGATCTTTATCATTCTTGTCGAATCAAATGTAATCACAATTTTATGTTTTTTTATTTACAACGATCGTCATGTTATAAATGACTAGAGAATGCGTACGTTTTATCCGTGATACTATTTTGGATATAAAATTATTTTCATAGAAAAAAAAATTATTTTCATATTTAGGGCAAAAATTGAAAAACGATATTTTTCAATAGCCAATTTACAGAGTAATAATAAAATTCTTATATATCGATCTTCTCAATACATTCTTGTATGACGAAGATTATTTATGGAATCGTGTACAATCATTATTTCGATATAAATAATATGTATAACTGGAAATTTTCTCTAAATTATATTGTTTCTGTAAAAAAAAATTGAGTAAGGAAATTTCAAAAGTCATTTTTATAAATTTTATCTTTGGTACTTACCCATTAGAAGACCCAAATTTGTAGGTGTTTTCCCAGATTGCGGATCGTCTAGTAAATCTCCAGTACTGTTTTGCGAGGGCGTCATAGAAATTAGTCGCCGGGAAACACAAGGCGAATATAGAGAATCGATTTGCGGTTAGGTCTGTTCACAATCGTCTCATGGTAATATCACTATATGCATTGACTTACATATCGGTCGCATGCTCCACCACCAACTCCGCTACGTCGTCGGTTCGCTCGATTATCTGCTGCACCTCCTCGAAGCTCCGATCGATAAGAGATACGCCGGACCATTCTAGCACCTACACACAGCCATTTCATTTCGATATATATATACCATAAAATAAAATATTTTTATAATAATATATTAAAAATTAAATATTTTGATTGTCTATGTTAATTTGTATAAAAGAAATACCAACTAAAATAAAAGGATTAAATGATCCTAATAATTAATAAGCAACTCAAAAAATAAAAATATTTTTTCTCATATTTTTGTATTTATATTCAACAATATTAATATATATATATATATATATATATATATATATATATAATATTTTATTTTATGGTTTACGATAAATCCCGTAACAATCGAACATTTAAATCTATATTTTTTATTAATGATAATGATATTAATAATTAGAAATCTCATCTTGCATGTTTCTTTTTCTTTTGAATATTTTTAAATTTTGAAATATATTTTATAAAAAAAAAGTTTTTTGTAATATATTGTTGCCTATTAATTTTTAATAATATTCTAAACAATCATAATTAAATACATCATTTAGAAAAAGCATTAATTATATAAGGAGATAAAAAATCAAATAAATTATATAAGGAGATAAAAAATCAAATCATTTTCGAAGACAATCGTTTCTTTTTTCGAGATCTTGTAGAACGATTATATGGAATTTTCTAAAAAAAGAACGCAGCCACATAGTTCAAAAATTTCCGAGGAATTGTAACCGGTGAAATTAACATTAAGACGTGTCTCAGCGAGAGAGGGTAACAGAGAGACTGAATTGCAATCGGTTATAAAGGTCATTTCGCTGTTTAAGTATTTAAATTACTTTAATTACTTCAGCAAATCACCGTGAGGAGAAACAAAGACGGCGACAAGACCATCGCTGCAAGGGACGGTAAACTGTTAACTTTCGGGAGGGATTCGTCGTGCTAATCTTTAAAGTCGGGGACACATTAAGATTAAGGGTCCGTCTGTTTTAACGATGAATGATATTTATCACCGCGTAAGATGGAGAACCGTGAAAATTGAAATACAGTGATTAAACGTCGACTCATTCGCAATTTCTTATCGTCACACACACGTGCGTAATTGCTAAATTTAATAAATTCGATTCCCCAGTCTGATTTTCTACTGATTTTTTACGGATTCAAATTTAAAAGTATTTAACAATATATTCTCCTTATAAAATTGTCGTTCGTGTTGTATTTTTTATTTCGCTATGTTCGGAATCGCGTATCAATTTACTTTATACTTGGTCGGGTATTAATTAACGAGAATAGAATTAAATGTTCGATAATAATTATTTTGACGATATTATAATTGTTTTGAAGATGATTTTCTTGTAGAAAATTCACGCTTGTGAAGCGATTCTTGTAGAAACGCAAGATTAATATTTCTTCCTTCTCTGTATTTCACAATGAAATATTAATCGCGTTTACAGCAAAATATCACAGTGTCGACTGCTATTCAAATTTCAAATATCGCGAAAGTTGTTTCAATTAGCATATATTGTACACAAAAGCCGAAAATATATTCATCGTCACCTGCTGTATAATAATGTCTAGGACGAATCCTTTGAAGAACGTTATACGATTCACATTAATTATAGCGCCTGACAGCTTTCAATTAAAGCACGAGCAGAGTCGAATTCAAATAGGTCGGTCAATATATCGTT
Organism: Camponotus floridanus; assembly: GCF_003227725.1. Lineage (NCBI taxonomy): Eukaryota > Metazoa > Arthropoda > Insecta > Hymenoptera > Formicidae > Camponotus > Camponotus floridanus. The sequence continues at coordinate 110,997 of NW_020229414.1, forward strand.
ATTATATATCGATGTATAAAAAAAGCACGATCGATACATCACGACTATTTTTCTCTCGTTGAAATGGAAAAAGTAAGAGCGAAAAATGAAATTATAAATTACTTTTAAAAATCGATTTATTATACATCGTATTAAAATAGACCGAAATTAGTCAATTAATATATTGAATCATCATTTTATAATTTTTTATTATATTTTTTTCCGTATTATTTAATCTTGAATAACTGCTTTATTCTCGCATATGATACTGAAAGATATTAAATTCGTACAACATATGGCAAAATCGATTAGACAGTTTTTCTTCTTCTCTCTCTCTCTCTCTTTTTCTCTTTACAGTACATAAAAAAAATATGCAGCTTGGATATAGGGTAAACCATGTACTATTCTATGTATTCGCGTGTTCGTGACAGCATCCACATATATTCTCACAACCAGCACCTCGGTACAAGCTCGTGCATAATTTTCTTTCGCAAGCAAACATTTATCGTTTTTGTCGTTACGATGTAGAGACAAAACGACTTATATTCGAAAAACATCCACAATTGGACTTGAAATAAATGTTCCACATTGTACATATATATATTAACAGACTGGACTCGCAAAGATCTAGCGAAAAGAATTTGTGAGAAAAGTAAGAACGCAGACAATTTGAGAAAAAATACAATTTTATATTCAATATTTAACAAAATGCAATGACAACGCGTATAATAATATAATAATTATGCCATGTTTAAGTGCTCCAGCGTTCAAGTTTTCTTTTTGAAAAATGCGATATGAAACTTTGCATCGAAATGGAAATATTTATTCGTACAAGAGATGGGAAGGCATTTTCAACTTTCCAGATGTTGAACGATTTTTATTGCAAATCTTCTTTTGTACATTTCTGGATGCGATAAAAAGGGATTTATTGAGGGCAGAGAAATGATTCCATGTAGGCGATACATAGTAATGCAGAATTTGATCAATTTTTTATGTTCAATAAAAGCGAACCTTTTTTGCTTCCTATTTTGAGAAAATCTTGAAGAGATTTTGTGCTATTTATATGTATACGATTTATTTACGATTCAATTGAATTCTCTTATTTTTTTAAAGTACTTTATATTTATTTTTTAATTTATTTTTATACAATTTGTTCTTACTCATTTGTAATTTCTAGTAATTTTAAAATATAATAATTTTTTGTCGAATTTTTTGCATGATCAGTATACATATTTATGTGACCGACCTCATAAATTTCTTAAGTAAGTCGGAGAATCTACGAATATTTTAAATTTGTCTGAATTTTCTCTTCTCAACAAAATTATTTTTCTTATTAGAATCATATTCCACGTAACGGTGATCATTGGATTTGCTTCAATTCTCGATCAAGCTGTCATATACGGTTTCGCGCTATTACACACACGTACAATTTTCTGTCTCGATGCTTCAAAACGAGCTTTTCAGCGTTCGCGTCACATTGTGTATGTATATTCATATTGGATATATATATGTGTGTGTGTGTGTGTGTGTGTGTGTGTGGTGTGTGTGTGTGTGTGGTGTGTGTGTGTGTGTGTGTGTGTGTGGTGTGTGTGTGTGTGGTGTGTGTGTGTGTGTGTGTGTGTGTGTGTGTGTGTGTATATATACTCTTTTTTTAGATTTTCTTTCTCCTCTCTCCCGAAGCGTTATAGAGGGTAGGCTGCGGATACCGGTAACTTGGTATAGGAAATAACGCGTATGAAAGCGATCAACCACCGGTTCGCCGTTTTCCATGATTCTCGTTCATTGTATGATATATCGATCGGTCAGAAAAATCCAATATGCATTTGCAAACGAACGTGACATGCTGAGGAATATTCATGGAACGTTGGTGGCGATACAATACCGCGAAGTTAACTATAAAAAAAGAGGACCGCGTGATTTAATAGCCGATCGATCGTCACAATCAAAAAATATCAGAGATAAAATCAGCACAATTTGACGCGGTATGCGGGATGTCGAATGCGGGCACCCGAATTGTGGTATTCGAGATGTGGGAACAGTAGCATTCATTACAGGAATTGTAAAACAACCGGTTTTCAAATTCTGGATCTCCGTATCGCAGAATTATTTCATTTTGTATTAATCTTTATTGCATTTGTAACACTAATGCGATGGTTAAATTATACAAGTTTATGTATTGTAGCAGACTTTTTATATTTTTTGACGTTTGATGGCAGATGTTAAATTGTTTTTATTGAAATTAAAATTATTATTAGAAATATTAATTTTTTATCTTATTTTATGATGTATACAAACAATATATATATATATATATATATATATATATATATACATATATATATATATGTGTGTGTGTGTATATATAAATAGCTATAACAAACATCCGAGAGATATTTTTACGTTGAAATTAGCTTCTCCTTTCCTTCCTTTTAAGCCAGCCTTATCGCGTTACCCCACCGTTTATTTACGATGCACAAGTGCCTCGTATTTCACCCCATTCGGAAACATTATTTAAAATAAGCGACTCGCCTGTGCTCGCGCGCATCTTGTTGCGAGCTCGTTTAACCCTCGAGAAACGTCTGTCTTTAGTTTCGCGTCGTCCCGAAAATTTACAACATGCTATTCGCTTCTAACAATAAGAATGAAAAGGGCCATAGTCGAGCAAGCGAATCTGTTTGGCGATGTCTGTGACGATAAGAGAGAAGCGTCATGTTCTGTTAAATATTTTTCGCAACATAATAAAATGGAAAAATTGCGTTTGAATGACATAAACATAATATATGAAACATGAAATTAATATGAATTTGTGTTTATTCGTGTAAAATTTTCGTGAAATATCATGATGACACATGCGAACATGAGCAGATTGTGAAAATTTTAGCGGACCAGCGAAAATAAAATTTCGAAAATTACGCTCCATTTTTACGGAAAAATACTGGAACTTATTACTCGCTATAAATATATACTGTAAATATGATTCGATGTAATTCAAGTGATATTTCGCAGAGAAATATGCTAATTTACATATATGAAAAATTTATAAGACTTGCATTTCATAATTTATTTGAAAAATATAACTTTTTCTTTTAACAGTTTTTACATAGAAGCGCATGTAATTTAATACTTTTTATTTAACAAGATAAAAAATTATTGAATATTTATTTGATTAAAATAGCGTATATATTACGAAATAATATGAAAAATTTCCAAGATATAAGTTTGATAGAACATATGTGATAGAATATTCATTCATGGTATAATATTAGCTTTGCAGTAAAGGCGTCGTACGCACAATAAATATTTTTTAATTTTCGTATTTAAATAAGCAATCCTCGTCCTGTTGATTGCTTATTTCTTTGCATCATTGTTGAAGATTAACTTGTATTTTCGTTCATATTTATGCATCAATAATGCGTTGGCGTTGCGTGGATGTTATTGTGACGTAAATATTTGTTTAAAATAACAAACTGAGAAAAGAACAAAGGGATGACGCTTCATTTATCGTGAATTTTATTTATTGCGAAATGAATTTATATAATTTATAAAATTGTCTTGGCAACAAAGCCTCTTTGTATTATTACCGTAAAATGCATGAATGTACTTATGGAAGTATTTTCGATGTAGCGAAATAAAGTAGCATTTTATTTTGCGATGAAATTCATTTCTCTTAACATGGTCAACTTTATTTTGTCGAGTTTACTTTATCATTATCAAATTAAAACAGAAAGGATTATATTCTCATAAAATAAACACAATTTATTCGATTTATAACAAAGTTACGATTAATGAAATATTAAATCAGAAATTGAATCGAGTGGGAGACGCGCATGATATGATTTTAAAATCATATTATTTTACTTCATTTTCAACCACTCTTATTTTAATTCTATTAACATCCAAATCTCTTTTCCAATCTCAATCTTCCAAGATCAACTTTTGATCCAAGATTAATTCGTATTGACATCTTCAATTCAATTTAAGTTATTGTTTAAATTTGATTCCTTGGTTTGCGGTTTTGAATAACTTGCAAAATCTTAATTTCTGATATGAAAAAATATCTTTCCTCATTTTATTTTTTAATAAATCATGCTACATGAATATATTAATTCAATTTCATATATTTTTATGTATTTTAAAAGTATTTCTCATTTGCTGTTGAAACATTGAATTTTACAATATGATCCTACAATTATTCAATCGCAGAAAAAAAATTGTATTCGGTTTTTTAACTTATCTCCCCGTTTTTTGTCTAGTATCTGGAGAGTAATTTATCTACGAAACGTGCGCATATCACGCGCGAAACAATTTTGAAAGTATTGGCCCGTAATAAAAGTTTCTCATATGGTTTATTGGATCACGTCGACGATTAATCAACGTACTGTGTTCTCGTGGACGTTAAATTTCATTTCCGACGTAAGCCGCGTGACGACGATGTTCGCGTGACGTCAGAACGACAAACATTGTCAGAACGCCCAGGATCTCAGAGCTGGATTTGCTGTTCGATCGACTCGACGTCAAACTTTATTGTTATTAATTACGGCGTGGGCGATCGTCCATTAACCGCGAGTGTATGTACGCGGTGCGCCGCCGTAATTCGCCGATAGATACATCACACCAACGATATGGCATAGGGTAAAGACAGTATTATGCGATCATTACCGTATGAGGATACAGGATAAGGCACGAACTATGCTAAGAAAAATTTTATATCTTAATTTTATCACGATACTCGCACAGAAGCATCTTGGAAAGAAAATAATATATGTATAAATATTTAAATCTAGCGCAAAAAATCTAGATTCTTATTAAAGATTTATTCTACATATTCGATCTCTTTGTTCGTTCCATCAATTTTTAACGATAGATTCTCTAACTCTGAGTCAGTTCTTTTATTGCAAACATTTCATGAAAGATCAGCATTCGTTTTAAATTCGACGCGTGAAATGTAAAACCGTTTACGACCTTTTTACCGTCATAAAATGAAAAAAAAAGAAAGATCAATATTTAATTACGTTCCTGTTCTCGTTCTCATTCTCGTTTCTTGGTCCGATTTAGTAGGAACTTTGCTCTCGCGGGAGTTCTAATTACTCCACCCCTCTGAGAAAAACGTTCTTTTCATCTTCATTTCTCTCTGTTTTTTTCCTCTCTTTTACTAGCCGTTACTTAATGTATCTAACTAGAATAATACCTAAGGCAGTATGAAATATTCTCGAATATTATCGAAACATAAATTAATAAAGAGAAACATGTTTTTTCTATACATATATTTATATGTATTATGTTTATTTACATTAAATCAATTCTTAATTAATAAAACAATTAGAACATTAGAACAATAGAACATTAATTTTTTTGGTAGTAAGAATATAAAAACAGTTGCGCCCTAAATGTAAAGAAAACTACTCATTAAAAGATGTATTACTCGAATGCTGCCAAGATAGAATTTTATAGATGAATAATATGTAATACTGCTTAACAGTACCTGTATCGTACGAACATTGAGAAAAGAATAACAATTTTTTCGTCTTTCTACTAGACCTTTCGTTATAGTGAGTTCACCCCACTATGTCACACATATCGTCATGTAAACAATGATATGTCGCTATTTCTTACAAGATACATTTGTATGTATTTTGTGTACAAAATAACGGCGCGTCCTTGTTTATAAATGTATAAAGATTTGTATAAAGAAATGTTTAAAAGATCGATAAAATAATTTAAGAAATTATAAAAGTAATGTAGCTGAAAATGTCAAGATTACGAGAGGGAGACAATCATATATTATACAATAATATAAAATAAATCATTATTGCGAAGATATATTGCGAGCAACTAATTGAATAAATAATAAACTAATAAATTAATAAGATTATATAAATTGTATAAATTGCTCATCTCCAATTATGCTTTTCCGAAAAAAAAAATTCTCCTTTCTTGTTTGTTCTTCGTTACTTTTTCAAGGCATTCACACAATACTCATTCGCGAAAACATGAATAATTATGATCATGCGCATAATTATTAAAATAAGATAATTATGCGACACATTTTTACAAAACATTTTCAACATTAATTACATACACAATGTGTATTCATTTTATAATACGATGGGAGAAAAAATTCTGATTGCTCAAAACTACAATCCACTGGGAAAATCGCGCGCTCGAATCATACAATACCATCTTTGTTGTTAACGAACATGGACATATTTTATAACGGAGCGATGGTTTCTGCTCGTCGTGCGAATGATAAAACCACTGCGTGTAAACAGCGCTATACATCGCTAAAATTCAGTAACATATAGTTATTACTATTGTTTACATACGATGATATTATTGTTGCACGAGGAAAGCAGAATGAAATCAACACGTATTTTGTCGTTGTAAAATGTGTAGTATAAATACAGTCGCGCAATTTTTCAGTGCTGAGCAGATTGTAGCTTCACGTAACTTTGATTTTCATTCTCTGAATCGTAATATAAAATAAAGTGCGAGTTTTCTGTATGATGTTGGGAATATGCAAAGTAAAGTATCGTATAATCATCCTATTCTGATAATTAATGTGCGCGCGCGTGCGATTATAATTAATTGTTATGTATTGCAAATGAATGTGAGTGGCAGAAACGGCAAAAAACAGAGAGAAGCAAGCTCTAGAATAGTATTAGGTAATTAAAAGATTTGCAATTTAATAATTTTGTTAATTTATTTGTTATCTATAAAATTAGTCTCTCGCTTGTCTTTCGAGAGAATGATTTCATATTATTGTATAAAATGTTCTAACTTTTATTAATAATTTTTAAAAGATAGTTTTAATGTTAAAATCAATGACTAATTAAATTTTTAATATACCATTTGTATGGTAAATTATCGCCATGTGTTCTGAATTAAATAATGAACAATAAATTCAATATTTTGATCTTGACAGTAAATAATTTAAAAATATTTTAATCAAAAGCGAAATCGGAGAAATTCTAAATTATTAACGTAGTCTATTTTTATAGCAATATAGACATTTTTTATTACTTTTTTAAATTTATTTTGCAAGCAATTAATATTCAGGATATTTATTTAAATTAATAATAATTAATTTAATATTTAATATTTTTAAATTTATCTTTGCATTATCTTTGATAAACTTTTATAATATTGATATTTATAATATTGAATTAATTTTAGTACATTTGTTTTTTATTTTATTTTATTTTATTTTATTTTATTGTATTTAGTTCACTATAAGTGTTTTTTAAAAATAGAATACTATTTGATTAATGTTAAATCAAAATTTGTATCTTTAATAAATTTTTTAATAAATTGAAAAGAGTAATAAATTCGTGATTTGATCAATAAATTTGCATTTAATTATATCATATATTCAAATTTGATTTCTCGTAGTGGAGACGTCAAATGAAAGTTAATTCTAATAGAGATCTGCTCCAAAGTTTGGCAGTGATAAATGGATCGATTGGAATAGTATGTTGCTGAGTTTGCTGCTCGTTCCAATTTTACAAGTGACAGTACGTAAGCGGATTAAACAAAAGCTCGATTTGCACGGAAACGTCGCGTTGTGAATTTTCGTTTCACGTGAGCAACAAGTACGTCACGCCTGTCAGAATGTGTATTTGCCATTTCCCATTTTCACTCGCAAAATTCAGGACACAATTTTCTCTTAATCCCGATTCGATTTTCAGCCATTGACAAGAGAAATGAGAAAAGGATGGAAAGGAGGATGGAAAACGCGCTTCTTTTATATCTTTAAAGGGATAATACGCGCGTAACGAGAATGCCGGCCATTGTGCGATATCTGCACGTTTCTTATTAGACGTTGTCGCCGAGCGCGAGAGGAAAGTTCGCCGATGATAAGCGATCGTCGTCGGGAGCCCTTTATGGAAATGTAATGACGGCAAACAGGAGCGAGAGAGCGTCTCTTCTCACCTTTTCGATCGATCGATCACCATCGCCCACCTATCTATATCGTATGCCTTTATGCGCGATGACACTCGAGGGAAAAGTTAGAGAACTCAAAGCGTTATACTTTCCGCCTTTTCGCGCAGACTTACGTTTGAATGACGTCTGAGTTTTGTACTGTTTAACCCATGCAAAGAAATGCTCAAGAATGTAGGTCTTGCTTCGAGTTTTGCATTGTGTAAAATATGACATATAAAATATATAAATAAAATATTAAATTGACATGTCCTCTTTTTCTTTACGCTTCACACGTTTTTTTATGCTCAATAAATAGCTAATTTTAATTTATTCATTTTAAAGTTTGCATTTTGCATCGCTATGGACATGAATTTGTTAATAATCGAGACTGTAAATATGAATAGGACTTTTATAATAAAACTGGTTGCGCCAATTAATGCATAATGAGTTTCTGCAGTTGCATGACGTTAAATAAAATACATCAGTTTTAACGTAAATATGAAAATATACAAGCGAATAGAACAGCTTTTTTCGCTTGACTGTCAGTACTTCAACTTTAAATTTAATTAGAATCGATGCGTCAGGAACTGTCGATATTTATGCGCATTTACCATTTATAACAATGTCCGACAGGTAATGGTGAATGTGTGACAGGAAAATATTTTCGTCTCCATACAGTATTTGCTTTCGAAGTATGTTGAATATTTACGTTACGTTGTTTGAGTATTATTCTGCATGCGACGATTGGCCGGATACAACGCACGATAGTTTTCTTTCATTTCGTAAATACGTGTATAAAAAAATGGGAAATTTGTAAAATCATTAAATTTTTTAAAAATATTGGGAACAAGAATAGATATTAAAATTTATTGCTAAAAAAATGCAAAATGGTTCACGTGATTCTAAATGAAACGGAGCATAGTAACATCATTAATCCATTGTAATCTTGTATGTTCTTGAACAAATTCGATTAATTGAAATAAAGTTTAAATTTTATATTAAAGTAATAAAAATGAATGATTTTATATTTGTATACAATCAATATATATTGTATCTAATCAATATATTTAAATTTTTTTACTATATATTGTTTTATAAACGTTCGAACATTAAATAAAACAATTTCAAAATATTTTGTATTAATGCATCAAAAATATATTAGACAATAAACAGTTAGCTATTATTAATTTGAGTTATTATTAATTAATCTTAGATTTAAATAAATAATTTGTTAATATTTGAGAAAGATAGTAGAGAATAGATAGACAATTTTTGAGATTAATCTTAAAAATCTAGATATAAAAAAATAAACAACAATTACAATAACAATTGTAATTCTAACAATTATATAACATGTTCTATGTAAATATAAACATCAACATACCTTGTCGCCTTGTTGCAAACCGGCTTTCTCGGCAGGGCCACCCGGTACAGTCCACACGATGCATGCAAAGGTGCGCCCGTCCGATCCGGTTTTGCCGCCCACTACTCTCATGCCAAATCCACGTGCTGTAACAAAAGGATATAACGTGGGCTGAGAATGTGTAGTGCGCTGCACCACGGATTCGCAATTTCCACGGATATCTCTCGTCTCTGTGGGTAGGATTTGCGTCACCGAGAACACACAGTTGTGTACGTGTCGCACGCACCGACCTCTTCTCTAAAGTCATGTTTTGCAACACGACGTTAATCCGGGAGCAATGTTTGTTCTAATGTACCTCCCTCTCTTTCCTTCCCACTCTCGCAGCGAATTTATACGATATATATTCCGAATAGTGAATGCGACTGAAGTCGCAATACATCAGATTTAGGAAAATAATTAACACCCACGCTCTCTCCCTCGTTGTAAACGTGAGCGATTGCGTTGATTGTTCGGATAACAATGTTATGTTGTTAGCGACTCTACGCACGTCCGCCCGAGTATTTGTAATTTAGTTACGTGAATTATTACCGTCGACGTTTCTTTTTTTCTATAAAAATAGGAATTTAGTAAGTTTCAGAAAAACCAGATTGAAATATAAAAATTGTGTAATATTACTCAATAATTTTAATAATTCTTTATTTTAATTTCTATGATGTCATCGCAAAGGTATAAACAGAATTTTTTTTTTAATTTGCGTATCAATTATTGTAGTTCAGTTTAAGATATTGCATGTATTAAGTCTCACTCTGGTAAATGCATCATTTTCTCATAACAATTTTAAAGAGCAAGGAGTTTTAGTAAATAGAATTAAGAATAATTAATTATTTTATTTCCTGAAATTGGACACATTTATTTCCCCCTAATCCACTTAAGCTGACAGAAGTACCCTAGACTGTCGTGTCTCAATCGCATCTTGCGATTAAGCCCGCTTTCACGGAAATACAATCCGACATGATCAAGCCAATTTCGATCTGTAAGGATTTCGTAACATCTGGATAAACCTTCACGCCATTAGCCGCGCGAATTCGACAGACCCGCGTTATTGCCGGTAACCGCAGATCCTACGTCCATTAGGATGAGAACTCACGTAATGTGCCTCCGCAAAAGCTCTGAGAATTATAGACGGAGAGGATCTGTTTCACTTTTGTACCCAATCTTATACATCGTGCGGATTTATAAAATTTATATTAATGATGTTTAATACGATTAAAGTGCTTTGAGAATTGACTATTTCTATCTTTTTGGGAGTGTTAATTTTTGGAAAAGCAAAAGAATTAACAAAGATCTTCCGAGCTATATGACTAAGAAGAAATTTAAAGTTTAATTAATTATAATATTTATACAATGGAAACACGAAATTTATTTAGCTCGAGAATATTGCAAACGAATTTGCGAATTAATTTTCTATTCTCGGCGAAAACCGAGTTTATCTGGGTCGATGGAAATTAATAACCCAGGAATTGCGGAAACATGATCGCACAATCGCCGCTTTTTATCGAACAATGATCGCGTCGGAAAAAGCGTGAAATAGGTTGAAAAAGTTCACTCTTTTCGCGCTATTTGCGCGGATGGAGCAACGTAACTCGCTATCGAAGTTTTAACGAGCACAAGGGATGTAACGCAGCGTGGTGATGTAGGCCGAGGGAAGTCGGAAGGGATAAAAGCGATAAAAAACGGAGAGATTTGCCGATAATGGCGTATAACATTCGTAATTTGGCTGCCCCCTATGGAGCGAGGATAAAGGAATTGCCAGGTCGATTTTCTTCAGCTTCACGTGCGACATGCTGTTCCGGAACGATTCCGCTTGTCCCTCACGTTCGCATCGTAAAAGTGAGTTTATACCATTTGTTATTTACGATTTTTTCATAAGTATCTTCTGTAAAACTGAAGATAGCGATCGTGCGCAAACAAATTAAAAAAAAATTATCAAAAATGAATTTATATTAAGCATCGTAGTTCAGTTTGAGAAATCATTATTTCTATAAGATATTTTTTGTTTTATTGTATATATACGAGTATATATGAGTGTATAAATCATCAAGAATAATCATTTATAGTAGAAATATGAAAAGTAATGTTATTACAATTAATAAGCGAAGTAAGTTGAAGTTTTACATGGGGTGGCGTGTTGCTGAGGCAATAAGGCTCTTGCTTGTCATGTGAGGAGCCGAGGTCAGAATTTCTGCGATAAAGTCGCCCCAATCTCCCTCTCATTCCTTCCCTCCCCATTCATCTTTTCCTCTGACCCATCTATATGGTATGTTCAGGTATATATAATATATTATATATATATATATATATATATCTTATATATATATATATATATATATATATATATATATATATGAACCATAGCACAAATAGCATTTTTTGCCCCTATCTTATTTTAATGAGAGAGTAATCTTTCTTCAGCAAGTTGATGTTTGTTGGAATCTAAAGGCGTCGTATGTTATATTTGTAAGGTGTAGTATAAGAGCAAACTATAAGGTGTACTAAGAGTATTTATGTACAAAATTTTTTTTAAACATAATCATATGTAGATCGATATCTGAGAACAATATAACTTCAATTCAGATTAATCTTCAAAAATTATTACTATTCGGTATCTTTTAAAATCTAGTTTAAAAATTTATTTGATATTTGTTATTGAGAAAAATCGAATGGGATTAAATCGTTATCATCGAAAGTCCACCTCAAAGTTCTAAACTTTTATTTCTCGACATTCGACAGAAAGAGAAAGAGGAGGGGAGAGAGAGAGAGAGAGAGAGAGAGAGAGAGAGAGAGAGAGAGAGAGAGAGAGAGATTCGCCTACGGGAAGAATCAATATAACTAACCTAATCCACTCATCGCACGCTTCTCACTTTGGTTGGTTCTTTAGTGCGACTGCGGGAAAATATCTTTTCTCTCTTGAGAGACGATCTCTTTACGCTCATCTTCCTTTAACCCAATTACCAAGGTCGTGTCGTGGAACAACGTGGGCGTGATACGCCAAAGCATCTTAGTTCGGGGTTGCGATGACGGATGGGTCGAAAGGGCACGGGAAAAGAGTGATCGAGGATGAAATGTCGGAAGCGCGGTTCGGCAAACGAGCAGCTATGAAAGGGGAGTCGGAGGATGTGAGGCACCTACGTCCTCTCTCGTGTTATGCATATTGCGAACGCAGTCAACATCTTCGCGTTCGGATGCATCTACGCCTACGTGGTCAGCTATGCGGTATTGTTACTCGCCGCCAGTAATAGTATTGTCTTCGTGATTAGCGTGAGAAATTCGAAACGCGAACGCGCGAGGAGAAGCACTTAATTAAGTGTTATCATGCTAGTCGTGTGTACGTAATTTCGTTCTGATGTGTACGAATTAATCCCACTTCTAATCGCTGCGCATAATTCTATCTTGTACCGTCATTTCGCATACTCATGAAGACACATTCGTTATATATTGTTGATTTAATGAAGTTTTTCGCGTGTAATTGTATGGCAATGCTAGTAGAGAATGAATATGTATAAAAGAATCTTTTGGAAATTATTTTAAAACAATAGCATTTTTGTTATAATAATATATGAAAAAATATATAAGTATAAAAAAATATATAAATTATATATATAAACTATAAACAATATTATATATTTACTTTACGATATTATTTTAATATACGATATATTATTTAATTTGTGTTTACGTGAGTTTTAGAGAAATTAATGTCAGTAATATGAATACATAGAAAAAAATATCAATGTTCGATGAGCATGCTATCAGAAGAAATCGTCGCGGTTTACGAAGAGTGAAAAATCTCACTTAAGAGTATTTTGACAAATTGGATTAAAATCGATCTCATCGACGATCGAATCAGTTGCGATTTTAAATTCAATTTTATCAATGAATCGATTTCGCATTTCTTGACATGCGAACTTGCGTTTGCACAAACGCTACTTTAATGAGATGCGACGTGGACGCGACGTCGTACCATTTAATTGATCAATGTCATCGAGCTTTCCAGCGGAGCGGGATTATCTGTTAATGCTCTGACGAACTGATTAAGGAGAATCTCGTTTGTGTCGTAACACTGGGATAGCTCCAAGAGCAATCCGGTTAGAGGTTTCCCTCGTAACGCTATGGTAATTATCAATAAGTATCAGTCACAATCAGCTGTGCGATAAAGCTTGTCAGTATGTTGTATTAAATTTGCTAGGAATTTTGCGTTTGTATTATTAATTATTTTCTGTCAATTTTGATGGACAAAGAATTTGCTCAATAATTCGAGAAAATTGTATTCCTTAATATATCAATATATTACTTTTAATTTTTGAATTTATTATTAATCTGCGAATCTAATTTGAATTTTCTTAATGTTTAAATTAATAAGTTTATTAAATTTGATGAAAAAGTACTCTTCTTAAATTATATTTCAAATTATATTTTAGAAAAATGTTTTTGATTGTACATAAAACAGATATTACCAAATTCATAGCTTGAAGATTTTTGCGATTGTTTGCGAAACGAAAAAAAATGCAATTTAAGTGTTTAAAACGACAAAGCTAATTAAAATTGAAGTTAACGTTCAAGAACTTGCAAGAAGCGCGATCTAATTATGAATAACACGTAGGTTGCATAATTATAAACTACGCTCATTTGCACATGTTATTTTATGCTCGCGATAACGATGTTAATTCTGTATGATAATTCTGATAATGATGTTAATCCTGAATTATATTATCTTCGAATTACTTACATATTTAAAATTAATAAATTAAAGTTAGTCGAAAGTATAAATTTGCGATTTACTAGATTATTTGTAAGGAAATATTATATAATACTATTTATTATCTAAAAAAAATCATAATTAGCACACACGTGACAATGAGTATCCAGCAAGTTTGAAAAGAGGATGGACTGAATAATGGAAAATACATCTGCTCGTAGCCACAATGATGTACCTGTTGCGGACAGTTTGAAGCACAATTTCTCGCATCTTCGTGGACGATTTTCTCATTTCACTGACTTTTTTTTTATTCCTCTCCAATCACTTTGCATCTTTCCAATTTCGTGGGAAATTCGTGAATATTTGCTCCAAACAAATTTTATGAAATGTTGAAAAATATCGTACGTTTATATTTTTCAGGACAAAAAATATGTTAAATTTTATATCGTGTATATGTGCGTAGAGAGAGAAAGAGATACAATAATAAAATATATATATATATATATATATATATATATATATATTACTATATTTTTAAATAGTTGTTTTAATCAATTCGAATAAAAAGATTGCTTATTATTTTTACTCTGTCTCTACAATATTTATAAAGTAGAAACATCCTTACAGAAAGATTCAATTATTTCGCAAAATAAAATGAGAATGGTAATGATTTGACTACTCTCATATAATTTTCTATAGTGAATATGACACAGAAAAATCTTGCTCGAAATCTATGTAAATATATATATTATAATAGCTTTCACACATCTCACGCCGTATACTTGAATTTTTTTCGTCCATTATTATTTCCATTAAACTTGCTCTTGTTTTCGCGATTGTTTGCCCCCGAAGGCAAATAGTTTAAAATTTTTGAACGAAAGAAAGTTCTTTTACAGAAATATTAGCATCTAAATGGTGATTTTCTTAGCATGACAGTGCTCTTAAAATTCTGCAAACAAGCGCTCGATAATTGGAAGTGTTTTCGAAAAACTTCAAGAGGGACCGAGAGATTTGGAGAATCATAAAAAAGTAATATTATGAATATTTCAGAAAAATTATTTTTCTTATCAAATAAAGATATGCTTTACTTTATGAGAACGAGACCTGCAATTTCATATTTTATTAAACGCGTATGTTTAATAAAACTCGCTCAAAGTTGATTCAAGTATTTATATTCGAAATTTTATATGTATAAATTTAATGATTGTTACTTTCTTTCATACGTACGTTAAACGTATGTTTTACAAACGTACGTAATCTATCAAGATTTATCTTCATAACAAAATTATAACAAAGTTATCAAACTAATGGATTGTATGTGATCAATATTTTTTACATGGTTACGCGTTTCAAAGTAACAGTTTAAATGTTGAGATTACAGGTCGAGTTCTCGCGCGCAATTAAATTCTAGCGGCAACTCCATGTTTTTCTGCCCTGTTCGCTGACGTCGTTTAATTATAATTATTGTCCGAGTGAAATAAATCGTCTCCACCTACCTCTGTTCTTACGCTAAGTATAACGATGTCACACGCGCATGGAAGTGATAAAGCGAGAGGCGTTCCCCTCTAAATTATAGTTTGCACTAGCGTTGGTCGCGATAATTCATACTCTGAAAAACGTGATCTACGAATTAATTTGCATTGTTACCGAGATTTATACGAGTGCCGTATTGTCGCGTGAAAAATTTTTAACACTCTATCACGAACAATCGCATGTGTACCGCAATTTGCTTCCGAGTTATCGCTCAATTGTGTTTCGCAATTTTTAGAACAATCCTGAAAACGTCCGTCACTCAATTATTAATCCTACAAAAATTTTTAGCCGTCATATAATTTCATTTTAATTTTAAATATTACATTCGCGTAATATTGTTTTTATTTGTGTTAAACTGCAAGGGTCAACTCGTTTATTTTGTCCATTATGTTGTTTTTGAGAGGATAAATTTTACTTTAAAGGATCAGTTTTGAATTCTACGTATATTAATGCGTTGTTAATAATTTATCGAGCACATACTAACATATAATTAACATTACAATGTATTACTGAATTTTTATTTAGTTTAAGTACTTTTATCTAAATCTAAAATGTTGAGATATATACAGAAATATTTAAGACTTTAAATTATGAAATTCTTAATATTTTTTTTTGTATACAAGTAATATTATATATATCAAGTTTATATATAATTATAATACACATTTTTTTCTTACATTAAGTAAGAATAAGAAGTAATAATTATAATACACATTTTTTCTTACATTAAAGTTTGAATTTTGAATCGATTGGAGTAAATCATACGCAAATATGCATTATTGTTTTTTTCACGATTCCTTTCTATCGATTAAAAAACTCAATATAAATTTTGTACGATTGTATTTTATATATATAAAGCTAATCCTCCTTTTCTAGTGTTCGTTCTATATAATTCATTCATATGTTACACCTCGATCAAACAATCCTGACAATATTCGCCAAAATAATCTGTCACAGTAAACATCTATTTCTCATGATTAAATCAAAACAGATTCCTGTTGTATCCATATAGTCAACCTGTTGATCGTTATTTCTCACGTTATTCGATTCTGCAAAAATATTTAGGCATCTCAAAGCGAATCACACCTACACTTTGTTGTGTCGATTAATATCTACAGAAAAATATTTCCTTGTGATCTTTCATTCGAAAAATTAATCGGCAAGAAGATACACAGTTTTATATAAAATTTATAGATTTTTCCCCGCATAGTATGCATGTTTTTAATTAAATATCTACCAAATGCATACTTTTAAGAATCTGCGCTATCTATTTATATAAAAATATAAATTTTCAAATAAAAAAATATAATCAATTTTTAAAAGAAAATTGATTCAAACTTATTGATTACTAATATGTTTATAACTCCTACAAACGTGCGACCGATAGTTCTACGTAAAAAAAGGATGAATAGTTTTTCATAGTTTTACATAGCTTTTTTCCTCGCGTGCTCTCGCTTTTTATGAAATTCCACTGGTCTTTTTATGAAATACCTCGAATATAGAGACGTGTGCGGTAGCGAGAGATCAAGACAACGAGCGAATGCGTTGATCGACGTGTATCCGGATGTGCGGCGAGCTGAGCGGTTTACAAACGGCCTCGTAAAATACACGAGACACGTCCGTTTGCGTTAACGCGTCTCTATTGAGCCGGTTGCGAGGAGAGAGATGAGCCCGATCGATTGCCTAGAGCTTCCGGTGCTCCGCGGGCGCAGCTGCGCTACGTCCTGTGATGTGTCCCGTGCGCGATTCGCACGAAAACCTATTATCCCAGGATGGAAGTGTGTGCACAAACGCAGTTGATGGTGGCGGTGTGCGGTGGGCCTGGACACGATTGCCTGTGCAATCCGGGGGTGAGCGACGATGACGACAGGTCTTTCGCACGCTACTATTTACGGAATGTTCAAACCTATGGCTCTTCATATTCGCGGCCGAATATTTGCTTAAATTACTCCGCAATGTGGTTTAATGAGACAAACGCGTGACATTTTTGGGGCCGAGATACGCGCACGCAAATTCTTTCCTTCAACTTTTTTGTTATTTTAAATATTGATTCGATTTTTATATTGATAATCGGGACGAATATGTAACGACATTATATTGAGATGTCATGTAAAATTGTAACGCTTATCGGGATTGTCGTTTTTAAACATTTCAATCGTAAATATAAAAGAAGATTAATACAAGATTGTAATTAATTTGATTTGACTTTCAAGAACTGTGACACTTTTTTTATTTCTTTTATTTCTGATTATAATAATTTCTGATTATCTAATTTTAGACAATATTGTATATTTTAGATATAATTGCATACAAGTGCGGATATTCTATATTTATTTTATGAGATGCTGCCGCATCGTCATTTGTGGAATAGCTGTCATTGCGAAATTATGGTCTGGTTATTACAGGTGTATTCAGTTTACGTCCATGCATTACGTATCATCGCGTTTAATGGGTTTCCCTTCGAATTGCACGAATTGCGAAGCAGATCCATCGTGCTTTCTGTATGATTATAACGTATTAGTTGCTGATGACGTCGTGATTAGCAGGTGTTGCTATGCGTAAACAAGAAACATGATTGAGCAATATGCATAAGAGCAATATGCATTTATCAAATCAACTAGCAAATCATAAACGCTTCGTTTTTCCGAGTTATGTAAATTATAAATTGTGAAAATACAATCTGACGAGCGAATATCTACGCGAAATTATTAAAAATGATCAAAAAAATCATTTTAAAATAATTTTAAAATTTTTTGTATTTATATTGCATATATTATTAACAAATAACAGTGAAAATGAAAAAATCGTGATACGTAATGATATGTAAAAATACATTAAAGTAACAATTGTTACTTTGAAAATACAGATTAATGATTTCATATTGAATCAATCTTGAATTGTCAAATCATTATATCGATTAAATAAACAATATCTGGTCTTGAATTTAAATTTATGTGTGTGCGAAATAAAATTAGAAAAAATACCTGTATGTCTCCTGTTCCAGGCACATAATGTAAACAAATAAATACGCAATATTATGGTCCAACCGTTTTAATATTGAACAAAGCGCTGCGACACAACGGAAACCATTAAACCATCTGTAAATTCGTTATCACACTTGCCACGTCCGAGAGCTTTATTATTAAATAAATGCAATAAATGTTCTAAATAGTAAGCGTTCACGTATACATATATTAATATTTGATAACAGCAACCGCGATAATTGTATAACCATGCAAAATTCCCGAGATTAACGAATATATACATAATAAAAGATAGACCGCATACGAGAGGAAAAAGAAAATCGATTCGAGTCATTATTTATAGAAACATTCGCGCGATATGATTCAATTGATCAAGCATATAATTTATAAAAAAACTTACATAAATACATCACATTAAATTTATTAATAATTAATTAATGAACGCTTTAATTAAATATATTAATAATTAATAACATTTCAATTTAATTTATTAATAATTAATTTAATTGGAATATTATCAAATATATTAAAAATTTTCTGTAGAAAATTTCTACAGAAAATTTTTAATAATTGTTGAAATTTTGATTAAATGGTCTCGAAAACGTTTTGAATTGACCCGTTCTCTAATTAATCGTCCAGGCATAATCGGTATCAAGAATTTCATCCTGTCATAACGGTAACGTCCTGTTGTAATGACACAGGACAACGAGAAAACACCGATGCATGTTGTGGAGGAAACGAAGAGTCTGAATGCGCAACGAATAATTAAATGTCAATCGCACGCTTACTCGTTGGGCGCAGGCTTAGAATCTTTGCGCCGATTCTCCCTTTTTATTCCTTTTTCTCTCCTTCTCTCTCTCTCTTTCTCTTTCTTTCTCATTTCCTCTCATTTCCTCTCATTTACCTAATGCGCACATACGAGTATAACACGTCAGTAGCTATTACAGTTGATATGAACCGTCATTTATTTGGAGCAACAGTTGCATCAATCAAGAATTTCACGTCTGTATGATGCGACGTACTACGTTGATAAATGCATCGTGCAATGCAATGATACAATATGATATGATACAATACAAAGATCGGAAGATATACACGTATAGAATGATAATAAACAATGATTTTACAACAGCGTATGCAAGCGATAAAAGATTTAAATTTTTTGAAAAATTTTACAAACTGATTTTATTTCAAATACTTACAATTTAATTTTGAATTTGATTATTGAAATCAAGCTCTCGATTACGTAGATGAAAACGAAAATACATAATTCATGGAAAATGTAAATGTGGGCGATATACGAAACATCACAATGGAACGGCTATAAAAGGTTCTAAAAGACCGAAGTGTAAAATGACAATGGACGAGGAGGGTAAACACAAGAGGTGAGAGAAAAAGAGAAGGAGAAAGAGAGGGAGCAGTCAAAGAGGAAACGACGCGTGAAAGGATGACAAAGAGAGATGGAGTTCCGTGAAGTGGTGAAAGATTAATGGTGTCGCATAGTCTCGCTGCTGATTAACTTGGATTCTATCAAAGTACTTCGCAATTCGTTAATCTCTCGATTATCATCGTACCAAACCTGTTGCATTCCTTTCAACAAGCGATTATTTTACGTAATACAGCTGTTTCTTCTCGAGAAAACTGCTCGTTGTTTTTATTATAATTAGTTCGCTATTATACCGGGAAAAATTTTCTCTTGATTCTTTATTTTATTTACGATCAAATTCTCTTCAAGGTATCACGCCATATATAATCTCTATCTAATCTATAATATTTTCAATTTTATTATAAATTGTTTTTATTATAATTGTTTTTATATAATCATTTTTTAAATTTGAATCTTTTTCTCAATATCTTTTTATAATATCACATAATTTTTACAAATAAAATAATGATATAGATTATATAAGATAAGAAATCGATAAACACATGAATAGATAAGTAAAACTTATGCAAAAGAAGCAAATTAATATTATTTTTTAATATGAATAAAAATATTACATACAAAGCAAAGCATAATTAGGAAAATAAATTAATCAAGTACTTTGGCAAGTACTTTAATCGTTTTTTATTTCGGTATATACTTAAGAGAACGTATTTTATGAATTATTTTTAATATTAAATTTTTTTAATAGCAATAATATGCTTTTTTATGTATATCTATATTAGATTGTTGAGATAAAATTATATTTACTCGGAATACTAATGTTTACATAATGGACTGGTACATCAATAATGCTAAAAGTTTCAATGTAATTTATGACGAAAAGTCAATATTCGAGACTGAAGAGACGATATGCAGCGCTATATTATTGTTCGCGCAGTAGTAGATATCAGCGATATGAATCATCAATATCAGTGTCGGAGAACTTTGGCCGATCGATAGATATAGTTAGAGAATCTAAAGCGAATTTAAACTCTTCTTGAATTTCAAGTTCCGAACGTCTCGAAGGTGCTTCAATTATGGCAGTAATCAGTGCGCTAATTATATACTCACTTCTGTGTCCTTTATCCATGACTGGATCTCTCCTCAGCTTCACTCTCCTCTTCGCATTCATCCGTGGAGCTGAAAGAAAGAAAATATATAAATCTGAAAATTTAATCTCGTTAAAACTTTAAATATAATAACGACCAACTTTCATCTTGATGTATTAATAATATTCAAGAAAAGCAAATTGAAATTTAATAAAAAGGAATAAGAAATGAATTTAAATAAATTTAATACGTGAATATATAAAGATATTGTAAGAACATAATATAATAAAGAAAAGATTCAGTTGTAGTTATGAGATTTAATTTTTAAAAATCCAATTTGTGAAATATGAAAAAAAGAAAAAGAGAACCAACCATGTGTTTTTTTCATTTTTAAATTGAAATATAAATTGAAATTAAGGATTAAAAAATAGTTTAATCTCATTTTCCATAAAATAGAGAACAAAGAACTAATGATGTATCATAAAATAGCCGTGATTTAACGAAACAATGCATATTACTTTTCAACGTGATTCGCGAGAAGAAACAAAATTTCCTTTAACATTGTCAGTTAACAGTTATCACTTTCGATTGCTCTTGCATTTCTACGTAATAGTTGTTTGCCGTTTCGTATACACGCTGATGAAAATTGTTCTGCAAAAGAATGAATTTAATCAAAATTGCCGATGTATTTCGCGCGGCAGCGAGAATCCCTCTGTTTTAACACGTTCGGAGCAACAATGACTATAAAAGGCGAAGCGAAAGGAACATCACGATCGAAATTTTCGAGCAGTTCCCTTTTTATAATGTACCCTGGCGATTTCTGCTTCATGTAGCGTGAAGACGATTTTGGCGTTAACCCCGATTGCATCCTATCTACGTTCGATCTCGACACGTCATCGTAACCGCCTTGAAAAATTGATCCGATGACCCGCGCACAAACTTAGAAATAGACTTGTCGAAGCGGCAAAGCGAAAATGAATGAATATTTAATCATGCGAAACGCAAATATGTTTTTAAAAAAACAAAAGAGAATGAGAAATGTAAAATATTAAAATATATTACATATTTAAAAAAAAGAATATAATATAATATAATTTTAAAAAATTACAGAGATAAATATTTGAAGAAAAATTTAATTATAACATGTGTAAAGAAATTGTTTATGTTGCAATTGTGTAAATCTTGTATATTTTTGAGTTTCAGTCTAACTTCAGATGAAAAAACTCGTGAAACACGCTTCTGCGTAAACTTTGTTAGTTTCGGGCGCAGCGAGAGTTAAAGTCGCGTGATTACTTAGCACTTGATTATCTTTCCGCCATGCTCTTCTCTTTTCCGTACCGGTGTATTTGTTGGCGAGAAAATTAATTTCTTACATTAAGTAAATCGAAAATCAAAGGGCATAACTATCTAATTGTAAATGAGAAACTGGAATTCCTCACAATTATTATCAAGATAAAAGTTTGTACATATTTAATGTAATATATCTTAATCTTTTTATGCCGTAATCTTCATTTTTGAATAAAATATTTTATATGAAAATTTAAATATATACAATTTTTAAATACATATATTCTGTTAAGATTGCCTCGATTATGAGAATAATTTGCATTTTGAATTATTTTCTTAAAAAATAAAGTACTTGTTAAATGTTATGATATATGTTTTTATTTTATATTAAAAACAAATTTAATGATTAACATGTGAATTAATTAGTTTGCGATGTATATCACCGATAGCACATTTTTATCGCTTCACACCCGTGTGAATTTCCTTTAATTCACGAGATGTTGCGTAGACCGTATCTCACCCCTAGAGGCATAAATCAATTACGTGACCCACTAACAGTTTCAACAAACGACTCTCTCGTGCAAACTGCGTTATCCGTCGTCGCGGCAAACTTGCACATCGTAAAATTACATACAATCACTTTAGCTCAGGGTTATCTTTGCACCTCCTCTTGACTCTCTGCTCTTCCTCATTGTCTCTCTCTTTTTCTTTCTCTGTTTCTACGGAGAAACTCGCTTTCGCTCTTTTGTCGCTCTATTTCATGCGCAGCTTGTTGCATCGTAGTTTATCGGCGATACAGACGACGATATAATCCGCCTTCCGATCGACATGCCGTTAATGAACACGTAGACAGATCGCGATTCGCACGTAGCTCTCGCATGTCGTGTAGGATCGCGATAAACTGCCATCGGTGCAATCGATATAACGAAGCGGGAGCGAGCTTGTCGAGAGAGAAAAATGAAATGGTCCGTTTTTCCAGCCGTAACTCGGTGACTCGCACCACGAGAAGGAAAATACGCTGTGTCGACCAGCCTCGCGATAAAATCTTTGGCAATCTCATACGCATTGGAAAAGCCATCCAAGTTCTTCTTGCGTACTTTTCGCCAGCTGTCAATTTTCTATACATAAAGCAGTATCACTATGTGTGTGAAATAATTTCCAAAAGAGATCCTCTGATTTTCCATATTTTCAATTAATGATTATATAATAATCCGAAAATTTGATAGATATAAAATGATAAATATTTGTGTGGTAATTTTCTTTTTTTGTCCAGCTTTGGGTTATGATATATATAAATTATTATAAATAATTTAAGATATAAGTACTAATCGGATAAATTTTGTATGATTTTTCGAAAAATATATTTACATGTTTTATGAAACGCTTTGTAAATTAAATTAATTTGTAAATTATTTGTAAATTAACCTTTCTTCGTCTGTATTAAAACACTATTTGAATTATTTCAAAAGATGATTTTCTTTTAATTTTAATTAAACGTGATGAAAGGCTTTTATCGGAAGGCTTAAAAAAACTAGGTCAGCTATAATAAAAAGATACTGCATCGTGACCGAACTAAGTTAGTCTCTCGGCTAATGGTGATAAAATCATTCTGCTGACAATGTATAGCAAAAATTATTCATGTACATTTCGCATACATATTATACAATCAATATTTAAAAATAATATTTTCTGCAATAATATAAATTTAGAACTAACATGAGAGAGAGAGAGAGAAAGAGAGAAATAAGAGGAATATAAAACGCGTTTTAATCGAGATGTTTGTAGCTTTTTAATCTGCATAGGAAAAACACTATGTTGAACCAACTGGTGACATGATTTCTTGAATAAAAAAAATATATGTATTTTTACAACAGAGAAACCGTTTCAATTCAAACAAACTTTATGCATTCGACTATACATATTTAGGAAAAAAGAAAATATTTATCTTACGACAAAATAGAATGATCTAAATATTTTTGAGCAAGAGTCCAGCGCAATGCATATTTACAACTAGATCGTCTCTCTTATTTTCCTCGTAAACATTTATACATCCCAGAAACATAGCCTGTAAAAATATAAATATTTACAAGCAAGATATTTATCGATAATCTCATAAATTGTTCGAAAATTATTATTTTTACAAATTTAGAAATCTTTTAGAAATCTTTTAGAAATCTTTTAGAAATTTTTACAAATTTAAACTAGGAAGAAAAAAAGTGTGCAAAAATGCTTGCAAATAATTATTATAAACATAATAGATATGATTGTACTTCATCTCTATGAATTATTACATTAATAAAAAAATAATATAACATGAAAAATGAAATATAATAATTCTTTCATTTATAGAACGGCGGAAAATTCTTCCGACTACATTTTAATTATATATCACAACCTCTCTCTTCTACGGAAGAGAGGATTCTAGCTAGCGCACGCAAAACCATATGCAAACCGAGGGCGATGTTCGATTACGCTCGAATCAGGTATCATACAAATCTAATTAACCCAAATGTCGCGTTGTCCTGGACAAAGAGACAGGCCGTTTCGTTTTCCCGTAGCAAATTAAATAGTAGTTGAACTCGACACCTTGGGCACGACACTCGAGTGTGCAGATCCACAGTGACCTCCGAAATTAAATTCCAGATTCCTAATTAATGGGATTTCACCACTGGCGGATACAAAAACTCGGGATTAACTGCAACCAGTGTTATCCGCGAAATTGAATCACGCCCAGCAAGCTCGAAGCTCGATCGATCAAACGCACTCTCTTTCCACCTACAACTTTTTTTCCGTAATGCTAACATTTGCGCACTCGTGGCGAAAAATTCCTGCGGCTTTGTGGGTACCCAATATTCCTTTAATAAGATACGAAATTATCTGTGAAAAATTAAATAATAAATGGTGCTACGTATCTTCGCTCATTACATTATTAATTAATAATGAAGAAAAAACTATAACTTTTATAAAACACACGAAAAAAATAATCATATTTCGCTACATTCGATTAAATAAGAATGCCGTGAGAATGATAATACGAATATTTTCATTCTTTTTGAATATAAAAAAATATAGAAAAATATAGAAAAATATTGAGAGATGCTATTAAAAGAGATGATGATGAAACTTCTAGAGGTAAAAGCGTACACATCTTTTCGAAAGTAAAGTTTCTATAATAAATCTTACTAAGATCACTGTCGACGTCATGAATGACGATCTTAATGCCCTCCCCGTCGACCAGACTGCTCTGTCTAGGCAATTCACGTTCTTCAGCTGCGACCCTGCTAACAGCCGTTGAAGGAGCGGCTTTTGCCGCTCCTGGTTGAGCTGATGTCAATGCCCTTATTGCGTTTATGTCAGGTCTGAAATAACACATAGAATACCCAATATGATTAGTAAAAAATCTTTCAAATACATAAATTTATTTTAGAATAAAGATTTTTTTGTGACATCTAATTAATTCTTGTAACGTTTAATTAATTGATATCTGAAAGAATTATTTTTATAAAGATTGAGCATATTCAAAATATTCTTACATAAATGTACATAAATTTTTTTTATCAATATTCTACTTCAAAAAATTCATCACTTATATTTATGTATTGCTAACGATGTGAACAAACTACAAACATTTGCGAGTTATTTGATCGATGCTCAAACTTCACTTTGGAGATTAAAAATATTGAGGTGAGCATGGACTAAAAATATTGAGGTGAGCATGGAGGTAAGCCGACTTAAATAATTGACTATAAATATTATATAGGTTATCGAATTCAAACTATCGTAGATTTAAATCGCAAGATGGATATTGCTTGTTTATATTGAAGCAAGTTTTGTTATTACTAAACTATCTAGAAATAATCAAGATAAGTTTATCAATAATTTCATCAATGTTCAAAGGGGCAAAGAAAAATGTTATAACCAATATATTGACTCTCAACTTTTTCGATTAAAATTGCGATAATAGACTTTTGAAAAATTATTATTTTATTTGCTAAACGGTATAAAATTGGAAACCATGTTAACTTGAAAATAAACTTTCCTTTATGTACAGTTTATTTATATTGGATGGTATAATTAAAATATTTCTTGCTTCTAAAATGTTATTTATAATTTTAACTGAAAAGTGACTTGAAAGTAATTGAAAATGTGTGTGTGTGTGTATATATATATATATATATATATATATATATATATATATTTCAAATTAAAAATTAAACGATTGTAATAATAATTTTATAATACTTGAAAATTTTGTTAAATTAAAAAAACTCCAATTTCGTTAAAACACACACATTTTTAATTACTTTCAAGTCACTATTCAGTTAAAATTATAAATAACATTTCAGAAGCAAGAAATATTTTAATTATACCATCCAATATATATATATATATATATATATATATATATATATTGGATTGAAATATATATATATATATATATATATATATATATTTCAAATAAAAAATTAAACGATTGTAATAATAATTTTATAATACTTGAAAATTTTGTTAAATTAAAAAAACTCCAATTTCGTTAAAACACACACATTTTCAATTACTTTCAAGTCACTTTTCAGTTAAAATTATAAATAACATTTCAGAAGCAAGAAATATTTTAATTATACCATATCGGTGTCATATGTCACTCTGATTACAATTTCGCAAGAAAGAAAGAAAAAAAGATTTTTTGCGAGCGTAATAAAAAGGTTGAACTTTGGACTTGTCGCTCTTTAATTCATCAAATGTCTCTAACTTACAACATAAAACAAGTTAAATCTTAAATTAGATTTTCTTTACGAGAGGTGAAGGCAAACGAAGACGGAAAAATACAGTCTCGTTACTAACATCTTTACCAAAGAAAAAAGTTTTTTTTATTTTTTGTTTTTTATTTTTTTTTTATACCACGACGAGACTTTCAAACGTAACCGCAATTGCGTTAAACTATTCCTCGTGCAATGAGCATCGCCGGGCAAGCAATGAATTTATCCACCCGCGCACAGCGTGATACCATGGACACAAATTACCACCCTAATTCCACGCTATAAAGGCTAAAGAAGCTTACGTTCGAGGTTCATAAAGTAGTCTCGACCGCCGTAACCACCATTTCATCCGGTGCAAAAATGGCCAGTAGCTTTTCGGATTTCGTGGGATATATTTAACGCTAAGTGCGAAGGTCTGATTTTTAATTTCTGAAATAACTTTGTGCGTGATTTTCATATATGGTAGTAATCAAAACTATTGCATCACTTGTAGAAACAGAAAATATTACTAATAATTATTTATATAAATACAAAAACGTTTATAACTATTTTATTGCGGTTATTTTAGGCTTTAATATCATAAAAATTAAAAATTAATGTAATAAATAAAATTATTACATTTTTTATTAATACAATATATAACATAAATGTGTTTTATGTGTTGAATATATTTCGTTGAATATTTTTCTGTCAGGTTTCTTTGAAAATAATCTCTTTTTATATTTTTGTGAGAAATTTTGGTCTACTAAGCTTTTTAAACAAAAATTGATTAATTTGATGTTAAATGTAAGATATGAATATGATTTCCAATATGTAAACGTTCCAATACGTAAACTCCCAAGAGAAAAGCATCGAAACATTGGTACTATCAAGCAGTTTGTTATATATACAAAGCTCTCAACGTGCATCATATCGAAAGTTTCCAGCATAATCCTACAAAAGTTTTCTATAGGAGAAATTTCGACGATTACGATAAGAGCACCTGCTACAAACTAACGACGAAGAATACTAATAAAGTTCCATTTTCGCGGTAAGTCGTTTGATTGGAAAGAGAATAAATAAAGGGAATGGATAAAGTGATATAAAAGATTAAAGTTCATGTAGATTTTGCATTTACAAACTAAGAAGTATGAGTGACATATTGCTTGAAGATACTTTAATTATTAATATTTTAATTGGAAATGTATAAAATATTTCGTGGCTTTTGAAATTTCTTTAATATGTCAAAAAGTATCTTAGTTTAATTGAATTCTCATTCAAATTGACTGAAAATTTATATTAAGATGTTATACTGTCCGATCTATTTATATCGTGCTGACAGTCTTTTTGGCGAAATTTCTTCAAGATTCACTTCACGAGGAAAACGTGACCGCGCTTTCGCTCGCTTTTACAGAAAGGTTGGCTACAAGTTGAATTCTGCTTGAGAACTACAAGAGATATCTTCAAGAATAAGAGCGCAAGTTCTAAAGGAACATATACGTCTGTATCGCGTTTCCAACGTTCTACTTTCGAAGTAACGAAGCGGAAAGTTACCGCATCGCTTTTCGTAATAAATAAAAATTTATAAGTCGGTTGGGAGCCGATTATACGCAAACGATTGTCTGAAAATCCCTACGGCTACGCTGCGGTAAAAACAGACGATATCCTCTCGGTGTGTATGACGTTGATGCAACTGCCTTGCCGTATCCTCCCGTTTCCTCTCGCAAATTGAAACTGCAATTTCGCTGACGGTCGTGGCAGCGCGTGCCCCGCAGCGCTGGGCTTATCATTTCGCATTTTTATGCGCAGCGCAGAAAAATTCTGCCCCTTCCTTCTCTCCCAAAAAAATAAGAAATAAAAGCGATGCGAACGATGAGACGAATAAAACAGATTTTCAAACGAGCCATGCAACTTTTAACGAGTCTCGAGTGTTCCAAAAGCGTTTCCGTTTCTCCCACGAGATGCATAATTTCGTAATCGCGGCGCGCTCATCGTTCAATTATTTTCGAAGAGATGGAAACGCGGGCAAAAGATCACTATATATATACAAAGAAATATTTTATCGTTACTTTTACATTTCTCATTAATTGTACTCTTTGTTAATTACATCCTGTTACGACACAATGATATTGAAAAATTTTCTTTATCATTTTACATTTTGCATCAGCTCTTCTTCTCCGTGTCTTATTGTTTTCGGGACACTCGTAATTGCATTCTGAGTCTTTCTTTGAAGTAATTTACAACCATGGTTGTATCTCAGAATACAATTACAATGGAAAGAAGGTCAATTCTCCGAGTTTTCCCTGTTTATTACAGCTGACACATACAAGAAAAAAATATATATATTGCAAATTCCAATATATTATTTTTATAAAACATATTTTTATAAAATTTTTATAAAACACACAAATGCAAGATTTCATCCCAATTAATAACTCTCAAACAACGTTAATTACTACTCGAATTTAATTGGAAAAGAGATTTACTTTCTATTCGTATAATATATTTTCTATTCGCTAAGAGATTTATTTAGTTAAAGAGAATTTTTCAATTTTTAATATTGCTTAATGTCAAAATTAGATCCTTTATCTAATTTTTGTCAAGAAGGAATTGATTGCTCAAAGAAGAATCTGCTATTAACAGTGAGCGGTGACTATAAAAACGGGATTGCTCTGCGAATGGATCTCCTTTCATCTTGCATTGATAGTTCTTCCTTCTATAACCACGTTCAATCATATGAACTCGTGTGGTATCGACAAGAAGCGATTTTAGCCGCGAGCAATCGACCTTTCAAACGTGAATCCGTCTATTCGATAAAATCTTGCATTAAATGCACGACTTTGTCGAATGTTAGGGACGTTTATTTCGGTGGAAATAAAAATGCAACAGCCGTTGGCAAAACGTTTTTGCAAACATCTCGGTGTAGATCGAGATTGAAAAGTAGCGTGCGATCACGCATCTGATTTCTCTTTCAAATCCTCATGTTTCGATGGAATGGAAATTGCGAAGAAGATTGCGTGCAAATCTCTCTCTCCCTCTCTCTTTGCGAGATGTTTTTCTAAATCAGTTCGTCGATATGTAGTAGTTTCTTTTTAATGGTTTTCCCTTTACGCGCGAGCGCGTTTTATGAGGATATATTTTTTCTTAATTTGTAATTTGCGCAGAGAAATCGTTAAAATATTCGATATAATTTTATCTTAATTCGTGGACATATTCTAAGTTATATCGTAAATTACAATTAATATTATTTGTAGTTTTTAATTGTAATATTAATCAAATATAAATCAATTTTTCTAGTTCTCGTAATTAATTCAAATCTCTATATTTAGAAATTTTTCTGAAAAATTTTATTCATAATTAAAGATATAACATCGTGAATAAACTATTTTTTAATGTATCAGAATGAGGATTCGATAGAAAGAAATATACCGGTCAAAGAGAGCAGTCGTTACGTTTATAACTTACATTTCTTAATATTTTCCGAAGACATTTCTGGCCTCTGTCCTTTCACGTTCATCGCCATTAACCTTTAGAAAACGGAATTTCCTTGGTAAAAGCATGCCCTCGGTTCACAAATTAAATTCCAGACGCGTATATTCTTTTTTTAAAATGTAAATTGAAATCATTGTATGAATACGCAATGTAAATAAACTGTCAAGAATGAATGTGTGCGTTTGTATGATAATAAGGAAAAATTTTTAGTAGTTAGTTTGAATATACGACAGTATAATCATTATATAAAATTTAAAGCTAGATATAAGCGTGAGACAGATGAAAACAAACAGATGAAAAAGAAATGAATAAAATTAAAGAGAATTTTAAAAAATGTAGACCGGAATATTATAAGATCTATATAAATATATCTAACTTATATTTTTTTGACATTTGACCGCAAAAGTGAATGTATGTGTGCTTCTCGTTAGATTTCTATTAACTTTTTTTTTTCATCTGCTGATGGAAGCCGTATTGCATCCAGATCGAATTTTACGATCAAATGCAATGTCACATGTCAGCTTTAGAAGAGGTTTTTCTCTTTTTCTCTCTTTCTTGCTTTCTCGGTTTTGTGCGCGAGTTGGCCGGTAGTAGATGGAAATTTACAAGATCATATCCCTTTATGAGATTCTTCCCGTTCTTTTCATCGCGGCTCATAGTCACTCTTTGAAGGAGGGAGAATCGCTTAATTGCACAGTGCCATCACGAACTCCAGCGGAACAAAAGCTCTTCCTAACCGAATAAGAATGAGGTGCGCAACGATATCGATTAGGACACGCTCAGTCAAGAATTTGCGAAAAAATAGTGTTATTTTACTTACACGCATTTAGCATTATCGTAAAAAATGCAATTTTTATTTGAACAGATGAAGAAAGAAAACATAAGAAAAATAAAAGCAACTCAAACTTATTATATTCTATATATGTTTGACATATTTTGATATTTACGCATCTATTTCGAAGAATAAAATCCTTTAGCTACGAAATAATTTAGAAAAGCGTAAAGATGATTGCGATTAAATATTGCGCGTTCGGATGTGGCGTAAACCAATCATATAAATTTCGTCGCTCAGCTAGGATTAACCAAGTTCCGTGGGACGCAATAAATTGCAGGCTTTGCGTTATAACTAATAGCAGTTTAGTCACGACGAAAATTCGTAAATTGGATACAAAATAATGAAACGAGATAATTACATAAAATCGCAGTTTCGTAAGCAAAGGGGAATTAAAAGTTTCGGAATTAAAAAATTATCGCGACGGGAACTACGGAATATACAACTGAATATAATTGCACGGACGGGCTGTAAGTAAACGAGAATTAAAACTTTTACTGTTATATTTTGAAATTTTGTTGAGAAAAGGAAACATAAGTATAAGCTATTATTTGTTTCCTTCTCTTTTCCTTTCTCTTAAAATTTAAATATCTTTAAATATCATTCAATTATTCATAAATTACTTATACAGTTAAAATAAATAAAACATAATTTGAAAAACATTTTTCTCAAAGTTTAAATATTCGGTGGAAAAATCAC
This sequence comes from Camponotus floridanus, assembly GCF_003227725.1. Taxonomy (NCBI): domain Eukaryota; kingdom Metazoa; phylum Arthropoda; class Insecta; order Hymenoptera; family Formicidae; genus Camponotus; species Camponotus floridanus. The sequence continues at coordinate 143,056 of NW_020229414.1, forward strand.
ATTTTTTATTTCTTTTTGATATATCGTTAGTAAGATAATTTTTTCAAAAATATTATAGTTGCTACGACATAAACTATATAAAAAAAATGTCTTATATAAAAATATATTTTATGTAGTTATTACTTATTTATTTATTAGAATTCTCAAATTTTTTAAATATTACGAGTTTAGAGATATAATCAATAAGTTTAAAACAACTTTTATTATAAGAATGTGTGTATAAATATTCGCGCGGAAAATGAAGTGTATTCTTGCAGTGAAATCGAGTTTTTAAGGCAATTGTTGGAAAGAAAAGAAAGAGAAAAACGAGCTCATTTTATTTTCTCTAACTTTACCTAATACGTGAGGTGGGTTGAAACTACACCGGCAGCAGTCGCGAAAGTATGTCAGTTAAGACGTGCGATATTTGGCAAAATTACCGGGACGATTTACCCTGATTTCCGGTGGTCTACCAAGATGACGATACCTAGGTCGTGGTTGGCGCGGCACACGGCAAGCCCGATGCAAGCATTCGAAGCACGACCGAATTTCGACGTGCAGCAAGGCTGTATTAAAGCGCAAGTGCCGCTTCTATTCTAATGCCGCTCTTCGCAGTGCAATGTTTAATCGGTATAAGCCGAAATAAGCCAGGAGACGTAATCGAGCAGTTATTCTAATTCTAGTAACACAGCCGCTCTCTTTTTTCCCTCGTTTTTCTCGATTTAGCAACTCGCCGCATCGCCTCGAAATCGAGGTCAACGAATTGCGCTTAAAATAACATTATCTGACAATAATACGACCTTGAAATTAAAACGGACTTTTTTTTCGTATGTGTTCTTTACAGATTATACATGAGCTGTCATGCATTTCGAACTGTACTATTTTGTAGCAACTATCCATATTTTTAGAAATATAGAAATAACATTTTAAAAAATTCTAATGCCGCTCTTCGCAGTGCAATGTTTAATCGGTATAAGCCGAAATAAGCCAGGAGACGTAATCGAGCAGTTATTCTAATTCTAGTAACACAGCCGCTCTCTTTTTTCCCTCGTTTTTCTCGATTTAGCAACCGCCGCATCGCCTCAACGAATGGTGCCGCTTTAAGATAGTACACATTGATCGGTTGCACAAATAATCAACGACCCTTTTTGAAAGTGTAAAAACGGACTGGTATTTTGGAAGCTTCGTATGTGCGCTTCGTTTACCAGATTAAATTACATGAGCCTTGTTCAGTGCATTCCTTCTAGATTTAACAGTGTAAAACTATAGCATTTAGTAGATAAGCGAACTAATTTACAAAAACATTTAATTTTTAGAAATATAGAAATAACATTTTAAAAAATAATTCTTAAAAAATAACTAAGCAAAAGAAGATACCAGGGTATTGTAAGAGAAATTACATAAAATTCGATATATATGATATATAATATTTATATAATATTTTTTCTATACGTTTTCTACGTGGTTTTATTTAAAAATTATAATGATTAAAATTATTTATTATTATAATCTTTTTTTTAAATTAGATGTCTATATTTTTTAAATATTAAAATTGTCAATGTATCTATTGATAATTCAAATCTCTATTATTTTTATAAAAAATTACGGAAATAATATTTGTTATATTATTCCAATTTTATAATTTTTATTTTATCCAGTATTATAATTTTTTATCTCTTAACTTTGTTCAAAATATTATCAAAAGTGATTCTAATATGAATAATTGACGTGTACGAGAGTTTTAATTTTTAACAACACCTAATATGAAATAATAATGCGGTTATGAGCGATTTAGATATTTTATAATCTGGCTGATAACTTTAGCACGTAATTTACTTCGGGATTTTTTACTCGACTAATAGAAAGACGAAGGATCATGCAGGTTAAGCCAATTTTGACAAAAGCTATACATTATATAACACCCGACCTTTTCGTTAAATATCTTCAGACCCTTCGTATAATAGGCGTAACGTCTGAAGGGTGACACTTTCTTTTCCTCAATGTTAAACCTTTGAACCTTCTTCTAGAGAAGGGTAGAAGAATAAAGATTTTTGCTGTGATCATTGAATTCTGAAAAGTCCAGGTCAGTAAAAGAAGTTATTTTCTAACATATGGTGATCGTGTGTGTTCTATTTTAGATTCTGAATAAAACATTGAATAATCAATATTAAATCTCTTTAAAAGCATTGAATAATCAATATTAAATCTCTTTGAAATTATTTGTTTAGGTCTTAAAGTAAAAGGCATATTAATAAATATAAATATAAATAAAGAAAGAAAATAAATATAAATAGAGAAAGAAAATATTATCGTTTGAAAGAAATTTCTTAATTTAACAAATTTTGGGCACGATGTTGTGATTTGAATAGGTTTTAAATTTTTGTAATTGCGTTGTATTATCCATTTCTAGTATCGCATTTCACGGGTACAAGCTTTCCGACCAGTTAATATCGCAAGCTTGTCATACTGCATATTTTCGAGTAATCGTTGCAGCGTGGCGAATTAAGCTCGCTGAAATTGTAACAGTTTAGAACTCGACTTTAGCGAGAACCGCAGATGCTCGTACACGAGTAAATGCGCGCACTTAACGAAAACTAGGAGAAAGAGAGAGAGAGAGAAAGGAGGAGGAGAAGGAGGTGAATAGGTGGGTGGCATTAATTATTTCTCTAGTAGCAAACTTCCCTGTTTGCAATCCCCTCGACTTCTTGCTTGCAATACGTATATGTGCGCTTATACAACACACGTTGCGCACCATTCGTCGGATAAAATAAAAGGAAAGCAACCACACGAGAATAAATCGAAGAAACGGGAGTAGAAAAGGGTAGCCAATTCTCATTTTCGCCACGCTGATGATTAAGAAGGGATTTTCAATTCTTTTATACAAATAATCTCTTGTCAGCGTAAACTCTTGCTTAAAATAAAAGACTCTTGCTTAAAACTTGTCGTTTTAGTGCTAACAATAAGTTTAGCTACATAAATTTTTTTCCTTTGTCTACGTATCGTTAAGATTACAAGGAACTATAAAATCGCTGAAATAAATTTACTCAATTTTAACTATCGGCATAAAAGTTTTAATGAGATGTAAACGTGATAACATTGTTTTCTTCTTCAAAAGTAGATTGCACGATAGACATTATCTTGTTTTAAAATCTGAACATTTCGATTTATGTATCAAGATATCTTTTTTACTTCAAGACGTGTCTGAATAGAAAACCAACATTTTGAAAGTTTCATTAAAAAAATTTCGCCATTTTTTCAAGAGATAATTTGTATACATTGAATATTTTAGTGATTTCTTTCATAATAAGATTAATGTAATCATGTAACATATATTTACAGATTATTAAAACTTCGCGAATATACATTGTTTAAGAAATAATTTGACGATGAATTTATTGTAAAAATATATCATTATTTTTAAATATCTAAATTAATTCATTTTGAATAGTTAATTCTCGGTTAATTCGGTTTTTTACTTGTTTTCCATACAAATAATCTTCCTAAAATTATTAGAACTAATCTAATAATATAGTTTTGAATATATAAGTTTGAATAAATATAATTGAAGGGAAATGACTTTTGAAAAGTAAAATTTTAGAAATACTCTCTTTCTTTCTCGTACATACTTTCGATAATCTAAATATATGTTTATAAATATTTAATTATATTTGTAAAAAAATTAATTTAGAAATATAACTTATAATGAAATATAACTACTAGTGAACAACCTATGCGATTTGAAGAAATTTTTGTGCTTTTAATAGTTCTTAACAAAAAATTTTATATATATGTTTAGAATTTGACATTTGCCAAATAATTACTTATTATTATTATTATATAAAATAGAGAATACCTCTCTCTTTTGCCTCCTATCCAAATATATAACTTTACTTTCACATCTTTCGATGATACAGCAAGCATAAAAGTTTAAATTACTCTCTGAAAGCGTGGATGAAATGTCTGTCTCAACATCAAAACTTCAGTGTCATGAGAAGTTAGAAAACAAGCAAATATGTGGAAATTTCAAATTAAAGCGCGTAATTGCGTATATTTTTCTTGTAAAAGAAGCAACAAATGTAAGTAAACATTTGCTGAAAATTATTTGAAACATATATAGAATTATCATTAATTCTCGATTAAATAAATAATAAATATGCCATGTTTATATACGAATATATGACAATTAACATTGAACCTTAAAATTAAGAAAAAATATCTAATTTAACGAACGTCAAGTCAATTTGCGATAAAAATCTCTAATATGGCTTCAAGTACATTTGAATTCTCTGGTATAGAGTATAAATTTTATTTTGCCCATTATAAATAACAAGTCCGTGGATTGGCATGATAAATCCTTATGAGATAATAACGCTATTGATAACTTACAATTGGGAGCCTCTTCGACGATTACGTCTCTCTTCGTCGGGTATAAGAACGGGCTGGGATACTGCAGGCGATGCCACTGCAGGTGCGGATGACGAATCTAGCTTAATCATTTTCTCATCGTCGGCCGCGACCTCGTAAGGCATCACCGGCTTTACAGCACGGAAGGAAGACCTGCGCGTTACGGGTCGTTCCTCAGGTTCTCGAGCACCTGCGAGGAAGCAGATGATTAAAGACGTTTCCAGGTCAACTATATTATACTTGAAATATCTAATGTGATTCGCGTTATAGCGCGAATAAATCGCCTTAAATAATAAATTATAATCGGCTCGCTGGCCGATAGTAAAATTAAAAGAATAACACAATGAATTTAATGAAACACTTAAATGCTAAGAATCACACACATTAGACTATATACTTTTAAATATTACTATATATTTTTAATTATTATTATACTATATACTTTTATTATTTTTCGATATTATTTGTATATCAGGGAATTAAGACAATTTAATATTTATAGATATAAATATCATATATACTATATATGTATGTACTTCTAATTAAAAAGAAGTTTTTCAAAAGTAGTTTTACTAATTGTTAAAATGCAGAATATCATTACAAATTACAATGACATGTAATTGTATCATGTATTTAATATAGTCAATATTTAATATAATTATGTATTTCACATAATTATTTTTATTTGAAGACAATCAATCTCACATGTTTATAATTATTTTGTATATATAATATTTTATCTATTTTAAAAGTGTAACTCTAGTTTAAAAATAAAATATATAAACGAGAAAAAGTCATGCTGACATCGGAATAAAATATAGTATTTATTTTATTCAATAATATATAAAGATCTTAAAAAGATTAAATACAATTTCAAAAGAAATAAAACGATTATAGCGTTTCCATATTGAAGTACAAGTCAAGTACCAATGTGATTTCTCTCTATAGTACAGAAAATATTCAGCTCTTGACTTTTGAGGAAACCAGCATAGGTCACGTTATATACAGGATGCTCAAATGTAATACATTTTGGATTGATTTTAGATATCACGATTATAATATTTAAGTTATAACTAATATTTTATAGGAAAAGAATAAAGATAGAAACTAAACAATTTTTAAATTAAACAATGATTTAATCTTTTGATTGGAAGAGCAGATAATCAAATCTTACTCGTTTTAATCTTTATTTTATTTTAAACAAACTTCTAAGGAACTTTATGGATTATAGAATTTTTTAAAATTAAACGTTAAAAAGTTATATAACAAGCATTTAATATAATGAAATTTTAACGAAAATCAGATATTCAGCATTTAATAATCAAATTTTAATGAAACTCAGATATTCAAGAAACTGAAGAAAGATTGATTTATTTTTAAAGCACCCTATACTGACGTACATATTTTGCGGTTTCAAATTATTGCGAAAATATATTTCCTTTATACGACCATCAAATTTTTCGGAAAGGAAAATTTTTATCTGATTTTCCAATTGATATGTAGAATTAGAGTTTACTGAAAATTGAAAATGGTGAAAATTTGTTTCATCTTTTTATTTTATTTAATGTTAACTCGCGCACTTGACTGCAGACACATTGAAAATCGCATCATATTGAGCTAAGTGTCGCGAATTGAAGCTATAAAACAAGTCTACCGAACTCGGTAGATTTGAAAAATGCTCGAAGATCGATCGACACGTACGTACATGAGTACAGATGGCTTTAAAATCGCGTTACGTTCGTACGCCACTCCATGACGCATCGGAAATAGTTTTTGCAGAAAGTTCACTGCAAGTTGAGTTTGATTCCGTGTGCACGACCTTTTGACGCACAAACGAGGAACAGAAAGAGAAAGAAAGAGAGAAAGAGAGGGAGAGGAGAAAGGTTGAATTTCCATGTTGAGTTGGTTGGCGCTTCCGATCACGCAGACTGGCAATATGCACGCGCAGTATTAAAGTTACACAGCCATCTCAGGATTCGCGATGCACACATTCCCAACAGATGCGATTGAATTGAATGCATGAAAATGGGTATTCTGAAACTAGTTTTGTGCAGTCGCTATTTAAAGCTGTTTCCTACGTGAAATTTTAACGTTATTCTCGACAACTATTGGCACTGTTGCACAGTTACCAACAATTTGATGAATGAAATTTTCATACAGGAATTTTACCTCAAAATTAATGATATATATGCATGTATTATTTACCATTTTACGAAACGTTCATATTATGAATTTTCCCCGAGATACATGTAGGATCGCGTAGTTAATTGGAAGTCGTGGCTTGAAACCTCTACAAGCGAGAAATTCTATTGTTATATATTGACATCTTTCGCGGTGGAAGAGATCGACCATGTTGCTGTGTTCGAAATATGCTTAGCGAAAATTGGCTTATTCATTTCTCTAAAGCTTGCCTCTTTGATAGTAGAAACATCAGATAAAACGCATCCGCGTAATGAAGCGAATTATTTCTGCGGTGAATTATTTCTGCAGCGAAACAGAGGAAGTTACGGATACAGAAGGAATAATACGAAGGAGCTCGTCTCACTGCTGCTCTATTCGATTATCCTTTTCGATGGTATTTGCCTTAGGATCTCTTAAAGCACAACCATTTCTAACTTGTGGAGAATACTGTTACGATGATTCCTAAATGTGCAATATGGCGCGAAATAGATGCACGTATTGTGCCAGGAAGGAAGCGAGGTCGAAGTTGGAAATTTTGGCATCTTCGTCAAGATCGAAGAGCCGGTTGCTAAAGTTTCTCTCAGAAATAACCCGAGAGGTTAGAGAAGGTAACGCTTTAGTGAGAGAAATTATGCATACGCATACGCGATACAGTAAACGGTTATTGATAAACACTACCCGCCGTTTCAAAGTAACTTCTGATGGATGAGTTATGCAAACTATTATGCAAAATATTATAGCTGATGAGTTATCCGATATTTTAAGCATAAAGTTAAAATATGCAATAAATGGAAAAATATCAATCTCAACACGCGCTGTGTTTTACATACGGATGAATATTAAACACGGTATTATTTTTTTCTATTAGAAAAATACTGAAATCGAAGCATCATATTACATCGTATTATTAAATCGTATAGTTAAATTTATACGATTATATATAATACATATTCTATATGAAAAAGCTATTTTATCCAGAAACATGATGATAATTTTTTATATTTTATCTTATTCTCTTTAATTTTTTTGTTAATTTTATTCCAATCGTTCTCGTATTTTTTGTTGGAATATATTATATATGATTATTAATATTTTATCATTAATATTTTTAATAATTATTAATATTTATTAATATTAAATCAAATAATTAATATTTTTAAATAAAATTGAAAAGAAACTAAGAAAATTATACGTTGTAGATTAAATTAAAGTTACGAGCGAATCGAAGAAAATAATTTTCTTATATCTGTGACGATAAAAATATTTCTTTACGTACCCTGCGCCGAGATGGAGGCTCTTTGTTGGGCGGCGGCGATGGCCATTGCATTGAGACCGCTGCTTCCGGGTGCGGCGTAAACGTCATAGGCAGACGCTCGTCTCGGCAGCTGGACCGGAAGTCCTAGGCCGGTGTCGGGATGCGTCGGCTGCGCGCCACTACCGGCCATCGCGGCCGCCGTTTTAATTTCATCGTCGTAGGATCTTTGTCTGGTCACCCGAGACTTGCGACGAATCGTACCTCCTCCGCGACGAGCGCGTCGTCGACGTTCTTCTTCATCATCCAAATCGCCACCTTCCTGCTCGATCGCTTTATCAATAAAATAAAAAAATATTATATGAAATAGTTAAAATAAAAAATTTAAAATTTATTTCAACCTCAAATATTATGTCAATTGATTGTGCTAGAAATGATTACGATGAATTCTCGGGAAAGAATATAAATAATAAGTGTATAAATAATAAGTAAATAATAAGTGAGGTTGCAATAATATATATATATATATATATATATATATATATATATATATGTATATTTATAGCAGTTTATTATTTATTAATAAATTTTTTAATACGTTATCACTCCGAGCTCAAATTAATTTTTATTAATTTATTGCTAATGATAACGAAATCCAAGTAAACATTCATCTTGGAGTTATGCCTGTGAAAATGATTTGTCAAATTGCCAATATGTCAAAAATTGCCAAATTAAAAAAGAGCAAGTCAAAGATTTGATTATATATTTATTACATACATCAAATATAAATTATATTTTTTCTATTTTGAGAAAGTTACATCGTCTTTACGGATATTTCCTTGATTATATCGTCAATATCCGGTCATTATGCGAAACGTGATACCTATATTACGATGTGGAGAAGCAACAGATATCTCTCATATGAAGTAAAACGATGCTTACCGCCCGTCTGAGCCGGCATGACGACCCTCTGAGGGCTAGTCGCTCTCCCTCTGTCGGAAGCCTGATGACGATCCGGCGAGCCACCCCTCGACTTGCTCTTCCGGTCCAGATCGCGCTCCCATTTGAGCTCCTCCCTCTGGCGCTCCCCTGCAACCTTTCGAAACTACAACATTACGACACCAGAGATTAGGGCTCGATGTGGGAAACGTTACCACATGTAGGGCGGGGAGAAAGTCACAGCGTCCCCAACAACACGGCAAGGAAAGGTGGGCGAGGGGTGCAAATACAAGATTAGATAGCATAGGTCGACACCTAGAAGCTGACGGGTTAGATTAAGGCACAAAAATTAGCTCTGGAATTTTATGATTGTTCAGATGATTGAATGAAGCTTCGTGATTATATTTTATTGAATCGATTTGTTCAAATAAAGCTGTTGAAAGAAAATTTCTAAAAAGAATCGATAATAACGAGTTACTAAGTACTATTTGTATGAAAGCTAGAAAGTTCATTCTGCTCTATCTAGAAATCAATCTATCTCTACTTTATTTGAAATTAAATCAAGACTCGTTTTATCAATGTTATCGATAAACCATATCCGAGAAGATCGAAAAAGTGCTGAACGATAAAATTGAACGTGAAATTGCTCGATGCGCAAGTTTCTAAATGTCTAGAATCGTGTATTATTTGTGGGAGATTATTTCTACAAGTGAAACGAGCGATTGTATTGCATACTTTAGCGTGACATGAATCGACTCTACGGGATTAAAATAAACCTTCTGCCGTCTCCAAACTGCAACAAAGACTTTTCGCCCGACAATTGCAAAGCAAGTGACCTGCTTTAGTAGTGAAAATTAATAATGTCCCTTTCCCCACAATGCTTACAGGTAACAAGAGGAAAACCACGGAGGAAACAACGTGGCGAGAGAGCCCGCAATAATAATGAAATAGCCACGTCCGAAAATTAACTTCGTCCGGGTTTCGTCACGCGATCCTGTCGCGCGGTATAATTACAAGCACGGCAACAATTAAAGGGACGAGGACGCGTACGCTCGACCAAGTTTCGAGAGAGTTTAAGCAATAAGGAGTCCATTAAGGCTCGGATAGAAGGAGCTATAGCAGGGACACGTCTTTCTCGCATGACTAGTGGTGTTGCTTACTATCCATCGGATGGAAGTGTCAGTGATCTCGCTCTTACGAGCATCTGTCGCACGCATAAATATCCACGATGACGGGGAAATGTCATTTTAACACACGACGATGAGACGCGCAAAAAGATGCTGACTTCTCATCTGCACGTCGCGATAATCTTGCTTCGACGAAAACCACGTTGCAATCGTACTTCCCGTATCTGCACGGGCTATTCGACAACGTCTGAACTAGGTCGCCGTGTACGATGTGATGTAACGTGCCATATATGTACGTACATATATCGACAACTTTCGGAGCGTGAGACGTGCATGACGCGGAGATGCATTGGATACTATGCATCACTTAGGATGCTCAGTCAGTGGTAAATTATCCAATAGGCGTAGGCTAACAAATATGTCTAACCGTATGTAGGCATACAGAAAATTAATGCTGTTATGTAGGGCATCTCGGAGGCGTAAACGCAAATGCCAAATGCAATTTTAAAACGTAAATGCACCCGCGTTTATCATCGAACATTGAAAAATTGCATTACAGTATTTAGGTTGAAGTTATTAAACAAAGAAAAATTCAATCTCCGAATTACATTTTAGTATTCATGTAAAAAATATTTTGGAAAAATTAATTAAATTGTAATAATGGCGTAAAAATTTAATAAAATAAATTAAAATTAAAAATTTAATAAAATAATCTAACAAATTTGATAAAATAAAAGAGTAGAATACATAAAAGAGTAGAATTCCCTCTCGAGTATTAATATCGAAATTATAAATACAAACATGAACGATTTAGAGCTGACGCGATAATCGGATTAAATTGTGAACCTGAATTTTAATCGCAAAATAATTTCGGTATTTTTTTGTAATTTCGATAATTATTTTTGCGTCATTCCTTAGACATCGCGATTACATTTCCGTAATTTTGTCGGCATGGCACTGCAATCATTCTCTTTCATCCATCATGCAGCCGTTTAGGTCGCGAGAAAACCAGCTACCGTGACGTGCGAATGGCATCGAAGTGGATTGAATCTCGAGATGGAAAAAGCGTCAACGACAATTACCACGAGGAAGATAAACGCGTCACATCGTCCCTCGGTAAACGAAGCGTATCGCGAGGAGGTTGATGCGTGCGAAAGCGAGCGATAAACTTCAATATTAGCATTCGTCCCATTGTAAATACGAAACATCACCTCTTGGATTTGCATACGCCTACGCGTGCGTAAATACTCGTAGGATGTATTTCATTACGTCAACCTGACAAAGCAGAAATTACGATTCGCCTCATGTTTTTTGTATCGAATGACGAATGACGAATGAATTCATCGCGAATGAATGGCGCTAAAAATACATGTTGGTTGTCGAAAGGAATTAAACGTTAATTCATTGTATAAAAAGGCATTGTATAAAAAAGTTTGATAACATCGATTGATATATCTTGAATGAATAGAATGCGAAAAAGTAATGTGGTTTGATTATTAGCGAAAATATTCAATGTTATTTCATTTTTGAAAAGGAATTTCGAAAATATAACAACTAGAGTTATCAAAAAACTATACCACTGCATTTTTGTTGAAATTTCGGAAATATTGTACATTACAATAGACGAATTAAACCAAAAACGCGACACGCAAGGATGCATTTTTATAACAGCAAGCTTTTAAACCAAAAACACGGCGCGCAAGAAGGATAAATTTTTATAACAGCAAGCTTTTAATTTTTCCGCGTAATGAGCAGGTTTCATCTGATGTATTACCACGTAAAATTTTCCAACCTCACCGTTTTTATGATTTTATTTCTTCCGATGTGCAGAAGCACGTTCTCATTTCAATTTCCCTCAATTTTCTTTCGTTTCCGTTCGCGCAAACGCGGATTTTTCTGATTATTCTGCCAAATGACAAAAACGGTTGTCGTCGATAAATTTTACCTACTATGAAGTTGTTGGCTCGCAACAACGTAAGTTTCAGTCTTACAAAGCTGTATGACAATCAATAACTGAAGCTCCGATAAATTCAAGGATAACAACTTACATAAATGTAACATCTAGCAATTTGTAGAACGCAGAATACAGGAAAGACACAAATTTTGTTAAGCAAAATGTATAAAATTGACAATGTCCCATACAACATGTTATAATTTTCTACGGTTATCACAATTATCACGATTATTTTTTTTTTATTATACGGATTTAAAAGTGAAATGTCAATGGCTCTTCAGGCCGTATTTTAAGAAAGTCAAACGCACGTACGATTTTCATTACATTTCCATTCGAGTTTCATAAAATTCGCATTTACGATCGCCAAGCGGTAATTACATGGCCGATAATTGTCTGTCTAAATGTCGGGTCATGAGAAGTCTGGTTGCACACACATGTATTCGTTCTCGACGCGTGCATGTTTGCGGGTACTCAGTTTGCGGGACAAGTGCACTGCGGGATCTGCACGCAATGAGATCTCGTTGAGAGTAGTCGAACTCCGCATCGAGTCCGACATCAACGGAAGAGAATCTCGTTAAAATCGCACGTGAGAGTACGATCGTTTGAATAACTTATAATTCGCAAATTACCGTAATTTTGGCATAAAAAGGATATGATAAATGCAGATCCATTAATTTTATGTTCGTTATGCAATTTTACTGAGAGGGATTTTTATTCCATTTTATCTTAGATAAGTATTATTCTTACAAGTTTTAATACAAAAAAGTTTTAATCAAAATAGCATAAATTTTATTTATTTCTTTCTTTTATTAAATATATGCATTTTAAAATATTTAATTTTTAAAATATATTTTTTAAAAATGTCTAAGTATTTTAAAAACTAAATATTTCGTTTTGGTTATAAGTCAATGTGAAATATGATATAAATGGCGATTTTCGCGCACAATTTTTATTTAAAATAATATTGTATCATCGGAATTGAAATATTATAATGAAATTTATTGCGTAATCAATAATATTTTGAAAGAAAAACAAAATTGAAAAAGTCGCATTATATAATAGAATAGATTAGTATAGAAATCGTTGATGTCACAATCGGAATAAAACAACAATTCCAGATATTCTTCATGTGCATGGCGATCTGCACTTTGTTGCATGGCGATCTGCACTTTGTTGCATGATGCAATGAACGTGCAACAACCTCAATGAGTAGCATAAAATATGTATTTGAGATAATGGCAAAGTGTGGTTTATAAAGCGTTTAAGCGAACACTTAAAGCATGTTACACAGTGACTCGTTTCGTAGCGGTATTTCAGCAACTCTCTAATTTTAATCATCATTACACGAACGTTTTCGCATATAAGGATGCTGAATTATGCATCTCGTGCGATGGTAAATCGTGAATACACAGAAAGCCAGTCAAACGACATGGTATACACGTAAAGCGTGGCTTTTTTCTTAATTTTAAAAATTTAAAAATATTCTCAACTCTTTATCGCAAAAAGATAAAATCGTGTCAAATGAATTTTTTGAGAAAAATCGCATCTAGATTAATAATATTAAAATTTTGTAAGTTAATAAAATAATAAAATTGTACCGTTTAAAAACTATTAAAATATAAAATGATCGCTCTATCGTCATCAGGATATCTATTAAAATATATTTTTTATATTATCTGATAAATATATCAAACTGCCTGTTAGAATAAATATGCATCTACTCTGACATCGTTAGATAAAGCGATCAGAAAGATCAGGGTTATTCTGAGATAGAGTTATGCTAGTGGCATCATTCAATTTTCATTGAATTGTTCAAATCAGGAAAGCATAGATCTTGTCGTAAATTAAGTTTTCAAGCTTACCTTCTCCAATTCCTTGAGACTAGCTGGTGAAACATCGGAATGCCTTCGGATTTCCGGGCTTCGTGGCGGAGCCAATCCTGTTCCGAGTGCGCCTATTTGACTTCCGCTAGGTCCAAGTCGAGCATCGCTATGCCTCCTCTGGAGAGCCTCGAGGATCGGCACGTCTAGCAGCGAATCCGTGGATTCCTGTGTTACTATCGGCTGGTCCCTCGAGGCGATCTTTCGGCGGCAAACGCTACATCGCCAAGAAGACTATAACATTTTCCGAAAAGACAATTTCACTCATCAATGCACATAGATATTTATTACTAGCAAAAAGCTCGCGTTTGTTATCAATACAGATAGAACTGTCAATTCAATTGACCTTGTTATTTATTAATATAAATTTAAGACATGCACATATATGAATTTAATAGAGTACTTTTTTAATTTACAAGCCTATTATATAATAATGAAACTTCATAATTTTTTTAAAAATTTAGATATACATATCTGAATATTTTCGTTTATATAATTTATGCATTATTTTTATTTTGACAAACAATAATATATTAGAAATGCAATAGGAAAATTATGAAAGTTTTTTTAAATGTCGCTATCTTCTTTCTCTTCAAATACTTCAACTGTGTAAACTTGCGATGTTTGCATAATCGGATTTTATACGACCTGCTTTTTATATAATACATATTTATAATAGTGAAATTCATGCACGGTTCATAAAGGCTAAGTTATTCTCTTCTTCCGCGTGCCAGGAACATGAAAAATAGCGAGTGGAGAGAACGAATGCAAATCTTGAAACTTATTAAGTGCGCACATTTTCATCATATTCACATACGACGACTTTTCTCGCAATTCTATAGCGCAACATTCCGTTTTATCAAATATATAGAAAAACGTACATTATATTCAACGAATTTAACTTGGAGCGCAGATATATCACAGGTATTAGGAAATGAATAGAGACTCTTGGAATAATTACGCACGTTCCAACGAATTTGGGTTGCCTGCAAGAATGTCATGCAAGAGCAAACGTTATAATCCATTGTAATAAATACAAGATTAAATATCTCATGCGATCGGTCGCGCGCATTTGTCGAATTTATCAATTATACGCGTAATTGAATTTAATGTGCCATCATGCGTTTATTCGGCGAACAAAAGCGAACAAATCGTGGAATTCCTCAATTAATCTTAGGCGCGATTAAATGAAATCGTGCGAAACGCGAATAAATTTTTTTTTTGTTAAATTTTCACGCGTTTTTAGGCGCCCATTTTAACTTCCTTTGCTTTTTCTCTTATCGGCATTCGTAGAGGTAATTATTGATGCGAAATGATAGAAAGGTTTAATTTTTCCAACGAACGATTTCAAAAGAATTCTAAATAGTTGAAGAAAATCTCCTGTTAATGATTTTTTACAGTATAATTTCCTATGGTTACTTTGTTGGTTAAAGGAACAAACAGAAAACGCGTTTCATCCAACGTTATTTTCGCTTTGATATGCAAGATTCTTCGTCCTGATTAGTCTGTCAAACGTGAAAATAGCATCAAAGTTACACTCTGAGATAACAATAAAATCCAATGGCGGAAAATTAGCAAGCAACAGAGGTGGACGTAATTTACATGAGGTAGTGTTAGGCCCGGTATTAGGAAACTTCGTTTATTTCGTATCGCCGTGAGTCTCCGGCTTTTCTCTTCACTTTTCGTCACTATCAGCTGACAATTAACTCTCTCTTTCACGTTCATGCTTCAGTGAATATATAAGTAACGGGATTTTCATTCCTAATACATTTATATAAAAACTTGACATATGTATAAGTTGAACAATATATATATATAATATATTTGTTGTCTTTTTGATGTCGTTTTCTAATTCACATATGATAATTTTGGAATACACACATTTGTTTGCATGTATATTCATTCGATATAAACATACACTTATTAAGGTTTTGTTTATAATTACATAAAATATAATCACGTATCACGTAAACATTTAAACATTTGAAATATTCTTCGATATATAAATAATGACACACATTAAAATAAAAATTTATTATTCTTATTAATAAGTATAATGACGCATAAATGAAAAGAACAGATATTAAATAGCAATAAAATATCATAATTATAACGTTATTTACAAAATGAAATTTTTTGGTTTGATTCAACTTTGCGTCGTCCCTTTGTGTTTTTCGTTCATTTAATTCAGTAATCAATTTGCGCCCAACGCCGTCCAATTTCGTTTTACGGCAATATTTACCGGTGAAAAACAATGAACAAGCAGGTTAATTAGAAATGAAGGCGTGCAAACTCACTGGATCGTCAGAATTCGTTGTCGTCGAATACGAGGCGCAATCCTCGCAAACCTTGTGTTGACACTCGCAACAAGTTCGTGAGACTTCTTCGGGACCGAACGACTTCCGGCATACTCTGCAGTCGTCTCCGCTACTTGTCTTGGCGCTCGCTTCCGACTTTCTGGAACACCGGATCCGATAAACTTTGATAAAGCGCAAGTTTTTATTCGTCATGATTTTTCCAAACACATACTCCATTAGCAACATTATTATCGAGTATTATATTATCAAACTATATATATATAAATATAGAAATTATATAAATATCTAAATTAACTATAATCTATTAATAGTATAAATACATATTTTTATAATAATAAAGAATAAAAAAGAATTATATATAATTATAAATAAACTACTTTATTAAATATAATATAAATAATTTATTATGTAATATAAATAAATTAAAAAATATATATAATTATTTATGTGACTGATACGTACAAAAAATTCATTTATATTTAAATAACATGTCTTTATGTGTAAAAAGAAAACATTTATTATTGAGTCATAATATTAACAAATTATAAAAATAAGATTGATCGTCAATTTTTGCAACTGCTATTATACTGCAAAATATATTTCAGAAGTATATATCGCGGAAGAGGGATTATATTAATAAATATGATTAATTTATTTAAATTTTTTTTGCATAACGTATACATTTTATTTATTTTTCGATTATCTTGCAATCTTCTATGAAAAAACGATTTTAACAATATCATTATTGTTAAAAAATCGTTAGTTGAATCATGTTTGTTCGCAGACCAACACAAATGTTACTTGAACAAGCACGGGTTACTTAGCTGACCAACGAATCCATGGTCTTTAATGGACATATCGTATTAAATATCACTTGGCTGGGTGCGCGAGCCTGGCAAACAGTAGAAATAGTGTCCGTTTAAACTGACAGTGAACTTCGGAGATCGTCTTCTACATGGATAACATTTGTGACTCGTTTGCACACATGTGTTTTCCAGTGAATAAATCTTCATTCGCACGAGTGACGCTCGTAGATTAATCGCGATGGATTATCTATTCAGCAAAACATTTTCAAATAGATTGGATACTATATCTGATGAAATAATGAATTAAGCTTCGCTACGCGAATATTGGAATTGTTTTTGAGTGACATTTATTAAAGAATGCTCCCTATCAATAATACAAATAAAATACAAATGTTACGTGGTTATTGTATAGATGTTGTTGAGGTGTATAGATATTGTTAACAGAATCTGATATAAATATAAATTTCCATTATTGTGAAAAAGTCGAAATTCTAAAAACAATAAAAATAACTTTGGATATAATAATTTTAGAATGTATAATATACACTTTTACAAATAATATGAAGTTAAAATATTTTTTTAAAGTTACGTAGTAATTATATCTTTTTATCATACAAATATATTGTACAATATTTATTATTTAGAATATTTAAAACATAATCTTAGACATGTACTTAGTTTTTTAATGATTTGTGTAAATTAAAAAAATTTCTTTTTTTCGAATTTTTAGAGAGAATTTTCAGTACAAAGTCAACATTTTCGTACTATTGCAAATGACTTTTGTCAAGGATTAATTGCTTTCAAATATACCAATTTGAATGAAAATAGAGTGCAGTTTGGCAGTATGCCCTTTGGGAAGGGTAACTTCCACATGAAAAAACGCAATATCAGGTTTTTATTGTTACACTGTTCCAGAAACGGATGTTTTTTTCCCGTTATTCGCAAGATTGCACTCGCAATCAAGTTAATATTTTTATATTTTTCATCGAATAAATATGTTCTAAAATAAAAATAATTCGATTATGTGATATTTACAACACTTTTAATAAAAAGTTTGTAGTATATAAGATAAAACTTAATAAGCCGCGTTTTCTATTTATTTATTCCATTATTTATTTATGCTTTTCTTTAGGTTTTATTTATTCTATTATTTATTATTTATTAATAATGTATTTTAAATTATTGATAATCAACTGTATAATGTAATACTCAAAAACATGATAATGTATGTTCGACAATATAATAATGTTGCTAATGTAATACTCGAAAAATCAATCAACTTGAAATTAAACGAACATATATTTTATATTAACACGATTGCTACAATATATATATCAAATTATGCATAAATATAATTATATGATATATATATTTTATTTTATTTAATTAATAATAATATATAGTTCATGATATTTGTACAATATTACATTAAATAGGAAATATGCAAGATTTTTAATAAAAAAAATAATATATATAAATAACATTATTTTAGTGAGGAAGACTATAATTCTTATCAGCATAACGTTTTCAAAGAATGATGTGTTTTTCATGTAATAAGTAATAGCAAAATACAATGTAAACATTTTGTACACGCTATATTTTGGCAGAAACTTACGATTTTATAGATTCAATCGTGGAGGATTCCTCTTTGGACTGAATGTCTTCCACCGGGGTGACCTTGGCCGGCTTCGCGACTGAAAAGAGAGAAAGGGAAAAGATCTCCTTTATACCGTTATACTTTACAAAGAGACTGCGACAGAGTCCTATCCGTGGGCTAGGCTTACAAGACTTATATCCTCCGGGATCCCTCGCAATTGGCGAATCGATCGCTTTTCCCACCCTTCTATCTACAGAGTCTTTAAAGTTCCATTTGGATCTTTAAGGATCTTTCCATAAGAGGACTCGTTAAGTATTCAGCCCCTAGCTGAAGAAAGAGCCACGCGGCGATTTTATCTTGCGCGATTCGCCGAAAGCTTCCCTAATCGAGCGGCAGTGTTATCAGGAATCCCTGTCGGAAAACGACCACGCGATTTTGAGGGTCGACTTTTATCTTCGACAGGAATGAATTCTCGATATATCCTGCTGAATATTTTGTCCGTCCTCTCTTTCCCTCCTGTCTCTCTAACAAAAAAGGAGTTTCGCAAGAAACGAAAATTCTAATCTAATTTCATTTCATTCGCATTATAAAGAAACTGTCTGTTGCATTCCTATCTTACTGTTAACATCATCGCTTTAAATTAGTAAATGTTGCTATGGAAATGTTTGCTCAAAGATGTTCTCAGCAAATGCAAAAAGTATCTCTCAACACCAATGATATTGCATTGTATTACGAGCTGAGTACTTCTGTGTAGCTCCTCAATTAACCCAAATACTCTCGCGAGTAACCAGATGATCTATGATTTTTTTTGCGTCACGAGTAAAACATCGTGGCATGAATTAACAGAATGAAAAAGATTACTGTATTGTGGCTTAAAAGAGAGAAATGAATTTTACCTCTTTTTGTGTGTTTTTTTCTCGTAAAATATTTTTCTCTATTTAAGGAATTTTTGTAAGAATATAGAACTCTTGAAAATTCGTATTTTTAATGATTTTTTTTATTAAAAAAATAACCTATATAAAATCTAAAGAAAGTTTATTCGAATATTTAACAAGTTTTGGTAGTTTTACGTAGTACCTACTTGCTTTGTTTTTCCAAATTTGATTTATTTACATAGAGATGGAAACGAAGTTTCGAAACTAAATATTTTACGAGATTTGTAAGAAAATTATCTCTCTCAATAATACAATTTTCTATTAACTTAAACTTTATAATTCTAATTATTGAAATGTATGTATCTCCCTTATGTAAAAGTTCGCATGAGATTTAAAGCTCGAGAGAAGAAGTAATTCTTCGAAAACGATGTAGATAACGATGTGGTAAGATAAAGAAGAAGCGCTTTGTAATTATCGCGATTAATTATTCGCTGAAACTATGTCCGACAATGCCGCGACCCCTTTTTACGAGATAAACTTACGCAAATTTCCTAGAAAATAAAAACGAAGAGAGATTATGTTCCCGCGGCGATGCAAAATCCAGAAAAATCAGGGTCAGATCACATCAGGTCAGGTCGCGAGCGCGCGAACGCGTGTGGTTGGATTAGATCGTCCGTAGATCCAATTAAACTTCTAGAAAAACCGACCAGATGTCTGTGATTCGCCGCATATCACATTTCTCACCGCGGAAATTAACCGTCAGATCGAATCTTACGTGAGTTATGACTCGATCTGGAAAATGTGCCGTATATAAAGTGCCGCTTCGCGGGCATTAAACGATTAATTCCGCTCGTGGGAGAATAGAATTCAATTTCCCTTTTTCTCCTTTGATCATGTGTTAATACTATATATTACTAAGATTTGTTTATAAAGATATTTAAAATATTTTATGTATATTTTATGTATATACTAAAATTTAAAACAATTTGTTTTTTGTTTTAATAGCAATGAATTATAATACTGATAATTACATATAAATTGAGTTATACATAATGATGATCTGATTCGATTATAAATATTAAAAATTTAATTATTAAAGCAATTAATTATTTATAAACGTCTAAAAATTTAATCACATTCTCTCAAAAAAATTTGGGATCAATTTTTCATAAGTAGAAATTTCATACACACACACACACACACACACATACACGCATATAAAATATTTTTATATCTAGCAAATATTAAGTACATTGATAGTTAAATTTTCAATGCAATTTTCCTTCAAATAAAATTCTTCCCAGATTAATCATAAACCACGATGTTATACGATTTTATCACATTTATATTCGTATAAATAAATACTCTTTGGAATCTTAATTAAAGAAATAATTTAATATTTAATTGAATATTTATGATAGTGAGTTTGTTTGATATTTAACTTTTAATATATTGAATATCTTCATAAATTACTTTGAAAATTAGCATTAAGCAGACATTTCTATGCCATGAAAATTATCTTGTAACAAATATGAATGTGACTCACTACCAATTTTATTAAATTAATTTTTTTGCACTAACATTTTATCGCAGCGTTTTTACAGAGACGAATGAAAATTGCATTTTCATTTCTGTCGAAATTAACAAAATAGATTATCGTTAAGTCAAGTACAACAAAAAAAACCTTTACTGTATGAGAAATATCAGGATTTTTCTTCTTACAATGATTATTTCGTTATCATTAATACTAATTAAGTCATTTGGTCACGTGAAAATTCTGTGCTCTTCGATACAAGACAAATCTGTTACTGATTGAAAAATTATCCACAAAAAATATAAAGAACTGTCACCATATGTATATTTATTTCTTATTTTGTATTAAATCTTAAAAATTTAGCTAAATTATATAGAATTGATGCTTCATTTTTTGTTATTTATTTAGACAATTATTAAATTGAGCCGATAAAAGTAATTGATGAAAGAGTTTGTTCATATTAATAAAATAATAGATCCAACTGCATTATTTTTAAGTAAGTTTATTATTTTTTTGATATTTTTTATTATTTTTTTGTGGTTACTGTGCGCTTTCTATCTGTATATATAAAATAACTTACGAAATATGTGTACTATTCTCTCTCTCTCTCAATAATATATTTCAATATCTCTAAAACTTCCATTTCCGAAAGACTATGTATGTTTGCGAGATCAATATCGATTCGATAAATTTGTCGAAAGCGCGTTATAGTATATAAACTTTCCGAAAGAGAAAACTCTCTCTAGATTTACGTATTTAATGGTTTGAGGGTTGTATGTCTTGACGAGCTCGATACATTGCTTGTGACGCGTTATCGTATTCTCTCGAGGCTTTCAAATCGCTATGGAAAAGACAAGAGGGTTTCCATCCTCCGAATGGAAAGCTCAATAGCGTCTCTTCGAATTTCTAGCATAGAGGTAACTCAGATTTTCTCTGAACCTCGAATCATCAGAATGATGGTCTGCTACAAACATGCGAGATTTAACTTTCTGAGAGTTCTATAACGAGAGGTTGATCTTTCGCGAAGCAACTTATCTATTTGACTGACATGAGAATGTATTCGAAATAATTTATCGCGAAAATATAAAATAATAGAAATCAATAAATTTATACAGATTTCATTGAGAAATATATATATAAGAAAATTTTATACAAAAGCACACACATATGTGTAACTTTTAAGACCTAATTGACAAAATAATATTAGATTTGTTTGGAAGATTCCCTTTTTTGTGCTTTTGATTTATATACATAATTATATTTTGTTTTTAGATACTTTTCTGCTAATTCGATTTTAATTGATAAATTTATATTTTTTATTTTCCTCTCTGCGCCATTGAAATTTATTAATCTGTTCTGTATCTCGTATCTTTTTATAATTTTCAAAGCACATAACTTAATATTCTTTTTAATCAATAAGTATAATGATAGTTAAATATTTAAAAAAAAATTGCGTCAGCAACTTGACATCCTTCAATTAATAAAAATCAGATTTGTAAAAATATGGAGCAAATTGCTAACTTTTTTTCAAGTTACTTTAAAAAAGATCAATATATCGCAATATTTATTTTTCCTGTATGACTACATATACTTTTGATATTTTTTTCGATGAATATTAACTCTTTCGAGTGGTAAAATTGAAGAAAATAATTATCTTTTATCGAGGGAATTTCAATTGGGAATTTAAAGAAATATTTGTAGGAAATTATGAAAAAAACGGAAATAATTGTTGATATGATTATATAAAAAATGTGATGGAAAATTATTTTAAAATCGAATGAAAACAAAAATTGGCTTTTCTGCATGCGATGAGCAAAGTATTTTTTAAATTATCTCGAAAATATATATTCGTCGATTACATATTTCGCGATGTCGAATACACGAAGTCACTCGTTTTAATTGTAATATATTACACTGCATTTGCCGGTTACGCTAAAACATTTGGTGATAAATTTCATCGAAGCTATCGATGCGCAGATGCGATACATATAGGTATGTAAAAAAGAATTTATTTCTCTATTAATGCAAATCCATCCAATTTCGCGCGCTCGTATGAAGAGCAATATGTTTAGGCGCAAAAGGGAATATTCTCTTCATATGTTTTAATTCCAATTTCGCTCGAATCTACTATTCGAGTCGATTATCGATGAATGTTTTTAACATTATTTTCGAGTAGCAACCGCCAGTGATATCGTCGCGGATGTTATACTAAAAAATATAGCAAGAGGTCACAAATATTTGTTTGACGCACAGCGGCTTGATTTTCGCGAATTTTCATCGTTCGCTAATAAGCCGCGCGCACGTAATTGGATACGCGACATATTTTTGGTATCGCCATCGGTTGTTGCAGAAGAGTCGGTCGATATTGTCGATTGACATTGCGCCCGATTTGGTGCACGATAAACGGACACGTAATTAAAGCCTCCGATCACTGATGTAATGCTTCCGTAATATTAGAGATAACAGCGCTGATGACCTATTTATATAGTATTTATGCAATTCAATGCAATTAATATTAATGTAGATGTAATAATTATTCGGCGCATATTGTTATAAAATTATCCGAAAATCTGAATCTATTATTAGAATATTTAAAGCACGTATAATTGTGTCGCACACAAATAAAACTTATAATTGGCAGACATTCCATATTTTGCAGAAAACGCGGAACAAGCTTGTTTGTTTTTATTTTTATTTTTTTTTACACAACTATGATGACTACGATGAGACATAGAAATAATAGGCAGTAAATTCTTATTATATTTGTACAAATATTTTTCCATAAGTTTTTCAATATTCAATCAATGTTATGTATAAATTTTCATCAATGAACTATGTAATTAAATACTTAGAATTACTACATGTTTGCTCTCCAATTTTTATTTTATCAGGAATATACGTGTGTACGATAAAAATCTATTTAATGCAGTGCAGAGAATCTAGAACAGTATTGATACTAAATATTAACGGTGTATTGCGTAAACTTGTCGGTTTGATTTCAATCAAGGCTCGTTGCATTACCAGTTATCGATAATTCCTGACTAATGAATTGCACATTAAATTAAATCTTCCCAAATGAATGGCGCGCATTTTTATAAGCAAATTATCGCATTTGCGAATTGGATTGTTAAACAGCTAATTGTTTGCACGCGCAATTATGTTGCTTAAACTGGACGGTGAAGAGAAATTATCAAATCGTAATGGAGGATGTTACTGTTCGATGGCAGTGCGCTATTAGTAGGTCTATTGCTGGTAATTGATCTCCAGATACAATCACATTGTTAATCATCGCTGTAATTAATGGACTAGCGGGTTAACAGCGAATTGGCCGGTTGAATGGAATACCGTGGAATTAGTAGTCACGAAATGTATCTTGATGTGATTGACACGCACATGTGTCAAGATAAACGACGAAATTTTGATGGTAAACCGCGTATTTCGCACGAAACAACCGCGAAATTTTATTTATTCTTTCGCAAATATTCATAATTGAGTCGATACGAGAGATATTAATATCTAGAGATGTCAATAACGAAATGCTATGGGTTTAATAATTGAATGCCTTATATATAGAATCGTATAAAGAATCTTATTTCTTAATTCTAATATTATCAAGGGTAGAAGAGAAGGATAGATAGTTTTATCACAGATGACAATATCGAAAACAATATTTCTAATATTAATTTTTTGTGACATAGTTTTGATTATATTTAATTTAAAAATAAGAGCATAGATACATAACTAAGCTACATAACTTTATAAATAATTCATATTATATTATACAATGCCATTTCGAAATTGTATCCCGCGAATTAAAGGACATTGATGTAAGCGATGCATAAGATACCATTGATAAACGATTCATAAGATATCATTGATAAGCAGATATACGAAATGGTATGAGTATAAATGCGGAGGTAGAGATTGAAATCGGTCGTATTCGTACGTTGCTGCTGAAATACATCATGACGGTGCTCCAGCTTGAACATTAAAGGTGGCCCATTCAAAACTTCTTTTTCCTCGTCATCTTTCAAACGTGCGAACAAAAGCCTACTACATTTTCGTCGGATATGCGAATAACGCAAAATCTGACTTTCAATAGACGATCAGAGACTTCAAACCACTCATGCCCTTCCCCTCTTGCCTTTTTCGAGCCCACAATACTTTCAATCTCAAGCTTTTTTCTTCATTTGCTTCTATTCCCTCCTCTTTTCACATGTTTATTCAAAATACATTGAATCTGTTTAATCGAAAATTATGTTACGGAAAAATATTTCTTTGATATACCGAAAGAGTAAAACAATTAATTTATTCGTAAACGACTTAAAACGTTATTCGTAAACGTTATTCGTAAACGACGTAAAACAATTAAATTATTCGTAAACGACTAATAATAAAATATCCATACATTTGTTTCTACTTTTTTAACTATAGCAAATTTTACGATAGGAGAAAATATCTCAGTTAACATTACCTCTCTTATTGTAAAATTTAAGACGACAATATACGTATACATAAGGCAAAGTGTGTGTCTAAAATTAAAAATTGAATTGGATCTCTTCAGTGTTCTTAACTATGTTCAGCACAAAGGTGATGTTGCATATTTTATGACTGAATTATTTTGGAACGATCCCAAGGACAAGGATTATTAGCTTCGTTTTCCCGTTTCATCGTGAATGCCAAACACGTGTAGAATTTTTTGCAGAACCTGTGACTTATCGAGAGAAATAGAAAACGAATTAAAGATCGTAATCGAAGAGCAGTGAAAAAGCGTTGCCAAAAATGAGTTAAAGGAACAAGCGCGAGAAGGAGAGATGGATGGAGAGCAAAAGTAGAATAAAAATCGATGACGATCCCGAGATTAAATTTGAATTTTATGTATAATGCACGTATAAACACTGCGATCCTTAAAAGCAAAGGTGCGCGAGAGGCAAGTAGATTTTACCGCGTTGACTCTATCAACCCCTCGAGAGTTAATTTGAGTTGCTAAATCAGTGCCGACTCTCGACGAAGAGGCTTCAGGCGGAGGATCCTCTCCTACGAGGCTGCAAAGTCAGAGATCCACAGAAACTACTCTTAACTGGCCGATAAACACGAGTTAGCTGTAAGGCAACTCATGATAGTGAGGTTTGCCGACCTACTTAGCTCTAACTTAACGGTAAAACTTTACTGTGTCTTAATTAGAGAAGAGTCGATTTCTATTACCTATCGCTGTAATATTCAAATTATAATGCCTGCAAAAATCTAATGTAGAAAAGTAATATATGAAGAAGAGTAAGAGTATATGAGTAATATATGAGTATATGAAGAAATATGAAAACATGTAAATATGTATAATATTGTATATGTAATATGTATAATATTGTATAATATTGTATATGTAAATATTAAATATGTATAATATTGTATATATAATATTATATATATATGAAAAAAAGAGAAAGAAAGAGAAATTGTACTATTATATTTTAAATTTTGTTTGTGAAATGAAAATACGTTTTTCGTTCACTTCCATTACTAACATTTTTAATTTTTAATTTTCCACTTTTTCCTCTACATTTTTCGTTGTTTCTTTATCAATGCTCGGAATTAATTTTCCGGGCTTACATTTTCTGTTGTCTATTGTAACACGATTGAATTCTCTCTGGTATACTCGAAATTCGGCCGAAATTTTACTACGAATCAAAAAAAATTGCGAACGTATATAATCCAACTTCGTGATCTCCCGATAGTATCAAAATCTTGAATTGATAGAGAACCGTGTTGCAAGGGACGGAGAAGAGCACATGCATCATTGATGGGGACTCGTGAGAGTTGCGGGAGGATGCCATATCACGCAGAGCTGCTCGAGAAAGCGGTGTATTCCAGGTGTAAATAATTATTATTCCATAAAATTTCACTTTTGATTGCATTTATTTCCTTTCGTATCCTTTCGTATCATTTTATATTTCGTATCATTTTGTATTTCTCTCTCCTGTAAGCTCGCATTTTTCACTCAATTCTCGACTTTGCCAAGTTCGCCACTTTATCGAACTTTCCATTTTCTCTTTCTCTTTCTTTAGAACTTTTCGATCTCCCTCCGTCATGCTCTGTCGTTTATTTCGGCTTTACGACTCCACTATTCAGTCCCGTCGCCGTTATTCGGCCACCCTCTGCAACTAGCTCAAGTTTCTAGCGAGGGAACAAAATGAAAAGGGATGTCAGCGAATATAGTAGTCATTCTTTAGAGGCGTAACCCTTCTCTCGGTAAAATGTCTCTGATTTTCTAGTATTTTGAAAGTACCACGTTCTTTTCTCGCTTATCTCTTGAAATCGTAGATAGATTATTTTTATTTTTTTAATTAGAATTTTATAAATATCGATATTAATTTTTTTTATGTAGAAATATTTATTGATATATACATATTATATAAATAAGTTCAATAAGTATAATAAGCGAGGAGGAGATCTGCAAAAGAAGTTATAAAATTTGTGGGTGAAATTTTCCAGTTATGAGAAATATCGTCAATAAACGGATTTGAAGAAGCGGATTTGGATTGTTGTGCGCGGGGATGTTGATGCAGAGAGAGAGGAAAGAGGCAGAATGAATTAATTAGAACTGCCCGCTTCATCAAGAAGGAGAATGATATTAACTCGCTTCCCTTTATCCCTTCTCTATGATCGATTATGATTGCGATTAAAGCCTTAAACATCGTTACCTAATGCTCGCACGAACAAAACATGTATTAGGCCTGAGGAAATGGAAGATCGGTTTATCGATTTTCACAGAGAGAGAACGGTCTTGTTAAAAAAAACTTGACGTAATCCTCTTTTCTCGCAATTTGACATGTCCTTTTAAAAAATCGAATTTTTTTCAGCATGAAAATTTAATCTACAATATAAGTATTGAAATTTTTAGTAATTAAATATAATTCATAATTATATAATATCAATTAATTGTTTGTTATATAAAATAATTTGCAAGATAATTTTACTTAAAAAATTTTTTTTTAATTATTCCAACAATTTTTCTAATATAAACTTTCACGTGCTAACATTTTCGATATAGATATAGCAAACAATTTCAGTTACTCCAATGACTATATATTAATATTAGAATTCTACAATATATCATATAGATATATCTACTTTTAATCAAAATTGTCCCATATCGTGAAACAATTTTGTCTAAAAATAGATAAGGCCATAATATATTTTTATGTGGCATTGTCGTTAAGTGGATTACGAATGCGAGATTAAATGAAAAGGGAAAAATTCGCGGTGCGATTCACGTCACGAAAGAAGAAAAGGATAAGCCTTTTGAGAAAGAGGAGAAACTTACTTCGCAGCTTAACGAATCCCTGTAATTTAAATCCTGTCTCGCATTTCGCCGAGGTTAACTCGCCTAGCGAATATTTTTACCACGCTTTTTCTCCGGTCTTCCTTCCGTTATTAATGTTTTTTTTTCTCGGATCGAAGTAAAATAAGTTCTCAAATATATCGCGGTGAAATTTTTTCTTTCGCGTTTTCCGGCCACGCTCATTCCCTTGAAAGAAAGAGAGAGATAGAGAGATCCCTATTCTTTCTTTTTCTTTTTATGTACCTCGATTAGCGGATTTCCGAGTTTCTTTTTTTCTTCAGAATCCAATGGAGAGATAAACCGTGCGCACCGTGCTTCCGCAAATTATGCTTTCGAATCTTTTTATTTCCCTTTTATAAGTATCATGAAGTTCATAAAATTGAGTTTGTAAAATTTTAAAGATCTATAGTACAAAAATAAGTTTTGAGATTAACTTTTTCATCGTCGATTGACGATGAATATTTCAATCATCGGAATCTCGATCTTGGAGCAAGTGTCGAGTCGGCTGAATGATGCATCGTTGTGTATTTTAATATACTCTCTTGAACCTCTCCGGAATAACCTTTAAACTTTCTGAAAGCGTGATTGTGCAAATTGAGATCTCCTGGATATGCGAGATAAAATTCCAGATCCCTTTCGGATCGACTAAATGTAAGAAAAATATGTAAATTTAATTCCTACCTTTGCTCTTTACGGAGTGAATTGTATTAAAATGTTATGCAAGCACAAGATTATTAATTATGTCTGCAAATAAATTGCAAAAATGGAAAACGGACACTAAAATATTATTACGACCGCATTTAAAGAGCTTGCGGAGTGGAATAATTTCATTCGATAGGAAGTCTATTCACGAAATTTGACAACAAAAGCTCTCGATAAATCAACACATTTAACAATAGCGAACGCTGATAAATTACGGCACATTTCTTTAACTCGCACGACTCGCGCATAAATCAAAATGGACATCGAATCGAGATAATGCCGGCTGCATGCGGACGCGCAGGTGCATCGAGATTATTACTGCAGTTTGCGATGTACCTTGATATATTTATCTTTAATCTTTAGTTTAAAGCAAAAAGGACTCTCTTTTACGATTTTCTCTATATTCTCAATCAAATTTTTTTCTATAATTTTTAAAAAAATTTTAAAGAAACTTATCTCTCAACTTCAAATTTGTCGAAATAATTTTTCCGTCATTTGAGCTTTTGCAAATCTCCATTAAGAGAGGAGCTATGTATCCAGAGATTAATATTTCTTGCAAGCTGCCAAGTAAACAGCAACAAGGCTTTTCATCGCGTATAAAATGAAGGCAAACGGAAAACGTGCGCGATGTCGATGAAAAGCGCGAAACCGCTCTTGCTTCGACTACCCTCGGTTCTCATTGGTCTTTATGTATGGTATTGTCTCCCAACATGGTGTCCATATAATTGGACAAACATGGTTGATATTTATGTAACAGTACCCGACACACGAATCACTGTTTGTACGGTTGCGCACGATTGCACGTGACATAAACAAAAAAAAAGAACAAGCACAAATTCGACTCGTGGGAGATCGTCGTAAAATAGAGGTGCTTGTGAGAATAAAATAGTTCAAGAGTGCCTGTATTCTGCAATCAAGTCAGGTGCCAGCGAGAGGAACACGAACGAATTCGAATTGACGTGACGTCAATGTGATGACAAACAAAATTATGGTGAAAATATGATGAAAAGGATTGCATTATATAGTTATATCACCGCGTTTTACAAGCAAAGTAACTTGGTTGTTTAGGTGAAAAATATTTCAAAAGAATTTCTTTTCAAAGTATAAATATTTTGAAAAGATACAGAAGCATATATTGACAAAAGAGTCTCTGGAAAATAATTTAGAATAAAACGTTGATACTTTTAAATTTTCTCTTCGCGTGCGTATAATTTTTTTCTTAATATATGAAAAAAGTAAATTTTCTAAATATTATTAAATATTAATTCATATATTCATAAATCTATTTCATATGATTGAAATGAAATTTGTATGATTTTGCTATAATAAAAATGCAAATTTAATGCAAATATTTAGGAAAAAAGGAAACTTACCGTTTCCTGTGGCCATGATGTTTCCCAGTAATCTGCTCAAAGTTTTTCCACTCTCTTCCGGCGTAACTGACCCCGACGCACCGGTTTCCGGTTGCGTCATTACATTCATCTGTAATATAAATAATATTTTATTGCTTTACTTAAGAGAACTATCTTAATTGCACAATGAAATCTATTCTCATGGTTGTCATAAATATATTAACTAATATTTAATATCGTTTTTAAATATAACATTTAAATATTTATATTTAAAGCTTTGAAAGTAAATTTTTAAAAATATCGATGACAGATTATTTATGTATATACTAAATTATTTTCTAAATTATAATATTATGTATTATATTATTATTAAAGAGTTAAAGAATTCGTAAATTTAGAAAAAATAAAAATATTTTAGAAAATATATAACTGCCAAATCATGATTATAATATATACAAGCTTATCAAATGATTCGCTGGAAAACTCTAATAATGGCCTAATAATGCAAACTTAATAATGCAATATTTGAACACGAAGCACTCTACATTCGTATTTACTTGTACATCCTTGACCCAAATGTAGATATTAATTAATAACTGATCCGCACATCTCTCTCTCCCTCAGGCATTTCAACAGTAACATCGTCAAACTCCGT
The DNA here is from genome assembly GCF_003227725.1 of Camponotus floridanus. NCBI lineage: Eukaryota > Metazoa > Arthropoda > Insecta > Hymenoptera > Formicidae > Camponotus > Camponotus floridanus. Next base: position 173,950 of record NW_020229414.1, read on the forward strand.
CAGTGTGATTATACAAAGAGGAATCAACTAGGAGCAATTTGAAAGGGAGTCGAGAGTTAAATACTTTTCCCTCTAAGCGAAAATTCTTATCTAGTACTAAAATTGGGGCGAAATATGCGACTCTTTGGTTTACGTTTCATTAAAACGTTATATTACAGTACTTTACAAGAATTATCGCCGTGGGGCTAAACTTGCGAACCTCGGAGATTTTAATCAAGAGTCATCATAGGCTCTCCTCTCTCGACAGGATGGCAAGAATTCTCGCGAGCTTACGTGCGCATTATTTTATGCAAAACGTGTGAACGAATTAGCGAATAGAGATCATTTTATCCATTTTATCATCTCGACATCTCGTAAGTTTTATATTTCAATATTTGACATTTCTAATAATATATATAGTGAATAATATCTTTCTCGCAGTTGTTTGCGAGATTTATATAATCTAAGAAGCGATTTATATAATCTAAGAAGATTTATATAATCTAAGAAGATATTTAAAAAACTGTTCACAGCAAATATGCACCGCAGATTTTACGATGATTAAATTATTGATTATTTAATTACTAAAACATAGTTCCGAAGTTATGAAAATGATATTTAATTATTGGAAAATTATTCTCTTTTTCTATATTCTAAATTTTTATTTCTAAATTTATATATTCTAAATTTTATACCAATTTTACATTTACAAGAATTTACAAATTTACAAAAATTTACAATAATTGTTCAACAATTTTTATAATATTATAATATTATAATATTATAAAAGTATGAAAGCTAACTTAGTAAAATAAAAATAAAAAATATAAACAACATTAAAGGCTCTCGAAATTAACAAAATAAATTAAAATATTGATAGGCCATAAGGAGCCAAACGCGGATGTAAGGCGTGTTCTTTTTAAATAATTATCCAAGAGGACGATCAAATTAAACGGTCATCTTTAATACCAAACGTTTCGTTCATCTTTAATACCAAGTTTTTCGGCTTTCTCATCCGAGATTTCATAAGGAGAATTTCGAATTCATTATTGACATTCTCTTGAATAATGGGTATCCTCTCCCTTTTATTTTCAACACAATTGTTGACCGACTTAATATTTTATTGCATAGATTCAACAATAGATTGGATAATACTTTGACTGCAGATAACAATGAGGTTGACGGTGTTGATGGAGGGGGGAGGATCTCATATTTCAATGTTCCGTACGTTAAGAACTTTTCCGAACGTTTCCGACAATGCGTTAGAGATCTAGATGTGAAACTTTCCTACACTGGAATAAATAATTTGCGCCGTTTCATTAAAGTTGGCAAAGACAAGTTAGATAAGGACTCTCGCAACAACATAGTCTATAAGATCAACTGCATGGATTGCAACGCTTCCTATGTGGGACAAACGGGACGTTTGTTGAAGACCAGGCTCAAGGAACATAAAAAGAACCTCACGTCTGTCATTGCCGAACACAGAGCTCTGGATCACACGCTCGATTTTGATGGCGTTGAGATTTTGGATGAGGAGGCATTTCTGGGGAGGAGATTGATATCGGAGATGATCCATATTAAACGTCAAAGAAATGCATTAAATCTCCAGAACGACACCTTAAAGCTGAATGCTTCTTGTCTATCGATAATCGATAATATATCGAAGATTTGATTGCGATTGTTGTACGTTGATTGCTTTCGTCCTCTGTACATGCGGTACTGTTATTATTGATTACGCGTAACTGTCTTTTCACCGTTGGCAGTTAAATCTGTTGTCTAATCGGCTATGTGCGCGCAAAGTGTTCGTGTTCGTCTTTGTCACGTCTTCTCGATACCGAGTGAGCTATAGTTGCATATTTTTGACTATTTTTTTTTATTTTTTGTTTTTTACGACGTTTTCATATTATATTTATTTGTTTAGTGCATCGCTCTTTGCGCCTTGCACCGTTTAAAGAACCATGTATGTCTGGCTTCCTTCGAGTTGACTTGCCTTGATGAGCTCGCGTTTTCTCTCAACGATCATGCACGTATGATGACTATGTTTTTTCCGTATTTTATTATGATTGACTGCGTTTTAATGTATATATCTCATGTGGTTCCTTTTTGTTTTGTTCAGAATCACTGAAGAAGGCTCGAATTGAGTCCGAAACGTTTGGTATTAAAGATGACCGTTTAATTTGATCGTCCTCTTGGATAATTATTTAAAAAGAACACGCCTTACATCCGCGTTTGGCTCCTTATGGCCTATCAATATTTTAATTTATTTTGCTAACTTAGTAAATTATAAAATATAATAAATCTTGCTGTGTATGTTATAATTTTAGATACACAATCAATTATATTTTATTCTCCTTTTGGTTTCTTTTCTTTTAAACAAGACTAGAAAACTTCCGTGTTATGTTTCGTGCTACTCGTAGAACAAATCCAAAGACATGAAACGGCCAAATCCAATTTCCTTTTTTTTCGAAAACAAGAAACTCGAGTGCTTATTTTCCGGAAAACTTTCAGTCAGCCAGCGTCATGTACTTTTTCCAGAGCTTCGATCTGGCCACGATGACCTTTGAAGTATAGGACGATGGTAAATATCTTTGCAGAAATACAAGCGAGTCCCATGCAAAAGCCAATCTCGTAATCGAGATGTAAATTGCATCGCATCTGGCCGATTGCCAATTCTCTTTCTCTCTCTCTCTCTCTCTTTCTCTCTCTTTCTCTTTCTCCCTCTGTTTCTCTCTAACTTCATTTTCTATCAAACTCCGCTTTCTGTTTGTGATGCGCTTTCGGTATTCCGCAAACTTCTCTTGCCCGAGATACTCGCCGCCACCGTTGTTCGCCTCTATTCTGCATCTATGCATACTCCCCTTATACACAAGCTATTTTTTGAACATTGAGCGTGGTATAATACAAGGCCCCGTTCCTGGAGTGATTCCAGTGGTCCGAAACAGTCGGTTGGACGCTCCCATGATTTGATTTGGGCTGCTGCTAATGAAATGCGAATATATATATATATATATATATATATATATATTCGCATTTATATATATATATGTATTGGGAATATTAAACGCTCGGCTGACCGCACGTGGCTCTTCCGTCCTTGTTTTTCTGCCTGCGCGCGTCATTTTACAGATCAGCACAATTATCGAATCCGATGTGCATTTAATTATATCGTATATAATTTCCGACAGGCATCGTTGATTTTATGATAACAGGATAATACCGAATCACGCTGTTATAAACAAATTTCTTGTTCGAGTTGCGGATTAGAATATCCGAAAATGAAGATAGATTTTGAAAGCACCTAATATATTTGACACACTATATATATTTTAATTAATCGCGCGGCGCTGCCCGATTGCCAATAAATTCGTTCTTGAAATATTGGATTCACTTTCACGTCACTCAGATGCATCGCGCGTTCAGATTATATATATTACATTATTAATCATTCAAAGTTATTACGCCTGTGCAACACGCTGTTACGCAGCTGTTCAAACTATTGTATTGTGTTTGTCGTATCACACAAAGTTTCTTTCTCGTTTTCTATTTCAAACTTATTGTCAAGATTATCACGAAATTATATAATTTAAAAAAAAGGGAATAAATTACAAAAAAAAATACATTGCAAAGAAATTGATATGCGTTTGGTTTTATGGCTCTTAGCCTTGCTAATTAATTTATAATTATCCACGAGTAATATACTCGTGCTGAAATACTCAGTACATTTTCATCTCTCGCGAGTTGTCGAACAACGACCGCATTATCGATAACACGTGTTCGCAAACGTTATGACACGCGTAACCGAAGTTTCGAGTTCGTAATCATCAACCGTTAATGAATTTAATTGACGATATTCTCTGTTCTGCCATTATTTATGGTACTTGAGAAAAAAACGGGATATGGTTGGAAATTTCGCGAAAATATGGATTCTTGCAAGTTACAATAATCATTATTCCGTGAGTATTCCATGAGTATCATTTATGTAATAATAATTGTAAATTTTTGAATCATTGCCCTTAATACTTTTTCATAATACATTTCCAATACTTTCTCTCTACAAATATAATATTTCCAATCATTTTAGGTCCGAATATATATGTGTATAGCATGATTAATGATGATTTAAAAAGTATTATTAAAACATAAATATTTTCGCGATTCAATATTTAAAATTAATTAATATCTTGCATAGCTCGTAAACGTTTAATATATAGCTAAACGCAACTGTTGCTGTAGAATGTAACGGAGCGTAAAAGTTCACGATTTCCATGCATAACGTGTAATTTACGACACTGGAAGAAGTATAATCGCATGATAGATGAAAATGGCGGTGCGCCCATGTTTGCGTAGATACTCGCGAAAAGTCGTGCTCGTTCGCTTTCCGACTTATCGGTCACCCGACCACGGTCATGATAAATAATCGTATCAAGTTGAAAGCGTGCGAAAGGAAAATCCGCAATGAGAAAAAGAGTGAATAAAAAGAAAGGAAAGAAAAAACTATGCATCCAGTACTGGGAATTGAATTTTGTCATCGTGGCTAGGTAGCGCGCATTTAAATTGAAATAAATTAAGCATGTATTCACACACATATTGACGACGAATTTTACGCCAATGTTTACCAGAAATAAAAGGATAACTTTAAAAAGAAATAGAGATTTCTGTCTAATGGAAATATTTTTTATTTTGTTGCGAATTAATAAATCGTGCATTTTAATTAGAAAATCGTCGACAGCATGACTTATTTCACAATCTTAAAACAATTAGAGTATTTAAATTTTTATATTCGTAATAAATTCAATTTTTATAATGAACATGAATACGCAAATATTTTTATATTCGTAATAAATTTAATTTATAATAAACATGAATACGCAAATGTTTTTATTATGTGCAGTTCTTACCGAACTTTGATACGCATTAAAATTAGATAAACCAAAAAGACACGTTATTCTTATTTTCATATTTTTGACAAATTTGAAAACTAATATATTATATATGTCATGTTTTACATTGTACACGAAATAAAATTTTTACGTAAAAAGTGCATGAATAAAATATGATGCTTGAAAGCAGCTCTTTACAATTTTATCGATAAAACATATATTGGTGAGCATAAAAGCTACGATTAAGAAAAAAAACAACAGGGATAAATGAAAATGGGGGATATAAATGTTCTTTCCGTAATACGATATTTTTTACGCCGGAATAGCCCTACAGATGACAAATGATGTGTGGTCGATTCTATTGAAAAATGGTTTCTGACAAGGTATTAATATATGACATTCACAACATGTGTTTTCTTCGATTTATCAGAAACCTTATGTATTTAAAAAACACGATTGAATCTAAAATGACTGGTTTCGATAAGAGCAAAAAGTTCGACTCTTTTAATGCAAAAATTTTTTGACGTACACTGGTACATATTTCATAAATGCATGAAAAAAAGTGATTTCTAATCTCGATTTTTTGAACATTGGGACACAATTTATTCGTAGATAATCCTCGCGTATTTTCGAGACCAAAATTAGATCAATTGTAAAATTTTTTATTAGCAATCACAAGTTTGGAAAGAGATAAAAGAAAGGGAAAAAATATTACCTTAATTGTTGAGGGTTGGTATTAACGGCCGAAGTTTTTAAGACTGTAATAGCGAAAGTTGGTGCTCTTTTACTGGTACTACGCTTTTATCGCTATTTTTACGCGAACGCAACCATTAAATGTGCTTCGCCCAGTATAATAGTGTAATCTTTCCTAACTTCAAGTTTCTTAAACGGGCATTTTTCTTGAAAATACGATCTTTTTATAAGCAAGTTGAGTAAGTAATCATGTAGCAAGGTAAAATGTCGATTTAAAAAAAACAATGATAATAATTATAACTGTACGATATTTTTTCATAATTAAAGCGTAATAAGATCGTCGTGAAGATAACTTAAGGATTATAAATGATAATTAAATTACAATATCAAAACCATATACTTAATTCTTTATAGTTTTTCGTTTCTTTCGTTAATGACAATTTTGAGAAATTGAACAAATATAAAATGTTTATAAAAGATTATCTCGACAAACTATTTAGAAATAAATATAAATCCGCATTGTGAATTTTCCACGTCTTTTCTATCTAAAATCTTTATTTATTTCACATAATGGAACGTGTATAAACACATATGTGAATATAACTTGCGCAGATAGGATGTCTTTTAACTAACTGTAAATAGCAATAAAATATAATAAAAATAACTAACTGTAAATAGCAATAAAATATAATAAAAATAATAGAAATTTATGGACATCGCGAAAATAATTTAGATTGATTTGCCAAAGAATATATGTGCAAAATTACAATTTGCACCAAGAAGCATGCAAAGCTATTAATAGGCAAACTTTGTATTCGGATAGAGGACCAATTCACTTGATAGCTAATGATCAAAGGATAAATTAATTAACTGTTGAATAAATTACAAGAACAAAGGTAGTGGTAGCAGGTAAACTTGTTAATGACACGAGCAGTTGCACGTCATCATCGGAGGCTTTTAAGCTGCTTTTGACACCTGTCGACTTTATGGCGGCAACTAGGGATCTCGCAAAGCTGGAATAGAGTCATTATCAGGTTTTGCACTTTCGAACTTGATCGAGAAGCGAGATGGATTTCTTGTGATCTTTCGATTTAGCTTACGATACATAATTTAAGCTTCTAAATGTCAGAACGTGTTTGTTGCGCCAAACATTGGATTGACGCGAAGTTACGTTTGTACGGCACGTGTCAAAGCAGAGCTATCGATTTTTATGTATCTCGTAAAAAAAAATACGTAGGTGTAAAGAGAGCAATATGTATATGTGTAATCAAATATTAACGATTTTGTTTATTTTAACAGAGATGAAAAGCTCGCTTCTTTGAAACGTTTTTGAAGATGAAGATAATTTTAACGCAATCTACTTTGATAAGAAACTGTTAATATTACATCTTCACAATATTATGTAAGTCATAATCGGGCGTTGGAATTTTGGACACAAAGAATTACGTAAAAATAATTAATCAACATTTTTTAATTGTACCTTATTAATTAATTTCACGTCGAAACGTTTTCTGATGCTTCATCGCTCTTTCGCGCGATATGACACTAATTTAATTTATTTGTTGGAATGTGATATTATGTGGTATAACAACGATTTAATAGAATTTCAATGATCATAAATTGCACGTTGAAACGCAACAACGCATTTTATCGCCCTCTTTCATATGACACGCTAATAGTTCATTCTGATTCACGATTTACATAGAAAAATGCGAATAATCGCATTTCCAATGAATTAGGGAATAGTTCCATTTTTTGCTAATATGGAAGATGATTGTTAATGAAATTACTCGTCGAACTCGAATAACGACATAAAAAAAAATGCGTTTCAGAATTTACGCGATAACGCGATATTGACGAACATATATATTCTGGATATTTCGACTTTTCGTTTCTATATAACATTGTAAATGGTGTGTAAAAAAGACTTTCCTATGTGAATTTACTGTTCAGGAAAATGTACTGTTTTAGCAAGAGAAGAAATTGTCCCGGAATACAACTCTCGGTAAGACAATCTCTTAGATTAGAAACGGTAGCATTGAAAGTCAAGTAACAATATTGACCTAATTTGATTAATCTTAAACTAGCGTCGACATAAATAATAATATTATTGCGTGCATTAAACGTCTCAAATTCAACAAATTATTTATTACTGTAACGATTTAAATATGTAAATATGACAAGATTAAATATGACAAGATTAAATATGACAAGATTAATAAATATGTAAATATGACAAGATTAATTTCGCAGATATAAAGAACTAAATATCGCAGAAGAGTTGCAGGGAAATAACGAAATAAAAAGCGCCGAGTCAGCAATAAGTAAATTCCTAGCAATCGTAACAATACGCGCAGCAATATAGCATTTCTTATTTGGAAATACTGTATTAGGTATGATCACATATAATTGAGAAAATATCCGTGCGTGGGTGAAGCGTATTTTTATTTTCTGTAGAATTTCTACGATGTCAGAAAACGAGAAACTTCCCGCCTTTCACAGGATCCCGACCTTTCGTATTCGTTCCCGAGTTGCTCGAGTTTCTTGCCTGCGTTACAAGGAAACGCGTCGGCGGAAAATTTCGTCGGAACGATCACAAAATTAGATGTTCGACGTTCGTGATATTTTTCGATGATGAAAGAGACGAGCTTTCGTGCACACATGACGGTGTCGTTCTGAAAATGACAACTTGCGGGCGATCCGGTCATTACCACTGATACAACTACTTTATCGCGAAAGTTTGTTAATAAAAGTTTTACTTTACTTGACATCGATGGGGTGTGGGAGGCGAGGGGGCGAAGATTTAGTGATACAACGGGCGAATTCACACCCTTGCTAAAGAAAAGAGAGACACTAGGAAAAAGTTGAAGATTCTGATTCCGCTGGAGAATAGAAATAAAGATGACTGAGAGGAATATGCTTTTAACAAGATTGCGCTTTGACGCGTCGTTGGCATTTTGAAGAAATTTTAAACGAGAAATATTGAAGCGAGTAATTGAAAACGATGCGATATAATAAAGTTATTTGCGAAATGTCGTTTTACATAGAATCTTCTCAATTTTGAAATATAAAAATTCGATAACTTTTTTTACTTGTGACAGCTAGTTTTGTTATTTCTGTACTGATCGAATCTTGCGAATAGAAAATACACGAAATATGAAAAACTTTAATATATAGTAAGTAGCACGAAAAATATATTAGAGTAATATTTCCGTTATCGAATATTGCTTGGACATGAAAGGAATATCGTACCCTTTTTTACGTATTTCACTCAGCGCATATTAGCAATCGATCTCTTCTCAAGGTTTTACGTACGTAAATGTGGTCGGTATTTTTATACTCGCGTTGTACAATATTAACACACAGTCAGTGAAATAAAACTGTCTGATCTCCGATGTAATCTTGGCGGCGCCAGATCCCGCGCCGACGATGAAAGTAATGGCGGTGTTCGAAAAGAATCGCCAAGAGAGGGTCTCGCAGTCATAAAAAGCGAACCTCCCGGTCGTATCACGATCGACCTTAAAGGCCATTGTCGAATATTGGGACTATCGGGGAACAAATAAATAATCTCGCGCCCGGGGCTCGATAAATTTTGAAACAAACGATAAATATAGCCGTATCCTCTTATATGCGGGGGATCAGCTGAACCATATCGCGTAAGAGGCGAGAAAAAACACAACAACCTCTAAAAAAGAGAAGGTAACGCGCACACGATATTCTTTTCAATATCCAAATTGGAGTATGAAATTTTTATGAGAAGATTGAAAAAAAATGTATTAGAAGAATAAATTGAATATTAAAATTGTTTAGAATAAGAATTCGTATAAAAATAAAATTTTATATTGTTTTATTAATATGTTTTCATTTAGGTACAAATGCTCTTCGAATCATATGTATTAATTGTAAAAAAATATTTTCATTCTTTTAAATATTGCGAGTATTAATATTTAGATAAAAGCACTTTGCTCTCATAATTTTTTATAAAACACAAAATAATTTAATTTAACAGTATCATGGATCGAAATGTAAAAAACATTAGGAGCGAAATGAATAATAACAATGATGTATCTGTGCTGCAAAATTTCGCTTTTTGTAATTTTACATTGCGGGAAAGAGATAAATGGCGAAAAAAGTGTCGAATAAAACAGAATCAAGTTGTGTCAAATATTTAAATAAAGATAAAGAAAATATTCAGTGCGCAATAAAAATCAGCGAACCGTGTGACATTCAATATCTAGTGGAATGTTAAATTTATGACAATAGCGACGACCCCGGATATAATTTTAACTATATTTTAAAAATATGCAGAAACATCTCCAAAATTATTTATTGCAAAAATTAATGTATCAGATTATTTTTATCTTACTATTATTCAAGCAAGTAACGTTAATTAAATTGAAAGTCGCAAAATCATGTGAAATCAAACAAAGTCAAATATTTTTCAGGTATTTATATCTCTCTTTATTGATATAAATAAAAATGTACGAAAAGTGAGGAGAAACAGTGCGGAGAGAGATGATACAGCGAAGAAATTCCAAAGCTACTGTAAAGCCGAGAACATAGAAAGCACAGAGAGGACCGACGCACAAACATTTTCAGTAGCACCGACTGAGAGGAACACCGCGTGCAAAAGCTTTCATCTCATCAGGCTGCTTTCGGAAAAGCGCGGACACGGCGCAAAGAGATTTTCTACAAAGAAGCAAACACATACATATATACACATATGTGTGCGCGTGCAGAGATACACAGACTATGCACGATTAAGTTTATACGCAAGAAGATCAAGGACATAATCCTTGTGTCATGACTACACGTGTCGCGAGTGCAAGCTGTTTTATCTTTTTTTAGATGTTTTAACAGCAAGTTTGTCGCAATGTTAATCTTTTTGTCACAAAGCAAATTTAATTAAAAATTTAATTTGCTTATAATAAACGTTCAGAGCAAATAAATTTAATCGATTATATAGATTTGTCAATGATAGAAATGGAAAAAAGACTAATCTTTTTATCTTTTTTTTTAATGTAATTATTATCAAAAAAATATCGAATTAAATAATCGAAAATGCAGAGACATATGATTTATCACCTCAGTTTGATATATTACGTTAAATATATTTGACAATGACACAGTGCAATATTAATTTTATTATTAATAAATTTTAATATTCAATTTTAATCATGTCTCACGCCATTATATGAAATGGCATATATATACTGTAATATCATGACATTAAAACGTGGATTTTGGTATTTAATTATGCGAATAGTCAGATTACATGGCACGATTAACGTCAAATGGAATAGCTTTTACTGATCGAGAGAGTGAAAATAAACGTGTTGAAGAAAAATTTACAATTCTAAAGTGTGACTTTTGCCACAATCGATTTGCACACGAATAAATGCTTTACAGTGCCATTGATCTCGAGACCGAGTCTCCTATATCTATATATCTGTATACCTTAGAACCTGACGCCTGAGAATCTCGAGATCTTAGAGGCAGGTCTGGACAGATATTAGAATCGTCCGTTCCGTCCGCTCCGTATTTTCGGATCGATGCCAACTGTTGAATATTCGATGCGCCGCGGATATTCGCGAGGATGATGAAACCGATCGTTAAATAACCAGTCGCGTACTCCGGGCACGATCTATCGATTACCTAGAATTTTCTATTCTGATTCGATTCATGCAGATCTCGCTGTGCAACCTGCGCGGCTCGGCTCACGTGATGTAATTACGGACGTTTTAGTGTATAATTCGCATCTGCATGGCTTTACATTTCATTACGTCTAAAAATACTCGATTGGAAATGGTAACGTGACGTGACGTGATTTTCATTCGCATTCCAATCGCGAATATCGAATGAAATCCATATTACCGGTGTGTCGAATGTAATTATATCGTAGAGTCTTTGACAATTAGCATGTGTAATTCATATTTTACTATAAATCTGGCTTTATTTTTTCGTTATAAATTAATATATTATTAATATATTATATATTAATATATTATATATTAATATCGTGTTAAAATCTCAATTTTTTTTTTAATTTAATTTCGACGCTACTGCTATCAAATTTGTATTCAAAAGCGATGCATCGAGTTTGGATAAATTATGTAATAAAAATTCCACGAACGAAATCATTTCACAATCACCTAAAAAAATTAATTTCTTTGCCCTATATATTAATGAGTGATTTGTGGCGATTTCAAAATTTCACACGGAACATTGTACTTACCTTCTTCATAAAAGATTTTAGTGCGTTGTTGCTAAACATCCTGACGGCTTTTCGATCCCGTTTATTCTCAATGGAGGAAACAGGGGATCCCTAAGTCCCAATCGCGTCTCTCGTCACTTCCTGCTGACCGCTGTTGATTGCCGGCATAAAGATCCGTATCTGTTGCTGATTCACAATCGCGGATCTTGGCTCACAACATTCCTGTGACAGAGATGTAGAATCTTGTTTGACGACAGCTGGAGCCATGTGGCTCGCCCTCCTGCCGCGAAATCATCTCCCGTGATTGTTATCGCTCGTTCTCAAAGTGACATGGAAGCCTTCGTGTATTCTGAAAATCAAGTGTCAATCAGTTTAATGACATACGAATGTAATGCCTCGAAATAAAAATGCGCGTCTATAACATTCACACTGTAATACGATATTTTGTTTAAATAAATTCATATGATAAATGATAAATACGAAATATATAAAAATATGGATATGATATGTAACATATAATATATAATATCATATAACATATAATATATAATATATAATATATAATATAATAATTTTTTTCTAAATTATAAGCCTTGATAATATATTTCATAATTATCATCCCATCAAGCATTCTACATTTATTCATAAATATATTTTGTTTGCTCCGAGCGCAATAAATAGATCTTCTATTTTCAAGGAAGAATATCGAGGTTTTCGCAGAGTTCTCGTATCACTTTGTAGTTTGCAAACAATACTCTCGTAGCTTAATGTTAGTTGCTTTGAAAGGAATGTTTGGCCGAACGTAACCTCGTTAGAAAGTTTAGACAAACAAATATTTACCAGCGTAAATTAATATCTGGCTTTGTTTCGTCGCGCACATGATGTTAGTTGCTGAGAGCAAGCGCACGTCACTAGATGATTAATCTCAATTTTCCGAACGAAAATTGAGGAATAAAATTTTGAATATATAAAAAGATCGTTACATTAATAATTTAATTTCTAAAACATACTCTGACTTTATAGTAAAATTATATTATTTTATAATGATGATATATAATCCTCTTTATTCTCAGTCTATTATTAACGAAAGTTAATTTTTATTCAGAGTCGCGCAAGTTCTTCATAAAAGTTGAAACTATTATACTTTGATAAAATAACAGAGAGAAGCTTGCTTGGTCTTCTTTATGTTTTATATTCTATAAAATTCAAACAGTCGCAACAAATCCACACAAAGAACCACATATAAAAAATAATAATTAAAATATTTATATATTTTAACGAAATATTTTCAATTATCGAGAAACATCGTTAAAAAATCTTTAAAAAAAATTCTCTCAAATATAACTGATGGAATTATAATTACGAATATTTAAATTTAAAAACATCACAGCATCCAAAATTAATAATATAGTTGCATGAAACATATTGTTTTTCCAAGTTTAAGATAATTATTAGTGAGCAAAAATACCACAATTCTCTCTCCCTCTCTTATTTGAATAATATCAATAAAAACATAAATAAAAACCTTAATTAGGCAACTCTACTCGACAATATGGACAACTGTGATTTAAGACAGAGGAAAATAAGATGTAATTATGAGACTAATGCGTTTGAAATTGCGCGACTTGAAGTCATTAAAAATGAAATTTTCTATCGGAAATTGCAAAAAGAGAGTATGTATCAAAACGAAACTTGCTAAATTTAATCAACATACTGACACTCTACAATATGTGTACTCCTCATTAGCTGTAATTTCAATCAAGGAAATCATCCACGCGGTAACTAAGGGCCCTTAATTCCCGAGCGTAGTTGATATCACGACGGTATTATAATTATGAATTCAAACTCCATAACGCTGCTGTAGTTGTCGAAACTAATAATAAATTTATACAAATTTACATATGACGTGCTTACACATAATTTCACGTGTACACATTTCTGCCGAATGTAATCAATAATTCTTGACAATAATGAGATATTTATAATTAACACAATCTGTACTTGTGTTTTTGTCTCAGCTACTAATTACGTTAACATCATCATATTAAACACTTGTTAATAATAACTAATATTAAATAACAAATTTAAATTAATACATTTTCATAAACTATAGACTTTTCTCTCTCACATTGTTAATTTATGAAGTTTGCAATGATATCATTATGTGCAATCAGTGAAGATAATCGCTTTCAAGAAATGAAATAATCCTCGATAAAATAAAAACAGCTTGTGACTTAATCACATATTTTTTTATTGTAAGAAATATTTCTCGTTGAAAATTTTTTCAGTGCAAATATAATCTAGATTTTATCAGGTGTCAATTTCGAATCCGAAATATTTTTCAAACGATGGATTCCGCAAAATTCATCATTTTACAAACACTAATTAGTGCTTTTGCGGGCATTTGGCAAGTTTGTCAGCTTCAATTTTTGGTTCCACGAACTGATTCCGCGGCAAGAAGCCCCGATGGTCTCACCGCATGCGCTTTGAAAGCCGCACTCACTCTCTTCCGCGTTCCGCGGATCGGACAATTAACCTGTCGTGCGGTAAGACAAATTTCGGGTGCAACCGGTTTTCATGGCTGCGTGAATCATAGTAATTGCGATGTAAATGGCTTTGTTAACCATTCTGTTCAACGGAATTAACGCTGCCGTGTTTCGCCATCGCACTAAGTACGTCGTTGTGACCGAAATTTGTTATTGCCTCTGGGTTAGAATTTTCGCATAATATTACGTGGTCTCGCTTTACATATATACTCCATAGTACGAGCAACAAACTGACGATATCGGATATAAACCTGCATTAAGAATACAAATGTTGGCCGTAAATTAATTCGGAATATTTTAAATAAAATGTTTTGTTTCTAAAAGTGCCTCTGGGTTAGAATTTTCGCATAATATTACGTGGTCTCGCTTTACGTATATACTCCGTAAAGTATGAGCAACAAACTGACGATATCGGACATAACCCGCATTAAGAATACAAATGTTGGCCGTAAATTAATTCGGAATATTTTAAATAAAATGTTTTGTTTCTAAAAATAAGAGTAGAAAAAAATTCGCGCGAGATACGATGAAGAGGCTCTCGTGGAGATAAAGCGAAAATGCGTTTGAACGATGAGACGATTATAGCAATTTTCGGGGAAGGAAGGTGAAAAATATGAAAGGGATGATGCGAGAGCGGCATGAAAGGGTGATGGAGAATTACGGAAAGAAGTACGGGAAACAGAAGCGCGTACGAAGAGGAAGGAACGGAACAATGGACGGAATGGAATTTCAAGCGCTCCGCGCTCGTACATAATACCCTGGCGTATATTAATTTATCTCATAATGATCCCGCCGTGGTGGATAATATCTCGAACGTAGGCGCCCATCGCTCACGGACGACGAGAAAGGAAGAGGGGGACAGCAGGAAGCAGTCCGGTATTTCCTCATATTAATCGCCAAAGTTAATATTCGCGGGGGATGACACGATCGACAGGTTAGCGAAGCACAGAATTGCAGAGTTGCTCGAAAATCTGACGGATCCACGAGAGTTGGAGGAGATGGGGTTCTCGTATCGGATAACACGTTGCCATTTGGTAGATCGTTACTCTTCTCCCCGGGGGGATTAAATTTTACGAGCTACGTTAATTAGCGAGAGCGTAGGTGGTTCGTTCGTATCGAGAGAAAAGGAGTGACGAGGAGGGAGAAAGAGAGGATGTTAATGATTGGCGTATATCGCGTGCTCACGGCGATAAAAGCGACTCATATTTTCCCATCGATTAATACCGTATCGTTTATGAGTTAACATATTATATATTTTATTTTTGCTTCTCTCGCAGTAAGGTAGAAATTGTTTTCTTTTTATATCGAACATTTTATCGCTATCCTTGATGCTTGATAAATATTAATTTTCCATAAATTCGCTTCCAGTATTCTTACAATAGACATTTAATATTGAAAGAATTTCGTTTCAGAAGGTATCGAGATATTATGAGTGAAAATCGCAAAAACAGAGTCGTATCTAGAGACCATAACACGCAATATCCGCGATGAGTAATCGTCATAGGGCGAAACGTAAGCAAACCACCCCCGCAATTCGTGACGAATAATTCGACTAAAGAAGTCTCCGATAATGGAAAAAGCGAAGACAAAATTATCCAATCAGAGAGATCGATTTATGCACGAAAAGCAAAAAAAAATTTACAATAATTATTGGAAAAAGAACGTGGATTATGTATGTGTAGCTACGTTTATAAATGCAACAATGGACAGGCACGCTTATGGAATCTCAAGGATTTATAATATCGACGACAGTGAGAAAGAAAGCAAATGAAAAGTGAAGAAGAGTGAAGAGAAATTTCTTGCTGATGCGGGCATAGAGAAATCTGTAATAGAAGAATGCTATAAATGTGCAGATAACGCTTGAATACCGAACGATACATCGCAGAGCTTCCATCCTTAAACATCGATCTGTTATGCATACAGTTTTGCGATTCACATGCTAGACATCAAATATGTATTATTGGGATATTAGATACTTTGCTGAAAGTGTGTTCTATTCCAGTTTTAGATACAATGGATAACAAATTTCCATTTCTAAAATTAATTTAACAATTATTTCTAAAATTATATAAATTGTTTTTATACGATATAGTATTTAGAATAATATTTATATGCTATATTTAATACTAATGGATACTATTATTTAATCTGAGAAGTGCGATTTTTGTACAATGTTATTTTTAAAAAATCAGAAATCATATTTCATGTTAAATACAAGATCCTATTTTTTTTAATTTTGAACTGATAACAATAAATATTAATGGAATACTTTCTTTGATAATTTTCTTTAATATATTTCACTTCAGAATTACATTACTCTTTCTCTCTTTTTCTATTTTTTTTTATAAATTTCAACAAACGTATCGTTAATTTTCTCAATACGTACGTTTCGACTTTTTGTCGGCTAAAATACACGCGAACTAAAATCGTATCATCTGCGGTCAAATAAAAAAACTAATATATTGAAAAAAAAGTCGTGAAAGTAGACGTGTTAGCTATTGCAACGCAATGCTACATTGTTTTACGAATACGCAATATGTGAGTGGTTTATATTTCTTTTATGAACAAAATTCCATGGAAAACAGACGAATAATAATGATATGTGGAATAATGGAAAATTATCGTTGCCATATATATTCAACCTTTCCGTAACATCGCAGACAATAATCCTGCTTTCCGTGTTTTTAACTCTTTGAATGATCACGTTGGCATAAGTGCCATGTATGTATAGCAGACGTTAATTAAATCCGTCGCTCAAAGCGGTGCATTATCTGTTTTAAAATTACTTCTCTTGATTTATGAGAAATATTCAAAACAAATGGAGAAATAAATTTAATTATTATTAACTCAGTTTTAGTGATCTATAATGCTTGGTCCTAAGTTCGCATATACGTTTATATATGTTTTATAAAATTTATTTTATTTTATTTTATTTTTATATTTATTATTATGTTTATTATTTTATATAATAATAAATATATAAAAAATTTTATTTTTTTCATTTGGTTTAAATTAATTGTTAACATTAATTCTTAAATCTCTCTCTCTCTCTCTCTCTCTCTCTCTCATATTTTGAATATTTATATAGAGTAATAGAGAGGAAAAAAATATTTTTTCACAATTTGCTTAGAAATTTCCAGCAAAAATTAAGTTTAAAACGATCATCTGAATAAATTCACCTTGAATCAATTACATTCTTGATTCTGCGGTTATGTTTTCGAATATCAAATAAGCCCACAGCCAAATTGGAAATGTTAACTCGAGAGGAAATCGAGAAACGACCGCGTTAAATTGGACCTCTATGTGTGGTCGATTGCACAAACTGTCAGACATTTACATTCGCGGTATGAGAATATATCTTGATCAAATATGATGAGACAACTAATAACTATTCAATTACATAGAATTGGAAATGTGTGCGACATCTATTTAGTGAAAGAGCGAAATTATTCAGAATATTGCGTCGAGGAGAATAAAAAAGATTTTGCATTGCAATATAAGAACCAATGCAATTTTTATGAATTATAAATTAATTCTTAATGTTAGCTAAAATTCTATAAAGCGTGTGTTTTTTAATTTTACAAATTACTATTTAATAATATTTTTACGAACAAATTTTTGAAATCTGAATACTCAAAGGATGATTACATAAATTATATAAATTTATCCTTGATTCTCTTCAATAATTTCGGACAGAAATACATCATGTCATGGGAAGAAAATAAATGAAAAAAAGAAAGAATTCCGGTCAACTTCTGTCCATAATCCTCGGTTTTCTTCGAGAAACGACGAAACAATTTCTTTGTCCACACTTGTGATACTTTCGTATAGTTTGATAGTGATAAATCACTACGCTGGGAAGATCGATGATTCGCGAATCCAGGTCTCGTTTGTATGCAGGGATTATAACGACTCTCGTTACAAAGTAACCCTTGGTCGATCTGATCCTCTCCGTAAAATGATGTTTGTCCCAGTGTGACTACTTGTTGAACTCGCTATATACTTTAATACCGCGCTAAACCACCGCCATTGTTGCACGTTATTGTATGTGTTGTTTTATTCTCGCGTACAGGATTTGCGAATTTCATTCTACAAATTTAAAACTTACGTAATAATATTACGTAAAGCGAACACACACATAACGATCCACGATTAGAGAAATACAATGTAATATCAAGATGATTTAAATTTGATAAATGTTACATTTTATTGTATATATGTATGCGTGTATTATAGAGTAAATTTTAATTTAAAAATATTATATAAATCGAGAAAAAATAGTTTTAAATATATACATATATATCTCGGAAACATAATAATTTTAACACCTGATATTGATTTGCTCTACATCAGTAGTGAATTTTCGTGGATGATAATTTTAGCTGTTACTACTTGTTGGCTGATTACACGCTAGCCACTTCTACTTGTTGCGGCTGATCAGATAGAATGCTTTTTCTCTTATCGGTACTTTCACATCTATTTTCTAGTAAACTTAAGTATGCAGCTAGCTTCCGAGGAAACTTTATCTTAGAAACTTTCTTTTTTATCTGCATATTTATACTAGTTTAAAAAAAATTAAAATTTGAGTACGAAATTGCAAATATTGTTCCATAACTCTTGTAAATACAAACAACGAACAAGCAGCATTCGCTATGCGATTGTGATAAAAATCAACCAATATGTATGTGTATTTTGATTATTAATTAAAATGTAAAGAAAAAATGGAAAATATAAACGACACTTTTTTATATAAAAATTAATCTCTATTTTTACTCAATGTATTATATATAGAAATACTATATTTTTTAAGCATTATTATACACATATACACATACAAAAAGCAATAAAAAATAAAAATAGAAAATTGAAATTAATGCTGAACAGTGAAATATAATTAAATTATTTGTTGTTTATATATATAAATTAAAATGTATATAAAATATTTTTTGATAATTATCTATAAATTCTGATATCAAATTTTAAATTCGAAGGTACTGGCAAATATTTATCTTTTTATTAATCTCTTATATTAATAATTAATATTAATAATCTTTTTAATAAAAGTGAATTCTAGTCTTATCATTCTAATGAAATCTTAATTAAATCGGAATAATATATATTAACATTATTTAATGGAGAGAAAAAAGTCATTTGATACGTTACTCGTTGTGTAAAGTTCGTTATTTTTACACGCGACCTTATTTTCTACCATACGTGCTCGCCATTCGAAAATCTCGTAAATAGTATCAAGTTAGTAACGATCGATCCTCCAACGATGTCACTGAAAATAGAGTTCTACGATGTCTGACTTTTTGGGACTGATCACTAATCTTTTGTTTTTATCAAACTCGCAGGACACAAGAAAAGATTAATTGTTCTTTGAAATTCGTCCTCACGCGCAAAGGCATGATCATAATAAATAAATCTAATCGATCTAACTACATCCAACAGTTCGTTATCCGATTTTCTCTTTGCGAAATTTTTTTTTTTCGTTAAAGAACGTCACTTTCATCGCGAGTCACTGAATCTAGAATAAATTTCGTTTCTTTGATATCTGCGCCGGCAGATTTACTTCATTAAAGTATTTTTACTTTTAAGAGGTTTTAAAATTAATTGCCAAAAATTGGGAAAAATTTATTGAGGAGATATTTTATCCAGTATATTCCACAGATGACATGCGGCATAAATATATGCGAAATTAAAAATAAATACAACAACAATAACCTCTCTTGAAACCGAAATTAAAATATTTATTTTATGATGAAAATTCTCGATCTGTTATTTGTTTGAAACCGAAGCAAATGAATTTTTATCACATACAAACATAACGTATTTCTATGTCAATATGACACATGTACGGGGCGTATACATTCTATCAGAAATTCTAATACAATATTTTATATTTATCCTGTCTTATACCGTATCTGCTCGATAAAAATCATAAAAGAGTACTATTTGCCTCAAAAGTCGCGATACTTTCATCTTTTCACGAGCGGAAATTTCTGTCGCACTATCGGATACTTTCATCATGCGTAGAAGTGTGTCGCGCATATTTATATATGCATTATTACATACACATCGTGACATGTGCAATATTCTATGAGTGTGACATGTCATCCCTGCATGCAACGCATCGATCCTGTACGTCACTATACGCGTATGTGTATGCGCGAGAGCGGATTCGAACCTATTATCCTATATCAGATTTCATTCGTGTAAGCGCGTCGCACGTGCGTGTCGCGCATCCGCGTTTGTTACCTGGCGGGTTTATTACGTGTTGCACGAGCTGCTCGAGCGTGTGTGTCGCCAACATCCGACTGTTGTCCTACAGTACCGAAGCGTCGCCCGTAGCGGATTCAATCAGGTCTTTTAAACACAAGGGAAATGTTGCTGCAATATTAACATTGAAATACAGAAGCTTGCTTTTATTTATATAAAATGATATGATTAAAATTATTGCCCCTTTGATAATTTTTTCTATTTAATTGAACATAATGTTGCGGTGTATTTTTTTAGAAACTTAATAAATTTATATTATATCTGTAAATGGCGCAAATTTCCAAGTGACTTTCCAAGAAAAACGCAACTTTCACTCCCACGAGAGATCTCGTTATGCGCCACCACTTTGCGGGAATTACCTTTCCCCTCCTTTTTCTGAGAGCAGATTAGTCTGAAAGTTTTCTCTTGCGACCGCAGCAAAAGTTACACGCGCATGCAAAGGTATAGTTACGCGTAACCTATGATTAGGATGTGAAAATGAAATTAATTTAAGAGTTCATAAATTTCATTGAATACACACACACGGATAAAAAAGCAGCAATATCCTTTCCACAACATTATTTTTGCAATGTTATTTCACTTTGTTATATGAATGCTAAAAGCCAAATCTAATTAATCACAATCAATATGACAAATGTATTGCAAAAAACTTAATAAAGTCATACTTTTATTACAAATATAATTTAATATATTTGTTGTGATTTTATTTTATAGTACATAAAACAAATGTTGAAATGGCTAATTGATGGTTGAACTCATCAATCTTCGTTTAACAGAAAAGCTATAACATATTGATGTGCAGTAAAATTTTCTTTGGTTTTAGTAGCAAAATTTAATGATTGCAATAAAACATTAACATTCGTTATAATAAATCATCTAATAAGTACATGATACTTTTAATCAGTAGAAACAATATAGAAAAAAAGAGAGAAAAACTTTTAATTTTTGGGAAGATGGATATTTTTATGTTTTATATTTTTATCTTATGTGATAATCACAGATATATATTGAATAAATTATATTTGTTTTGATGTTGAACTCAAACTCCTTAAAAAAATCGATTTTTATAACAAAAAATGTATTGCGAAAATACGGTAACAAACATTGTTATGATTTTTCTTAATTAATCTGCTAAAAAAATGTTAGGCTTTTATTTAAATCATTTTTTAAAAATCATTTCTAACTGTTGCAATAAAACTCTCAATTGATGAATTCTAATTTGGCTATCAACGGATATTAATCGTATTTCTTTACTATCGCTTATTTGATCACCAGTTTCAATTTCGTGGTAAACCACTTATTAAGGTTTGGTAATTAAATCGCGCCCGACAACATTATATAGCGGTCATGTTATCGATTCCACTATAATAAATTGAAAACGAAAGATATATGTAATACCTCCCTTATGTTGTAACCCTTATCACATAGCTTCCTCCGACA
The DNA here is from genome assembly GCF_003227725.1 of Camponotus floridanus. Lineage (NCBI taxonomy): Eukaryota > Metazoa > Arthropoda > Insecta > Hymenoptera > Formicidae > Camponotus > Camponotus floridanus. Next base: position 195,981 of record NW_020229414.1, read on the forward strand.
ATAGAAAAGTAAAATTTTATTTAATATAATTTTTTTAAATATAAAATATTCTAAGAGAGAGAGAGAGAGAGATAACGTGCATAAAAAATGTATCATAATTTTGAAAGCCATTCTTCATATTCAGATAATTTCATAGAACTTTATCATGTATCATTATGTGTAATTAATTAATTTTTTATTTAAAAACCTAAAAAAATATTATCAAATGAGAAATAAATCACGTTGCAATTACTTTTGTGACAGCATGGCTCGTGCAATGCATATTGTAACGGTAATTCGTTACTGTTTGCCAGCCGAGTAGATCATAAAGGCAACGAGCGTATAGTCCATTAAAGGGATAACGAGAAGGATGCTAAACTTTTACGGCAGGGTCATCCATAACAGAGTTCGCTAATGAAGCTGTCAGGTTTAAAGTGTCGTATCTAAGGACGAATAATTATTAATGATGACTTCAATGATTACTTTGGAGCGTTTCCTATACGTGTCAAAGGAAAAGTTAAGACAATCGACAAGAAAGACAAATCGACTTCCGCAAACAAAGCGGAAATTCAAGGGGAATGAAAACTTTTACATAAGCTTGTGCGTACAGATTGATTGTGTCAGGTAAACGATCAATCAACATTTTTCAGGAAAATATTGTGAAGAAAATAATGTGAAAGATTTATTTAGCGTTATAAAGTTGTGTATGCATGAATTGTCAAAATGACTTATTGAAAGTTTATGATACATTTTCCTGTTTATCGCACTTACTATGCATCTTTCTTGGCTTGGGATATAAATAAAATCTTTTAACTTCTCAGAAAACAAAGGGATATATTTATACATGACCCGGATGCGCAAATTTATTTTTGGAAAATAAAAATCTTAAATCATGTTCTATTGTGCTTATCAAACATTGAGAATGCATAAAGTGAGAAATTCAGAATTTTTCACCAATGACTCTTTACAATTTTCCCTTCAATCGTGTAAAAACCGTGGACGAAGAGAAAGACACTTCGACGAGTCGATGGACGATGTCGATATGTTGCCAAAATGCAATCTCGATTACATTGGAAGACAGCCAATAACTGTGACTGCGGTGCACAAAAGCGTATAATATTGCTTTCGACTTATCTTACAAATTCCGATCAAGGTTTATTGACATCTTTAAGAAAGAATTATATTGCATTCCTTTCCATTCATTCCTTGGATAAAATAAAGAGAAACTTATATAAAGAGAGTAGAATTAAGAGATATACCAAACTCATATCTGCCTCCGAAGATTCTCTTATAAAGTTGGAAAGATTCTTCGCATGTTAGAGATCCGTCTAAATCGTTTGATCTTTTTCTCTCATTTCAAGATTTAATTAGAAATGTTGAAAATTTTTTATCGTGTGCTCTTTTTCATTTGTGGGAAAATTACACATACGATAGATATAAGAAACGATCTCTAAAATTGCTTTGCCGAAAATTTAAAGCAAAAGGCAACGAATAGAAATTTGCGGAAAATACATTTTTATTTTTGTAGCATTCAATTAAAACCGCGATGAAATAGAGAATCGCCTCAATAAGCTTTTTAATTAAATTACTACTGCGATGCAAATTCGGACAATAAACGAACCGCAACATATGGAGATTATCAGTAAACGAAGGGTGAGTGATGAGAGCGATAATGCTTAATTCGCGATATCGTCCATCAAAATCGTCAAGCCTTTAATTATTATCGGTCCGGAACATCGATATTTGGGTCGAGGTTTGCGGCATAAAATCAGCCCTGTACATTCCACTGGATATTCCTGGAAATTCAGTTGATGCCCATATATATACATATACATATACGCGAATGGAACGGACTTATTCTAGCGGCCGTTCTCGCGGCCGTTCTAATTAAGCCGACGGAAATGGATCGCAATACGCGCGGCGTTATTTAATCGATATCGCGCGGCTTCGTACTTGGAGATGTCCCTTTATTTCCTGAAGGAAACGACGATCCTCCGCTGATGAATACCACGGCTGCGAAAATTAATTCGCTCCGCACGTTTCGCATGCATAAAAGGGTCCGGAAATTTGTTTTGCACGATATTCTCGAAAGGTCAGTTTAAATGATAAACAAATGTTTACCTCTGAAAGTTATAACTCGCAAAAGTCATAAGGCAGACACGAGCACATGTGATCTTTAGGACGACATTTACGATTTCCCAATAATATGTAATTTAATAACGAATCGTAATCAATAGTCAAACTGTTGCTAAACATATTTATTCGATTCTCGAGTTAGATACGTGCATTCAAAACTCGATTTGTAAGTTCTTATCCAGACAATATTGTGTTCATTAGCTCCTTTATTAATCTTGCTCGTTGTACTGCTCAAGGTTGACTTTGGCGACTCGCCTTTTCTTCGTCTTTTACGAGAAACGGAAAAGCTTTTGTGCGCATTGCACCATCGATCGACTCGATTAAGAGTTACCGGTGACCCAATCGAAGCTCATTCCGCGTCGCAATCAAGCGCGAGATAAACTCGATCCCAGAGGGCTCGCTTCTGCGATTTAGCGCAATTTCCAGCGACACACACGTGTAGTACACGAAAGAAGATAAGCAAAGGTGCAAAATGCGCTCATTGCAATTGCAAGATGCAAGAAATCAACCGTGTTGACGAGAATCTCAAGTTATGTACGCTCGACTTGCCGCGGCGCATGAAGGCAGAAACTGTTTCTTATCAGCTCTGAATTTAGAGCACTGTAGATCGAATATGTCGTTAGGAATCTAACATCATTTTCGCTTGCCTTTCATTCATCATCAGATTGTGATTTATGATTATTTTATATTTATTTTATATTTTATATTTTATATTTAGAGTGAATTTCTCCGAGTCAGTTTTGACATATGCAGAAAATACGTGCGTTGCTACATTTATTATAAAAAAATATATTCTTTATATGTATACCAATAGAAGGAAAAAAAGAGAGAGAGAGAGATAAAATCACATTTTGCACAGTATAATTCAATATTATAAACAATTGTTTCGACTCCTACAAAAAATTCATCCTTTTTTAATCGCCAATTCTCTTCACTTTGATACCATCAAGGATGTCTATTTCGCGCACAACCTTGTATCACATTTGATAACGCCTAGTATGCAAGCAGGACAAAGCTCTCACGCTCTCAGTTGTCCGTTTCATGCTCGGCCGAATCGGTTGTCGTCGGTTGTAACGTGGATGATCTTGCAAGGATAACGTAGAAAGACAGATAGAGAAAGGGAGAGGCAGAGAGAGAGAGACCGACGTTGGCTAGGAAATGGCTGCCACCTGTAGCTATTGATCGGCAGGGCGGCGAAGCCGAGTATATGTACGTGCGGGCGTATTTTCCTTTCGCCGCGCTTCACCCCCTTCGCCTTCCGACTGCTATCGGGAAAGCCCCGTAAGCTTATGTTTTCCCTCGTCCTTCGATTCCTTTGCGACAAGTACGTACATATTGCGTATGACGGAACTTATCCCTCGTAACGTCCTATGAGAGAAATTGAGGCTTCACGAACGCGTTATGCTGTTACCTCGCGGCTTTTATGTCGGGCATCTCGTAGTCGGCGCATTACGTTTTATTATCGCGATATGATTGGCAAAATTAAAAAATGTGAACGCGTATGATAAATATAACGAGTGACGAGAAAACTTGTCCTTTAAATCTTAGAAATATGCACGAGATAACATCGCGAATAACTAACATTTATCGCCGTGTATAATTCTATTTTTATATAATTCTAGAAATAATAATTCTCGGAAGAAAAACATTTTTTTTTTCTATTTTTCCTATGCTTCAGATTTTTTGTAAATCTTACATATTTATATCCTCGGGCTTATATTTAGTTTCAAATAACTGTTTTTCTTTTTAAATTTATTTCTAGTCGGGAAAACGAGCTTATACGATAATCGCATCTAAATTTAGAAATTTCCTCGAGAGAAAACTTAAATTTAAAATTGATTTTCTGGAAGCATAATTTTTCAATTAGAAGTAAACTTTTAAACTAAGTGTTAAACAAATTAACAATGTTAAATAAATTATAATACGAAAATAATATATTTCTACAATTTTTTGAAAAAAAGAAATTTCTAAACAAAATTCTTGAAACGCCCTAAAACATAAATTATTAAATATAATAGAATAAAAAAAGAGCTCAACATATATATATATATATATATATATATATATATATATATATATATGATAAATAAAAATGCATCAGCAGGGCAACTGTTTTTTTATAATTTATTATATATATAATATATATATATATATATATATATATATATATTTTGTAATAAATTATAGGAAAACAGTTGCTCTACTGATGCATTTTCATTTATTACAATTTTATTTGTAAGATAATGATGCATGCATATGCATATACTCGTATACATATATTATTTTGATTACGTATGCGACGTAACAGATGTATTAAATCTGCATGACAAATAACGATATATCAATGTCAAAATCAACAACAATGGCGATTTGTAGAATACGCATGATGAACTGATTGGACCAATAAATTTACCTATAAGAAATATGGCTATCCTTGTGGCTATCGCGTGAATAGTTTCCTCCAGTTATGATTTAGTATCAAATACAAATTGAAGACAGAGAGATACAATAAAACGGTATAGGATATTTATTCTTATAGAAGATATAACCGTTTCGATTGAATCTTTTTTCTGGTGATCCGTATAATGCGGAAGATAAAGGATCTTTATGGGGTCGTCATGAAGGTTCTACTATCTCGGATACGTCGGATACGAATTCGAATTTTATTAACTCTTCGTCTATTTAATCGAGCCATATAAACATGATAAAATAAAATAACACGGCTATCAACCGCCAAAATGTGTTATTATTCGCCCTCGCTTGTAGTTTTTGAAATAACGTTGTCTAGCTTGTTTTTTTTTTGTTATATGAATGCGAGCATAACACGCAGTTACAATCTAGTTAAATATGCATAGATATTTATTTAAAAGAATTTTCATTTGCATTTGTCCAACTATTACTAATTTACTTTCATAATTAACATATTTAATATTAAATTCTTTGTGCTTGCGCGAACGTCGTAAAAATTATAATAACGTAACTTTTTCATGGAAAATTTTCACATAAACGTTACTCTTTCTCTTTTAATTCCATTAACGTGACACTAACAAAAAATAAAAAGAAATCGACCTAGTCTATGTTTCTATTTAAGCATTATAAAAAGGTTGTAATTACGAAGCTAAAAATCTTAAAATTGCAAATTTCGTGTTTAAACAATTTTTTTATTATTCCTAGAATATAAAACAAGGATATGTTTCATATATGTATGCTTGCATAGCAATAAATATTTCAACTGCAATTTTAATGCGAGTGATTTTGTTTGCAAAAACACTACAAAAATAATAAATTTAATAAATTAGTGCCACATGGCATATTTATAAAGAGATTTCAGAAATTTTGCAGGATGTTTGAAGAAAGAACAACGCGTGCAATTCACGATAGAACAGAGGAAAACGAACAAAAACCTTGACCGCTGTTTTTTGCAATATTCTCTTACTTCTTTTGTTACCGACTCTACTTATTTTATAATTATATCTTTTTGTAATTAAGATGCTATCCACGGGCGAAGCAGTTCTTTAATCAATTTATTGCTTCTTTAACCTGATGAATTTTCAAAGTATTTCTGAACAAATTTTTAAATAAAAAGTTTGTGCAGGATTTCCCTCTCTCGCTTTGAAAAAAAATGTATCCGAAGAAAATCTTGACATTTTAATATTCTACTTGTTTCATAATGGTTTATTGTAGTACAATAATTACAAAAAAGATGATTAGAAGACAGAAAAATTTGTTTCCGGAACTTGTGTTCATCTTTGGAATTTTGTTGAAGTAATTAAAGCTGATCGATGAGTCGACCATACTTCGCAGAACTATGTTAATTAATTAATGAATTCTTTCGCTTCGTATAAACTTTGGCAGATGCCATCGTGAGACAAGCGAAATTTAGAGTGCAAGCGCGTCTCAGTCTTGAGATACCTATTTAATGGCTACAGTCGCGCGCTAATTATTCAAAGCAACGATGTGGCAATAAGTTAGTCGATATCATTCTCGTAAATAATAATAAATCATTCGCCTGACTGAATACAACTGAAAAATCGATATTTTAAATAAACGCAGGATCTACGACAAAATGTCATATCATTTATTTACTATTTCATATTTTTATCAGTAAAATATTTTTACATTATTATATTGTATTTTTTACATTATATTAATAAAATAAAAATATTACTAATATTACTATTATTAATAAAATAAAATAGCACATATATACAACATAGTTAATAGTATAATATTAATTGCGTTACTATTTGTGCAATGCAAATATTGAAGTTCCTCTATTAACTTTTTCAAATAATCAATTTAAGGAAATGTTTATTTTTTAAATATTCTATAAAATTTGAGCCATTTTTAAGAGAAATCTTGCGCCATGAGCATATTCATTACAAACAGAATTGTGTCATTTATTATTGAAAAGCAAGCAACATTCGATTTTTGTCCAATAATCTAATCAAGTCTTTGATTTGTCAGTAATTCGTGAATCGATTCCAAAAATTGATATCATGCGCGAATTTCCATTCCTCTCTATGAAACATCCATCACGTTCCATATGGAACATTATATTTTCGAGGAGTATGATATCCTCCTCAAAAGTGTGATCGAGGGTTCTTGAATCCCAGAAGGCTCTCCTAAGGCCTAGTTTCACAATAGTGAAAGAGATACGAGAAAAGTCTCTTATGTACAAACGACATTGCGTCACGGATTTTCCGCCCGAGCGAATGGTCAATTCCGGTCGACGTCTTGCAAAAGTTACTCTAATATAAAAAGAGTCTGGAAATATCTCTACGACATTACTTCAATGCTTCAATTCTTTCTTATTTGAAACTACGTTGCGGAAAAATTTTTCCTTTATGACATTGAAAAATATAAAGCCAAGTTTCGCGTGAATTGACTTATATATTTTGACCATGCACATGCTATCGCGAATACGTCAAGTCCCTTCAACACCTTCGAACCCAAGTATAAATCGAGTGATCGAGTATCCGCTTCGATCCGACGAATAGAATCTTTCATGCAGGGCGTGAAATCCCAGTACATCGTATTTCGAGTACATGCAATTCTGCCAATCGAAAAAAAAAGGAAACAGGAGCACATTTCGTATGCAGAAGGGACATTGCGTTGTAGACTACGAACTCACGTATTCCGCACGTTAGTTCCCCAGAGACATTTACGTGTGGAATTGCAACCGTGAAAAGAAGTAGTGGTAAAAAAAAAATTCGAATATATATTTTTTTTCCCAAGCGGCGCGTCGAGACTTATCCTAAAAGAGAGACAGCTTTCAATCTGCCGGAGTTTTGGGAACAAACGCGCGGTTACAATATCTCGTTATATTGCGCTTGCAACCTCGTTTACAGCCAACCGCTATTACTTCTCTTTCGTAGCGGCGATGGATTTGTCGAAGGCTTACTGTCGCGATTTCAATTTTCGACATTCGTGCACTCGACAGAACCTGTTTCACTTCACCATGTTGTATCCAAGCTAATGATACAAATGATTAAAGAATATAAATCGAGGGGTAAACCGCTGAGAGCATTGCGGTGTACAGATTTGAGGCATTGCTAGACTTATTGGGCATTGTTCGGGAATTACTGACGTTTCTTGGACATTAGTGGACATTACTTGAGCATTACTAGGCATTAGTAAAAAATTTAGCAATAATGTAATTACTAGACATTAATAAAAATTTAGCAGGAATTGGGCATTAGTAGGCATTAATGTATATAATTTTGATCAGCGGTTTACCCTTCGATACAAATTTTAAAAATAAACCTATTTATATGCATAACATAAATTATTATAAATTAAAATACATGCATATAACACTTTAAAAAAATTTTATATTAATATGAAATATAATTTATTATCTAACATATTCTTATAATATTTATCGATCTAAAATAATATAGAATATTTGCGATATTCGCGATATTATTTGAAAAAATATATGCATATATTTAACTCCAACATACATGCATAATTTTAACTGCATTTTTTAAAAATAAATACTTGAAATTTTATCAAAATCTAGAATGTTTTTAAATTAGAAAAATTTGAGGAGGTAATATTAAAGAGAATAATATGGAAAGATTATTAAGTTATGCAGAGATTATATTATGTTAAGAAATTTCCTTGCCTCTCCGCACGATTTTTTTCCAAAGAATAAACATTGTTTCTTTTGAGGAGGAAAGTCCAGTTTCGAAATTACGAATAATATGTTACACTGTGAACCATATTTTACTCCGCGAGAAATTTCAAACACCAGGCTCATAAATCAAGATGAGTGGCGTTAAAAGAAATCAGTTGTCTGGTTTCATTAGTTACAGGAATTTCGAAAGTATTGACATTATAGTTCCCTGCCTTTCTGTATCATATTCATCATGTGTCACTTAACATGCTTTGCTCTCGAACGCCATGTGGAATATCATATCCAATTTATATCTTTCACACACCACGTGAATCCATATCTTTCAAATATTAAAATGAAAAGTTATCACGGGAAATCGCATCAAGTTGTCATTGTTTGCATGAACATGAATTATCATAGTTTATGACATGATCATATACACTTTTATATGTAGCATAATTATGTAAATAAAATTTACAATAATCATAGTATTACGGTTGCGTGTCAAAAGAGTAGTTAATATCTATGTATCAAGAAGCATGACACATTTTTCTCTTGAATAAATAAAAGGACGTACATATCGTTGGAAAATAAGCGAACTGATATAAATGATAATAAAACTCACAAAAAGGATGAAAGAATAAGATAAAACAATTCTCTTATGACATTCGTTTGTTAAAAGCTCATGCGAGATATAAATCATCGTTCTACCCTTGACAATTTTCGTTTTTCTATTGTCACTATCGCTGCGTGCCAAGCTTATTCTCGAACTACCGCACTATCATACGTGTGTGAATATATAATTTATATCTCGGTTAAGCAGAGACAAAGGTAAAGTAGTCTCGGCTGGAGGAATCATTAATCATCGAACGAACAACGCACACGAGATTTCCGCAGATAAAAAAAAAGGAGGTAAACCGATGGCAGGGGTGAATAACGAGCCCTTTAAATTATTATCGATAGTAGCACCCTATGACGCGTTCGTTTTATAAATCAAACGGACGAGATACCTATACTGGATGATTCGAAAAGTCACCCATCGCCGGAAGGTAGGCAGAAATTGACGGATATTTCGCGATAGAAATTTGTGAAAGGAACGTATATGCAAAGTGCGTGCGTGAATTTTCGCAAGAGCGAAAAGCGAGTCCGATAATATGATCGCGTTACGCATATTTCACGGCGTACTTTACCGGTTCGATCGCGTAATTATTATTCTCGACTTATGCTCATTGAAAACCTTACGGCCGGCATTTCTCGCGTGACAGTGGATATGTACACCGTGCGAATTACGATATGATCTATGTTCTCGAATTTACAAACGTTTCAGTTGGTTAACGCCGACGAGATGGAATAATGATAACGTGAAACTGATGACGCAGTTACACGCACAGAAAGTTCGAAATATTTTACTCAAAATATTTTACTTAAAAATTAGTTTTTTTATATTTTTTTATATGGTATTAGATTTATTAAGTTTATATAAATTGTGGCAAGAATTACGGAGAGATACTTCTGTTTAAGTATTTATTGGTATTACTATTGGCATTAACGGTAACCTGTTAGATTATTATGATCTTTAGATCAATATCAATAATATGATAAAAATGATAGTACAATTTCAAATTACGAAATTGTAACTAAACATATACATACATTATACATACATTATATAGATAGAATATCGAATCAGCATTTAATGTTAAGGTATATCGATCCGATAGAATTGAAAAAGATCGCAGTGAATTATTTAGAATCGACCAGTTTGTTTTTGATTTTAAATATGCAACGGGAGGGAATATAACGAGAGAGGTAAAAGATATTGCATAATATGTGTGAAAAACTCATACTTGCAGGTAACATACTTTGCAACATACTTTGCAAGCAACTTATCAAGATATTTCAGCCATTAAAGTCAAATCAATTCACGTAGCACATAACTTTACTAATATATGTACGATGTAAAAATAAAGTAGTACATGTTGTAACTGCATTTAAATAAGCTATTATTCAATTAGATATCTAACAGAAACTTTGAAAGAGACATATCATGTCATGTGTTTTCTTATGTTTTCATTTTCTATGATATTATAAATATAAAATATAGTATACATATATTATAATATATATATATATATATATATATATATATATAATAAATATAATATATATATAATAAAATATCCATATATTTATAAATATGTAATATTGATAAGATAACTAATATATTTAGTTTTTTTTCTTATTATTTATTGAGATATATATATATTATGTAACTTGCATTTCTTGATTGTATATTACATAAACTATCGCTTGCATAATTTTTATTTACAAAAATTTCAAAACATATGAATGAACAAAAGAGCAAAAAACGTAACATTGTGTAATATTACAATACATATACCGGTGATTACAACATCACGCGTTTTCATTAAAATGCAGCATTTAAATTTCTCTTGAATAATTCACAAATACAAATTACACGCTCTCTACTGTGAAATATTTTTTTTGCATTAATTTAACAAATTACAGTGTTCCCTTGATAGAACACAATGCAATAGAACGTGAGCTCTTGATATGACATGATAATAGTCCCTCCTGTCTTAACACAATGTTGTTTTATGTAGCTCGATATTAGGGCCGCTTTCAAGGTCCGCTAAAAGTACACAAATGACGTGTAACGAAGGTGCGTTTCCTCGATAGGAAGGAAATTCTTTCCTCGAAGCGAGGAATGACTTGACGCGAATCGAAGGCCGACGGAGGTAAAGAGGGAAAGAGGATTGAATTTCGCTCCCGTCCCCCTCGAAAGGATGGTTTCGAGGTCGAGGGCTGTCGACCGACCCGATCAATATAGCTACAGGTGTCCAAAAGTACTAGTCGATTTTTATTCCTGAGAAAGACGTCAGCGATGTGCAAGAAAGCGACATTTCATTTGTGACACTTGGTTAAACTCCTTCACCGAAATATATGTAATCATACGCGATTGTGATAAATCACAGATGATTAAATAAAAATTATAAATATTATACAAAATGTTGTAACAATTTTACAATTAATTTTAATGATAAATCCTTCAATTTATTTAGCTATGCTAAAAATGAGCTTTTTTTATAAAATAATTTTCTAGGATATGGTTAAATAACGAAAATTTAATCCCCTTAAATACACATTTTTATTCGCTTAAATGCGTATGGATATATACTCTTTAGAATTAATTAAGAATTAATAGAATTAATTAAAAATTTTTACTGAAAATAAATTGAAAATAATCGATTATCGTATATCGTCAAAATAAACTACATGCATATGTTGTTGTTCTTGATAAATTACGAAAGAAACTAAAAGGAGCAATGAATTTCAAGTCTGCTTACGATCGTTTTAGCTACAGGTGTTTGAAATTACAAGCACGCGAGCTCGTTATATACTACGTGCGTTTCGCTTACTTGGAACGATTTCACATAGACTTGTATAAAGAGGGTAAAATTCGTGTCGGCAGAAAGGTGAAACTAGTAATATTTCGATATTGACTCGTGTGTTTTTAAAAATTGCAATTTTACATTTGTCTTGATATTTCACATACATTAATTAACTTTTCTCTTGATATTAGCAGAATTTTTTATTTTCGTGAAACGAAAATTAACTCTCATATGTACATAATTATAAGTTTGAAATTTTTATTTAACAATTATATGTAAAAGTGTAGAGAAAGTCGTAATTAAATATGAATATCATGTACCGTTTATCGCAGTTAAATATTCTAAAATGCTTTTTATTTGAATATTCCATTTTTCTCTTTTCATCGTCTTATCCACTTTTTACCCCATTTGACTCAGATATTTATTTAATGTAACTCTAACGACTCGTATCTTCGGATTAAACGGAGAATTATGTGCCTATAGACATCATCATAAAGGCTGGACTGATAGTCTTTCATATTTCTATCGTTCAGTGATCCGGAAAGAGAAGGGTTCTTCCATCCCTTTGCTCTTTTTTATGTAGAAAGAATGGCATGAAAAGATATATTCAAACAACTACGCATATCAGACACGTGCTTTCTATCTTGAGATATTTTTCTCGAGAAGATGCAATAAACATGCAATAAAGTTTTTCTTATCGAACGTGCTCGCACTTATGCACCTGACACTGCATAGAAAAAATATATTCATTGTCACCTGACGCAGAAATTACAAAAGCGGTAATATATTTTCAATTCTCAGAAGGACTAAATTATCCGGCAATGTTTGTCTTAATCAATCTTTCATCTATACATCTTTCCTATTATTTTCTTCCAACTTTCATAAGATACGATACATGTAATTAGAATAAATTGTTACTTGAAAAATTTACAAAGCGAATTTATGTGAAAATACTTTATCTACTTGCAAGTATTTTAGCAGCAAATCTCCCTTGACGGTAGTTTGTTGAAAACTTTTCTTTAGCCGTCTTTTGTTCTTCGTGTGATTTAACGGTATGGATAGTCACATAAATATCATTTTCTAACAAGTTGGGCATCAAGGGAAGGAAAAGGGGATGAGGTAGATAACGTTTTCCAAACGAGCCACTATGCGATTTAGGTCGGCCGTTTCTCTCTAGTTTACGACAATCCACCTGGCGTAAATGCGCCCAATTTGCAATTTTCAACGTGTAATCGCACGTGTATCGTGATTGATCGCGATGGGATAACAGCCGATGGGAAAATGTCTCCATTTTCGGAGATGAGGCACCATCGGCTGTGCATATCGATCCACGCTCCGAGGGGAATAAGTAATCCTCATGCGCCTTGAAATGTGAAACTGGGACACCCGGTGGCCTTGTTGCATCCTGCGCGACAATGCTGTTGACAATAACGCATCGTCAGGTTAAAGTAGATCCAGACACGCCACTATAACAATTGTATTATTGTTATTATCCACATAGAAACATGCGCATTGTACGTAACGTCATACTACTAACGCTCTGATTGCTCGGTTTGAAGCATCATAATATTGTACTGCAATTTAATGAGACGTATTTCAGGGAGATGTATAAACATATCTTTTCTTATTTTTCTATTCTTTTTTTTTTAAACAAAAAGTTAATGTAAATATTATATTAATGCGAGAGAAAAAATTATATGCTGGAAAGAGATATTTTAATAAAAATCTAGTAAAAAATATATTGTACAAAGGAAAAAATCAAGTTTGATTAAATCAATAAGATCAATGGGATAATCATAGACTTTTGCAAAAATCACAATGTTTCAAGTATGCAAAAAATCTTATAATAAATTTTAGTTTAAAAAAATAGGTAGATTATTTTTCACTATAATTCTTTGATTTATCATATTTAAATGAGTTTATCATATTTAAATTTATTTAGAAATATTTTTTCTGAACATGAAAACATGATTAAATTAAATAAAAATGAAAGTCATGAAAAGAATGGTAATTTTGACTCATATATTAAGTTTGTATGAAAATAGATAATAATTTCGCGATCTTTAAATTTAATTAACTACAGAATTATGAATATAAACTGCGGGATACAGAAAATGTAATAATATATTTATCGATAATTAAAATAACAACGAGTAATTGCGTGTGATTTATCCGGAAAATACCTCAATAATCTATATTGAACATGAAAATCAGCAAGACTAAAAGTTATATATAACCAACAAATTCGCGATATGAATAAATGTTTATAAAAATTTCAAGGAAACGATTCATTTTCTCGCGTGTTATGATTTTATGTGAATTTATTTGTATCTCGTCCTTTTTCATCCTTGATAAATTACAAATTATCATTGAATGCATTTAACTTTGTTCTATCATTCATCAGCCATAGCCACTTGTTTCTTTTCGTTCTATTTTAATCCGCCGTTTATTTTAATTCCGCGTGCAATAAGCGCTCGGTATCATAGTAATTGCATTTTTATTTGATTTAATTCCAGCTCCTAACGCGTAATTGACGTTTTAAGACTTGACTCGTAGCGAACAGTAAAACGAAGGGTAGAAAACGCGCGAGAGAACGTCAGAAAAGAAATGCGTGATCGTGTAGGTCCTGGATCAGGAAACTGGGTCAACCGGTGACCCTCTTGTGATAAATAACCGGGACGATACACACCCAATGTGAAAATTACCGGTGGTAATTTTCCAGGGCGGCCTAATGAACGAAAGCGCGAAATCGCGCAAACCACAATCTCCGCGAATTTAATAAAAAATCTGGAACGGAAGAGTCAAATGCGAGGCTAGCACGAGAAGATTGAGCATGATTGCATTAAATGATAAGTGTAAATTATAATCAAATGCTGCGTATATATATATTGTAAAAAATTTAATTTTTAAATAAAATATCTAGAATATTAATAAGTTAATATTAAAGAAGTATAATTTTTAAACTCTATTTCAATGATAAATAATGTACTTTAAAAAAATGTATCTGAATGAGAAAATTAATTAATCTTTTAATCGATTTTAGACGATGTTATTTTTACAGTTATTTAATTTTACAGTTATTTAATTTTAATAATATGTTAATGCTTTTAAAAAATTATCTAAAACATATTAATAAGAAATAAAAGTTGATATATACTTCTAAAATGTAAAGTAGTTTAATTAAATATATAATTTAATTTATATTAATTTAATCTTAGTATTTAAGAATTCGGAAATATGTATAGAAATCTAAAATATTACTTGTACGTCCATGTCAAGAGTCAACACTAGAGTTATTAATATATATATTTAAAATAATTAATCAACAAATTATGACATGAAAATTTTTACCAATTCAGTAGATTATTTATTTCTATCTCCAACAGTATAATGCGATTCGGATTACATGATTTCGTTGAGCATTAAATGTTAGGCACAGATCGAAACTCGCGAAACTAAATCTCATGTATGCAAAATAGAATAAGCTTTCTTGTTCAAGTCAATATATTTATGTAAATGTAAAATATATACGTGAAATAATCATTAATAACAAGATTTATATTTATATTTATTAATAATGAGAGTAGATGATAATGAAAGAGTAGAGTTAAATTTTTCTCGGAGATAGCTTCAGATGTACAAGACTCTTCAGTACAATACGCATTTGTGGGAATATTTTTTTTCTCTCTTTTTTTTAATTCTACGCTATCTGAATACAAATAATCGTTATGATTTCGCTTTTGAATACCATGTTCTTTTCGGAATCAGCGTGCGATTGTCGAACTGTAATCTGAAAAAGTCGAATTTTGCTCGACTTAATCGCAACAGTTCACAAGGATTCACAAGTTACATGAATAATATATTTTCTTTTGTTTTTTATTTTTTTCGCTCCGTAAATTCGCAAACATTTTTCAATTTTACGAAAATCTCTTATACAGATATTGCAGATAATTGAGAGGCAAACATAAATCAATTGAGTGTGATATAATAAAATTCTTGAATTAAAATTTATAATTATGTGTAACGTCATATTAATATTATAATAATATTGAATTTAATAATAATGAATTTAATGCAACAGAATATCGTAATTTTATGTTAATTTGGAATTACAACGATACTTAATTCAATGACTCATAAAGTATTACTTATTACGTAATTCAGTTTTGCGCTTCTAGATATATTCTGCAATCCGATTAAATCGCAATCAATTTCTCTTATCAAGAACGAAATATACGCGAATACAGTGAGCGAAAAATGCGCAACGGCAGACTTAACACGATGAATTTTCCAGTGGCAAAAAGTGGCGAATTCAATAAAACCCAGGGAACGTAGACTGAATCTGTTCAATACGCAAATTTAGTAGACGGGTGAGATTTTTTAGCAAAAAACTAATAGCTCTTTAAAAGACGTATCTATATACATCATTCTGCCCGTGATTTAAATTCGACGCTTATCTTTATTCGCGATACTCATTCATGACACTTTTTCTCGTTTACAAGAGAACAACCATAACTTAAGCTATCTCAGGGCGACCTCATTAAACTGCAGGCGCACGCGATTACGATTTGTCTCGCATCTATCAAACGCATTCCTTTGAGCAACTTATCTTAGAGAAAAAAGTTAAATTACTTCACGTAGCAACTGATACAATCTGTAGAGAGAAGTGCGAATGTTGGATCATTAATTATGTCTTTTATCTTTATTGTTTTTCGTCGTGATGTAAATTACATTCTTTAACGAAAAGAAAAAAATCTACATTTCCCATCAATATCTATGCATTTTTAAAATAGGCAATTTCTTTTTATGTATTTCTATTACATCAAAAAAAGTTGCAGAATCTAAGAATGTTATTATATAATATAGTAAAGCATTCATGTACAAAATGAATTTTACTTGGAAATCTCTTAACGTTTAACAGGTTTGGAAAAAAGTATTACTTTACAAAAAAGTTTTTAAGTGAATTTTATTTATAAGTCAAGTAAAGAAAAAAAGAGAAGTGACTTTATTTCAATATCAAGTCGCCATTATTATGACTAAGCTTTTGTAGTGTAATCATATTATGATCATTTATCATTAATCATACGTAATATTTCGCGTTGGATACTGTTACAGTTACTCATACGTCAATCATTTATTATTTATTAATTCTCATTAGTAGGAAATAGCAAAGCGTGCGTAATACAAGGCAATTATGCCATGCGAAATACAAACGCATGACAAACAACATTATACAAAAATCGATACATTTTGTATTTATTACAAAATTACCAAGTATTTCCTGCTATAATAAAGGATTCGCCGTTCTTTTTCTTTTTTTTTTTTTCCTCTTTAAAGTTGATACCAACGCAAAATCGATATCTCGCTTTTCAGATAAGATTTTCGTGTATTAAAAAATATATAAACCAATTATGAAATAATTGGACTGATTGTTACCAATAAAATGCGACAAAAATTTGAAATCTATCTTCAGTCTTCAGAGCTTTTACTATTATCGGGGCTCTTGTGAATACCCTCTCTCCTACAGAATATATACATTCCAAGATAATTAAAATAAGAATTTTAATTTTATATATTTTTATTGTAAATATATATATATATATATATATATATATATATATATAATTTAATATATAAATATATTATAATCAATATATTTAAAAATCGAAAGTAATAAAAATGAAAAATGAACATAATGATGTCTAAGAAATTCTTAGGAGGATGAGCAAGGGAGTTAATGAGCGCGTATAATTTTCGCATAGTGAGTTAGGAGGTAATTTCGCAAACGAGATCGCGTATAAAGTTTTCGAAGCGACTCTTTGACTGCGTTTGCATTGTAGTGACGTTACACATGGTACCCTATCCGTTTTATGCACGAATAAAACCGCACAATCCGAGCGTGAGCTGGTGCTCGATGACATACGATAAAAAGAGAGTTTCGAGACGTGCAGTTGACATACTTCCTTTGTAGGATAATCGCCGGAGCGCATTCAGAGGACAAGCAAGCAAATCGATACACATATTTCCATCTTCATCCCGATGTATATAAACTTTTAGGACATGTATGAAACACAACACATCTTATACATATAAGAAATAAAATTCTACAATTGTGGAATTAATTGAATTAGTTCGAAATTAATAAACTATGTAAGTATATATATGTGTATTAACATAATTTACAATTATCATTTTAAATTAATTTCCCTCCGAATGTTTCTCAATGTTTCTACATTTTGAACTTTAAGTACTTTACGAATAATAAGAAAATAAACTTTGATACTTGACGAATAATAAGAAAATAATTCGATTAACATTTTTCAATCTGCGTTTATCGAATTTTTTTTAATGTAATCTCGTAATCTGATCCCGATTAAAACTCAAAAATATATTCCTTTAATTGGTTATTTCATGATAAAATAAATTTCCTTTATACATATAGGAAAATAAAAATTCGTATCTTGTATCAAGACTAAAAATTTTTATGCGTCATAATTAAAAAAACTACCATAGTCACTCTCGTTATTCTCTCCGTGTTCTGCGTTCACACCCACTGGAGGTCATATATAGTAGAAACTTTATTACTACAGCTTCATTACACGTGAAATTCCTTGTTATCCCTTGTCACATTAATTAACTCCCACACGCAATCAAAATTGATACCTCTCTAGAAAAGATAATGATAACTATGCGCAACGTATCATCACCATCCCATAAAGAGCCGAGAAGCGAAGGACGGAGAAGGCTCGCTTGAATTTTTCATATTCTCATTCGCCGCAAGAGACGAGGCGATGGTAGAACAAAAGGGTACAAGGGCTGGAATATGTGGTTTATTAAAGATAAGACGAGTAACACGAACGCACTTCTCGTTCCTTCGCGATGCTTTCAGAGAAATTGCGCGAGACAGTATTTTTTTCTGAATTGATTACGAGTTCTCGAGAGGAAAGAAAGAATTTGCGGAAAGAATAGCGGTGCTGAATGTGTAGACGATGCCGAATATTACCATCGTCTCTTCACATGCCAGCATACGCGAATGTTCGCCGACAGAGAATGAACAACCGACGAAATTGAACAGCGAATGCGAAAGCGGTCGTCGGCGGCTTTTGACGTTAAAGCAAATCAAATTAATTTACGCTCTCGAAACTCTCTAAGAGGACAGAGGATCTTTCAATAAATCCCCTTACTCGTATCTTTCAATGTCTCGTGTGCCGCATATACGCCGACTGATTTGATCTGAGTCTAGTTTCTCCTATAGTTGTATAGCTCGAAGAAGGAGTTTGCTCCATTGCATCAAATCTATCGAATTTTGGGATGCTAGTTTACAGTCCGTGCAGCGTGTATTTGGAATACACATCTTATTGTAATTTGATTTATGCCGTATACATGAAACGTGTATTTATTCAGCGAGTACTCGGTATTAGTTATGCTAGTTACGATCGAAATCCGTGCCTGGAATAAATTTTCTTATTGATCTTATTGTTTTTGTTATTTTCGTAGAATATATGTAAAAACAAATGTAGAGATTGTCAGTGATATTTACGAATTCAATTCAAAATTCATGTAAAGTCATATTTTACAATATAAGTTTTCTTTAGTTATTTAGCCTTTCATATTTTATCTTTTGTGTATTAGTTAGCCGAGAAAATTCTTCAAAAGCTTTTACGATTTATAAATTCCAGAAATTCATTTTGAATAATTTTATATTTAAAAATACAGTGCACCTAAATAAATATTAAAAAATAATATTTTTTAAATATTATGGCAGCAAATATATCATAAGAAAATATTTAATTAAAACATGCGATTTAGGAATATGATTTAGCAATTTTAATGACGACATAAATCACTTTATCAACTTATTTCAACTTTTTAAACTTAAAAAAATTAGGTTTCTTAATTACATAAGTTAAAAAATTAGGTCTTTTAATTACATAAATTATACAGCAAGCTAAATGCAAGTTTAAAACTTCCCTCAAAAGAAATGTATCTGAAAATTGCTTGAATTTCGAAAGATGACATTAACCCTGACCTTCTTCTTCAGAAGAGCTTAAAGACACGAAAGTATCTTTTAGTGGTGAGATTTGCGGCGTTATTTAACTGACCCCATTTCGTGTAAATCGCACTATTCTTTCTGCTCTCTTCAGAGATGTGCTTGAACGTTATCATTATTACCACACAACTTTCAAGGCAACTCAATCGCTGTGTCAATCGTGATTCTTCATAGTCGTTTCTTTGAGAATTATTATTTTGTGAGCATGAAAACAGGAGATAAAAAAGCAAGCAATGACATATGTTTTTCGTTATGTTTGAAATACACACACACACACATACATATATTATAACTTTAAATATATATCTATAATTATCTAAAAGTATTATTCTACTGTCTCGAAAATTGTTTCTTCAAATTTTTTAATTATACATTGATAAAATTATCTAAATTAAAACTAATACAGCAGAGAGATAAGTCCTTGTTGATGTCTTTTAATTAACAATACAAGTAATTTTGCTAACCATTTGCGATCATCTTAAGCGAGAGAATATAAACAGCAGTGTACACAAACGTGCACGTTTCCCGCAAAGTTTGCGCAATTTGCACGACCACTTGGTCTTTCAACAATTCGCACTTAAACAGAGAATACAGTCGTTACATAAAGGAGTAGATATCTCTGACGATTATTCGGTCGGTACAATTTCAAAAAGTACTACGCGTACATGTGAAGCTACAAATTATGCATGTGAGATATATTTATTTCTTGACAGACGCGTCGTTTCAAACCCGCCTGCTCATTCAACTTCTTTCTTTGTTCGTGCTTCATATTGTTACATGAATACTACGTTTGATTGTTAATGCATACGTTTGAAATACAACATTGAAGAACTTAGAACGAAGCGAGTTCATAATTTTTCTTTTTAAACGTAAACGCGAGGACATGAAGTATCTGAAAATGAAAGCTTTGCAACTTGTCTCGTTATTTGAAAATCTATTTCTTTCCGCCCGCTTAATCTCTGCGCGAGTAAAGTGACATTTTTAAGCGCGAGCGCAATCATGCAAATTGATTCAATTTTCCGTCACAAGGGAAGATCTCAAAAAAGTTTCGCGAGAGTTCGATACTTTCGTCGCGAAGCAGCTGGGATTTGTAAGAGTTTTTGTTAAACTTTATACGACTGTAAATAAGAAAGCTCGCGTTTTCTGAGTAGAATGTCGTACGTTGACACTTCGTTTCACTTTAGACAGCAACGAGGCCGACACGAATCAGGAAAGTGAAGAAGGAAATATTTCGACGATCTTTCATATTCACGTTGACAAGCGAGACGTGATCCTCGGGCTTGGTTTTTGGGTCAATGGGGAATTCTAGTTCGGTAAGATCCGCGTCAAGTAAAGTTGCAACTTCCGGGAAACACGAAAATTGTGAGATCACGGTTGAATCTCAATCGCCGGAATCGCCAATTTCTGACATAAGAAAAGATACCGCGGAAAAACATTATCTTTGTGAGAGTAAACGTGCGCGCGCGCTTTGTTGGCATCTTGCCAACAGCTGTTCTTTGCGGTAGTTTATTGGTTATCGATGGCTGTAAAACGGCGACCACGTTAACATGGCTTATTAAAGTCCGCTATTGACTTATTAATAACGAAACCGTTGCTCCAAAAATTCGATAACGTAACTTCAACAGTTTAGTTTAGCCGAGCAGCGTTTTAATTAATTTTGTTCGAGATTAGAAGTGTATAAGGGAAAATGTAATTCCGATTAACAATCTCATTAAATATCATTTTGTTACAATGTAATATCCGATAACACTTCTAGAAATTAATAGTTTTATATAGATTATACAGATTTAGATAGTTTTATATAGAATTAAAATTATATTTGTGTTTATATCGTTTACAGATGAACAAATGTGAAATTTTAAATTGCGGACACGAAGTTATTAAGCGTATGACAAAAAGCTCTGGTTTTTACCGCAAACACAAGCGCCAACCATTATTCAACAATCAACGCGGTTTGGCTGATTTTTCTTCCTTTTTTTATTCACCGGCGATCATTTTCACACGGTCGTTGATTTATGCGATGGCTGACATTTTAATTAAACTTGTGGAAACGTTATTTTTTTAACTGGCGAAAATTGCATGTTAATAAAATCTTGCGGATATTTGTGATCGTAATATCAATTATTTCATCTATTATATAATTTCATCTATAATTTGTTTTTATTTAAATTGCTTCGATAGTTTTCTCTACTAACATCTTTGAGAAAAGAAAAATCTTTGAACGCCCAACTTCTCGAATATCATTTAACGAGTAAGATAAGCCAGATATCTAGAAAGATACAAGTCAGCGTAATATTTCGTCACAGGAGTCTATTTGTATCGGAAATGATATTGCGAGCTATCGACGTATTTCCTTTTGCTATCAAATCCGTTTCGTTTGCTAAAAGATTCTCAGAAAACAAGCAAAGAGGGTAAAGAACGCGAAATCGTTATTTCAAGATCGAGGAAGATTTAAAGGGACAAGGCAACGGATTAAAATTATATCGCCATCGTTATAATCTATACATCGCGTACATCGTGTAAATTAGGTGGCTCTTCGTTCACGCTATAAATCCGCAAGATTGTAAGAAAAACTTTCGCTTCTTCTTTCTCACAATAGGGATAAAAGTATTATAATAAGATGTTGAAAGAGAAAGATGGAAAGTTTTTTATACAAAATGTCTCTCTTTTTCTTGCTTTTTTATGTATTAAAAAATGGATTTTTTATTTTAAATTTTCATATTTTAAATCACAAATATAAGTTTATAAGTTCATCGAATATGGTAATATTTTGGTCCGATATTCAGGTATTGATTTTACATTTTGTATAAATGTGGGATATTTAAAATAATTATTTCTGCAGTATGTAATTATTCTCTCTTTGTTTTTTATACATATGCTATAGCGAGAACATAAGCTCTTTCTTTACATTCTCGATAATAACGAATTAATTATAATCGAACATGCATATTTGAGTGACAAAATTATTTGTCAATTTATATTCATCACATTAATGCAACGAATTTATGCGACGTCATTTGACACAAAAATAAAATCAATTTTCGAATTTCGTTTAAAAGAGAGACGCAACATTCATGTACATTCCGTACATCCACGCTTGCTGCTAATTGTTGAAAATCCCGACTATGGCAGACTCAATGTGACAATTTGACGGACCTGATACTCCCAGATGCGCTTTAGAAACTTCTAAATTACAGGCAGATTAACGGCTGACATCGGACGAATTCGATCGCATTAAGAAGAGCGCAAAATACGCGGATAGAGCGTCTGGAAGCCGACGACTAATGCCCAGCTCCGAATTCAATCTCTCGTCTGCTACGCGTGTAACTTAATTACGATCGTGTACTTGCGCCCGGTCGAGAGTAGAGACTGACACGAAACAAATCTCTGCTCTAATCTAACAGCCGAGGCAACCTGTTACTTGGTGCTCGGAACTCGCCAAGTTATATCAAACTGGCGGCACGAGATCGACCACGAAAACCACCGTGTATCATCCGTCGCTCATCATCTATCGCCTCGTTAATCGTCTCACCAAGCAATTGCGAGATATACACTTCGCAACAACGAATCGATCACTATCGTGCAATCGCGATCTACTGTCGTCAACTTGATATCTTGATCGCGATTTGTCGCGAGACTTAAAGATTGATTAAAAGTACTTGCGATTGGCAACCTTTCTAAACCTGTTAAATTCATAGTTTTTCAAGTGATGAATGCATTACAGAGAAAATAATAGAATGTTGTTCATTTTTTTCATCTTTTCGATTCGTTATTCTTGCAATAGTACATATTGTAAATATATGAAAGAAATTTTTATAAATTAAGAGCAAGAATAAATGATAATTTTTAACGTGCAAGATGTATGTTTATAATTATACATGCATTATATCAGACTTAAATTATTTTCTCTTTTTAAAATATTATAAATTGGAATAAAAAAATTGCATAAGCTCTTTAATCGGAACTCTTAGTTGCTCGTAATCAACATTTTCTGATCGCACAAGCTTGTAGCATATTTTTTTATTTAAACTTAAACTACTGTTTATTATTTGATCGTAAGTCATAACGAGTTTACACCTGAATATCGATCACCAAACTGTTATATGTCTCGCCATTTTAATGCAGATTATATATAGTTTGGAATCCGGTGAATCCATGATCAGACGTATAAGAATTCATCACAGTTTGTTACCAATTTACACATCTGAGAATAAAGTCGGAAGTTTGCATTAAAACACTTTGCGTACATTACTTTCATAGGTAGCTTCCTTAGACATATTTCCGGATATATCTTCACTGCAATCTACACAGACAGCTGTTATTTGATTGATTCCTAGCACACCGTATAATATTCGTTGTATACTATTAGTATTTGGAAAATTGACTACCGAACATGGAGTAATCGCAGTTAAATCATTTTATATGTACGAGTACGCACTTCCGTTCGGCTCGATCACGATCGATCGCTTCTAAGGACGTTGCTATAACACCAACCTGTTACTTGTCCGCAGCGCGAGCTTCCAAGAGGGGGATAAGGGGTGCGTATGCGACCCCTCGAGCGCGCTCCCTTCGGCTCCCTTTCGCACGGATGCACGTGTTCTCTTCCAGTATTGTCCTGGCAGCGCGCCCACTTTTTCCCCTCGATAAGAGCGCGGGAAATCCCGTCGGATGCACGCGCCGGAAGCGACCGGAGGGAGAGACCGATTCGATCTTGAACAAGCGATAATGCGCGAGTTCGGGGGGGAAAAGAAACCGGATGTATCACCGCGACACCCCAACGAAACGACCGTATCGTCGGGCAGGCAGCCCGGCTTGCACTGCCCGGGTCTACCGTTTCTCCCACCGAAGGACCGCCACCGCTACTCCGCCCCTCTCCCTCCGACCCTCGCCCCCTGTGTCAGTGGTGCCGCGACAGCCTCCTCTTCACCTCTCACCCAGTCACCGCATCAGCCGCGTTCTACAGCGAACGAACGAACGAACGCGTCCTCTTCCGAAAAAGCTCACCTCTCGCAACCCCACCTGACACCGCTTCGTCCGCGGCGCCTCCCCCTCTTTCTCCCTTCTCGCCCTAGAATTCGCTCGGCGAACAGCTCAGAGCGCAAGCTCGTGCCCCTTAGTCTCGAGGGTTAGCGGCAAGAAGCCTTCGTCTCACGGCCGGCCGATGCAGGACGAAGGACGAGACCAAGACATCGCATCGGGGGTGAGCGTGCGTCGTGTCGGTGCATGCGTCGAGCTTGACTACTGCGTACGCGTCGCGCGCGTTTCAAGAGAGATTCTATCGCGTTACGATTCGACTCGGTAATGGTGAATGAATATGATTTTAGCTGAATGGGAAATAAAAGTATGCGAAAAAAAAAATTGACACTGCAGGATTAAAGTGATGTGAGAGCACGGTAAAGGCAAAGTTTGAAAATCCGTTTGTATGTTTAAATTTAGATTGCCATTATAAAATTAATGCCGCATTTGCTGCCTTGAAATTTCCTCCTCTCGCGGCAAATATCGCGATTTTAAGCGGTTAATCATACGCAAATGTTCGCTGAGGATGAATAAATAGGTGTCTGGTGGATATAAATCTGCGTTATCGCTTAATCCAAGGCTCGCGAATATGAAACGATACGTAAACCAGGTTGCAGTGAATACATAAAGAGACGCGGCATGCATACGTAAGGTAGGAGCGAATCAAAGTACACATCGCGAAATTTCGACAACGTTGTATTGGTTTGACACGTTGAATCTCGCATGCAATATTATTGTCGGATATGCAAGTCGCGTACATGAACAAATAACGTAGCTTCGTCGTCGACGTGTTTAATCGGAACTGCTGGAAATCGAATTGCATCGTTGAATCTTAACTTTAGTTGTGATAAATTGCGATATATCGCGCGCGCGATTGTTATAGGATCCGTGACGAAATAGCATAATATTATTAAAATGCAGCTCGTAAATATTTATCCTCAAACGTAATCCTATCGAGAATGTACACATCTATCGTCTCAATACAATCGTAGAAAATTATGGATCCTAAAGAGCAGAGATAAGATGTATGTTAAGGAATCTCGCGAATCAGCTGATCGACAAGCTTGACGTATTGAAAAAAGAACTCCTCATGGTGTGAGTTTAGTTTACATTACAATTATTTTTAGTTTACATTACAATTATTTTTAGTTTACATAACAAGTAATTAGTTTATAAACATATTTTTATATCCCTCTTTCGAGCTATAAAATTTATTACAATTTTGTAATAATTTCACGAAGGAGAAATCATCGAAAGAGATAATTGAGACTTGATATTCTCCTGATATTATTCGCGTTGTACATTCATTATTCCCCTGAAGAACGCAGGAATAAGTCCTGACGAGACGTCACGCCAGCGTCACTACTACCTGATCGATTTCGCGCGCGCGGAGAGGAAGTTTCCTGGCGAAGGCTCAGGTCGGGCTCGTGCCTCGCCTGTATCCCTGCCCCTCCATTGTCCTGCAGCCCCCTCTGCTCCATTCTTGCTCGGACGCAGACTGTTCGAAGGGAGTGAGCGGCGAGGAGATTTCGCGATGCGCAGGCGACGTACCGCGCGCGTGTTTCAGGACACTCTGCTTATTATACGGTTGGTGGTGTCAAACGAGAGAGACAGAGAGAGAGAAAAAGAGAGAGAGGGGAGAGAGAGAGAGAGAGAGAGAGAGAGAGAGAGAGAGAGTTCCAGCACACGATGAGATGCGAAAGGATGGGAAGTAGGTGAAACAGAAGAGGATGTCGAACAATGTTGAACAGTGCGGAAAGTTCCGCGGCGGAGAGATCCAGGTGAGGTTGGAGAAACGCGACTCATGATAGAAATAGACCTCCGATGATGATGCTCGTTATCCAACTAGAATAAAAAGTATAACAGGTCTGAACTCCAAGGTCTATCTCTCGCTGTAACAATAGGGATATACGGCTTTTATTCTCCCGCGTTCTCTGTGAAAAGATTTTTAATAGATTTTAAAAGAATTTTTTTGCATTGAAATCGAAAGAATTTCATGAATTTGCATAATGTTTAACAAAATCGACAATACAAACGTATGTTTATGGTAGGTTTCACATTGTGTGAAACGTTTAATACCATTCAATATTAATAAAATATATAATATTAACAGAATACAACACTACGTATATATTAAATTTGCATTACTCAATAATATATATATATTAAAACATTGAGCGTTTAATATATGCAAAAATATTAGCAATCTTTTTACTCGTGCGATATAAGCACAAACAGTACGAGCAAAGCCTCTTTTATATTTTAAAACTCTCGAAATATCAACTTAAAGCTCAGGATAAAG
Organism: Camponotus floridanus; assembly: GCF_003227725.1. Classification (NCBI taxonomy): domain Eukaryota; kingdom Metazoa; phylum Arthropoda; class Insecta; order Hymenoptera; family Formicidae; genus Camponotus; species Camponotus floridanus. Next base: position 222,998 of record NW_020229414.1, read on the forward strand.
CTTGAAACATCGGGAAATAACAACGGCTTTACTATTGCGTAGATTTTATTCTGGAAAGAGTTCTTCCGCTGACTCTGCGCCTGGATATCCGCTGTTTCAATAATTGGGGGATGGGGAAAATTGTGTTTTTAACAATTTACATTAACAATGGTGGAATGCAAGGCCATGTCGAGGAATCCTCTTTCATTTCTCGGTGCAATTCACTGAAAAGAATCCGTACTGCGCTTTGACCGTTGATTGTTTCATGAATTCTGGCACCGTCATTAAATTCTTACGATGGGAGAATGTCTTTGAAGCGCTGTGAAATGCGCTAGCATTATTCAAGCCGCGAAATCTTGCTGAGAAAGTTAAACTAGAAACGCAAACACATCGACTCCCTTGTCTTACGAAATATATTTTACGCTTCTCGTTCACGTGCTCTTTGTTAATCTCAAAGGCGCAAAGAATCGTTTGAAAAGTTTGCTTTATAAAATACAAGAAGATAGAGAATCTTCTTGTATTCTATTTAAATTAATATCTCAGCTTGCAATTAGAGATTAATGGATTATAAAAAGAAATTAGAATACATAATTCTCGTTAAACCGTTCCTGAACTTTCAAATAAATAGAATTCTTAAAATAACAAATATCTTTCCACGTAAGATATTAATATTTTCATCATGAAATGAATCATTTTTATTCTTTTTGCATTTTAATTTTGCGCACAGAAATATCGTATTAGCGAAGAATATTAATTTCATTATTCCTGATATATAATATAACGTATCGTCACACTTTCTAGCACCGAGGAATTACAATGAACTCCTTCAACAACGGTCCTGAATTAATCCTTTGTGCAACAGGACTTACGCGAAATACACATACATACACACGCAAAGGGACAGTTTCGTATTCGAATGTGCGGTGCTTTGTGAGCTTCGTGTCGAAGGGGCGGATACGCGCTCGCGCAATGTAGCGGATCTTACAATTGTGTCAGAAACACCCAACTACGTGCATTAATATACACAAGACAATTAGCGATATTCGTCACGGAACGAAAGTGGAATATCGATATTCCGATTTCGCTCTCCATTCAAGATAACCGACAAGCAATCTACGAATGAACGAACGATCCACGCCGCAGTTGTAGTCGATCGCGACTCATTCATATACATCGTCTGATTAATTAAAAAAAAAAGAAGAATCGGGCTAGTCCCGTCTAGTTTCTCCTCTCGCTGACTTGTGGCAGAAACAATTTTCCCTCTCGCAGAACTTTTTTCATTAATCCGATGCCACCGATGGCACACACCGGCTTCATCGGTCAAGAGCAAGTACGATTTCATTCGCCGATTTAATAAAAATCTCGATGGTAATCCAATTTCCAAGGTCGTATATTATCGAACAAGAAACGAATTAAATTCTTGAAAATTTTTAACTGCCATTTCTAATTACAGTTACCGTTTCCCCTTTCAACGAAAAATAGTAAAGTTTATTAGAAAAAAAAATTCTCGAACACAAAAATTAAAATGCGGTTCATATCTTTATAAAGATATTGGTAAAATATCTTTTTTTTTTTTATTAAAATATAATCTACACATATTTTTAACGCAATGGATGATAATCTGCATGAAAGTCGCACGAGATTATAGGGGAGAGTGTATATGTCGGTGTAGTGCGTGTGCGTAGTCGGCTTTCAAAAATTTAATCAAAAATTCCTGTTACATTCCTTTAATCTTTCGTCATCCAAGCACGAAATTTGCATGTGTATTCCTGCATATACGATAAATTTTCAAAAATAGTCCGTTTGCATTTGCGCGAATCTGAGAGATATGATTATTATACTTTATTACTGCACCAATTATAATTACTTTCGTCGATTTTATACAAGCGCAACGTTCCTGCTCAACGTTTATTTCGAGCGAATATCCAAGCGAATAGAATTTTGTAGTCAAATATTATTCCGACTGTCTCCGCGTAACTATTTTACTTGGTTTCATAATTATATCAGTATATGAATGTTATCTCATAACGTCATTTCAGTTCAGTCGCATATGCAAATTCAGCTACGCGCTGCGAAATGTCACCGTAACTGTTCGGTCCGAATAGTCTCTAATTTTAAAATACATATAAAACTTTACGGCTTATATAGATTTAAATTTTATTTAGCACTGGATTAACTTTCTGCGCGCATAAAGTTGTGATCGATTTCTTCTTTCTTTTTTATCTAACAATGCAAATATTTTTTCAAGTTTGTCTTCGCGCAGGTTAAAGCTAGAAGGAATTTTTCAAGTACGCGCAGATGACAAATAAGGAAAAGAAAAGAATAACGTGTCGTATAAATATGATATAAAGACACATGCTATTAATAAATAACGAGCTACCGGAGCAGCCGGTTATCAGGCAATTTCGACGGCGCGGAGATAATAGCGCGATATGCACGTGCCTTCGCACACGAGGGTGCACGAAGTGATTCAATTTTCCGTAGAGCCCACGATGGGAGGAGGAGTTGGAAAAAGGAGTATCGGGGAGAGTGTGTGCTGCCTGCATCATCCTCTCCTGTAACGCGTCGTTCATTTCGGATGCAGGTTCGCACCCCTCGAATTCTGCGGGATAATCCGGCCGCGGATTATCACGAAAATTGAAGTAACTATGCGATTACACGGATCTTCTCACCCACTCTCTTTCTCTCTCCTCTCTCTGAGACACTAATAACGGTGCTAAACGTTGCATCTTTCATGCAGCTTCCTCTTCTGGCAACCGCGAGGGATATGCATCCTGTGTCTCAGGAGATGAGAAATTAAGAGAGCGGTGGTGCAGCGAGTAATGAAGAAATTCTCCTACACAATAGTAAATCTATTCCGCATTTCGTATTGGGATATCATTGAATTAACATGCGATTTACAGTATAATAGGAATACCTGAATCGGTCGTAATTTTGGAAACGCAAGCTTATTAGTTTCGTAAATTGAGATATTCATATTTATACATTATTTAATCAATTGTTACGCTATAAATTTTTTTTTAAATTGATATTTTTATATCTCATGGCAAGCTTTTTAAAACGTTTGGAACTCTTAAAAAACATATAAGCTGTAATGAACACATTATATAATGAATAAACATATCATTTGATTATATTCATAATCAGAAAAGAAACAATTTTTAACTTGCAATTTTTAACTTGCAATGCTCATTTCTTTAGTGATATCAAGTTATATTCCTTTTGGACATATTATAAGATATGATCAACGATCAAGCACAATTGTACCGTAAATTACAGTTAAAGTAACTTTACGTGTAGCAGGCGTGACGTCGAAAACGATTATTTATACGATATACCGCCGACATCTGTCAGTTGGTTAGTTCAACTAGTGTGTGCTCGTTTACATTGCAAACAACGTCTTGCACTAATCACCTTGACCCTTTTATATTCACCTTGGCAAAGTTTCGCGCAAACTCATATTCCTCTTTCTCTCTCCTTCTTTACTTTTTTTTCTGTCCATATTTTTCATATTTTTCTTTTTTTAATCTCTGAAGTTATATCGTGTTTCTATAATCGACATTAGAGATACAAACATAGAAATACATATTACGTGATTTATTAATTAATTACTATTGTAATTTATTAACAACGATAAATGAATTTTCGAAAAAAATATATCTCAATATTCTATATCTAATTTCTAATATCTACAAATAAAAATATTCGAATTTGCTTTTATAAATTATAGTTTTAAATTGTGCAAATAATGAGGACAAAATATACTACAAACTTTTCTACATGTTATATATGTAATTTTTCTTGGCAATGTAAGCAATTATATCGTAACAAATTGATTAAGCATCCTCGGCAAATCTCTTTAATTTTTCTCTTTTTCTTTCGTAAATTTATTGAAAAACTTAGAATAACTTGACGTACGAATTTTTAATAACTTTATATTTTTGATATAATATATTATTAATTATATATTATATATATTATTAGACATTATTAATGCAAAATAAAATTCATGACTCTCGAAATATTTTATGTTTCTTCATTATCATCGTCATAATATAAAGACATAGTGGAACGCATTTATTTTCACATATAATATAATATTCGTTCTGAGTTCTGTGATAAATATGTAATTAATAAAGTTTATGAAAAGGTATATTATACAAAGAAACTATAAAAAAATTCTCATTTCTCTTTTCTAAAAAATCATTTTAAAAGATTTTTCTAAACTAGGTCATGTCGGCTTATTGGCTATTCATGGAGGCGATAGAAAATCGCTGAAAACCGAGAACGGACACTTTTACGTCCTTCGAAACACGTGTCGTTCAATTCTAATGTCGATTGAATCGACGCGCGAAGTTTTCCGAGACCACGGCTCTGAAATGAGTTAAGAATAACTTCCACCTTAATAAGTAAAGCACGAAAACTTCTCCGCGCAGAAGTCGTTCGCGTGCTTATTTCTATCCAGGTTCTTATCCAGATAAAGCTAAAGGACTTCCGGGCGCATAATAATAGAGATCGATTTGACATAAGCGACACGTGTACTCGAGTATATAAAAATGACCAACTTCGATTGCAGTTAAAAGAAAAGTTATTAATGATGATTATTAATGATCAGGTCGTTGCGAAACTACAAGCAATAATTGGAAAACATTTTGCACAATTTTTTATACATTTTTATTTTAAATTTGTTAAGCTATTCAGATTTATTTTTTTGGAAAACACAAAGATTATATAATTAGTATTTTTTTATTATTTATAAAATATAACAATCTAGAAGTATCCTTACGAAGTAAATTTCGAGACTTTGTTAATATTGAAACAATTTATTTTATTATTTTCTTTTTTTATCTATCTTTTATAAATTTTTGAAATTTTGTCATTTTTAAATAGATATTATCTGAAAATGTTAATTTATGATTTACCTTTTTTTATGTTTTCCATTCGGTACTTGATTATGTCGACTGTAATACCATATTGCCAGAGTAAGATTAAAATTTGATGGTTATCGATGATAAACTTGATATACAGTAACTGATGCGCACATATTTTAAGAATCTCGTTTAGATTTCATCTATATAGAAATATATAGAGATAGCATCATACATTATATTTAGAGATAAACCAGCATTATATTTGTTATTATATATTATTATTAACGTATTCGTAAATGCTAACGATGCGACAGTAATTAAGTTTTAACAGTAACTAATTCACATTACACTTATGTATATGATAATAAATCGTTTGATTGCTTCCAATTTTAATTAATGAAATTTTTTTTGTATCAAAAACAATAATTGTTTCGAGTATATAAATATTTATTCTTAATTATCATTCGCTATGTTTAATTAATTCGATAACTATGTTATCTTAAAACGTTGACTTTGGATGTGGAAATTGAGCTGGACTTGCAGCTAGACAAGAGTATAGAAATCCAGATGTTATGAGATATAAAAGGATGGACTGCGACAATTGCTATAATTGACAGTTTTTCTCATGATCCCGCTCGCGATTCTGTGATACAGGCACGTTTCTTCGTCGTCTCGTCGAGACCCATGTCACATGATATCGCGCATTATCATAGATATTGGCCGAGGGTTTTAGCTTAAGGGTTTCGGTTCGCGTTAACGGTCCTCATAAATAAAAAATACCGTTCCGCGGCATGAAATCCGCCGCGGATGGAACGGCATCTTCGCCAGGAGTATTCCGTCTCTTCAGTCGAAGAGACGAGAAGCCTCGTTTCTCCATTCTTCCCATCCTTTCAAAAAATACGCGGATTCTTCCACTTTACGCTCGATACGGTAATGCCACTTACGTTCTCTATATCGATGCTACTTTGAAGAAGCCAATTTTTCTTCTTCGATGCAACTTTTCTCTCTGTGGCTTTTATATATTTTCCAGGTGCATAAGATGTGCATGATTTCAAAAAAAAAAGGCTAAAGTTTTTTTTTCGAATTCATTATTGGCACACAATGATAAGATTATGCAAAAGTAGTGAGAAAGAATGCGTGTAAATCAGATTGTTAGCTTCATAGAAAATACAAAAATTTATAACTATGTATTAAAATTATATATTATTTATATTTCAAAAAAAATACAGCGCATTCTTCTTTTTTTAATATTTTTGTGAAATCATTCTTTTAATGAAATATATTTTCATAAACAGGTAATATTATGTATTCAGAGAAATATACATAAAGCAAACTTTACTTTATAAACAAATACTAAAACAATAGAAAATTAATGTTACTTGTATAATAAATACATGAAAAAATTGATACATGAAAAAATTTAATGTTATTATTAAAATATATTAATATCTTATGCAACGGCGTATCTAACGTATCTAGCGTAAAAGTGGATTTCTTCCAGTGCTACACTCTTTATATTGGAAAACCATATAATAAATTACAATGTCTCTTCCAGCACATCGTGTTCAATAATCCCTTCAATAATCCCTTCGATTTTCTCTTGTTCGTCGGTAGTTTGATAAAAGTTGATCTTTGCGAAATTGTAGAGAAAAGTAAGAAAGAGAGAAGAAGAAAAAAGAGAGAGCAATTTATAAAAGTGCCGCTACATATAATATATAGTATAAATGAGCCGCTTTTTCTTTAACTTTAAGAATAATTTCCTAGAAAATTTTCGAAAGAAAATATTGGAATAACGTCGAGAAATTCTTTTCTCGACGTTATCCAAAAGGTTCACGTCTCTACGAGACGTTCAAATTGCATAATAATCAACTGGAAATGGAAAAATTGGATCAAAAGTTCTTAACCCTTTCTCTTTTTCAAAGATGATGATATCTGAATAGAGCGTGTGAGCTCTCTACTTATGTTAGCTTCAGCAAAACTTTCACAATTCAATTCTATGGGTGGCGCGAACTTCGTTGTGAATCATTCTTCAGGTCACCCTCGCGTGGGTGATACTAGACTAGTAATGGAAACCCGTTGCACTACGTAGGGCAATATTTCATATACCTTAATGGAATAGTACAGGGATTTCGTATTATTCTCCTGGCGATAATATAAGTTTGTGCGGTGCATACGTAATTGGAAATTTTGTACTATATCGATTACATGTATGAACGCACACATAGTAATTGCGGCGCAATTAATTATCCATTTAGTAATTCAATTAATTACATGTGTTATTAATCAATTACTTATTTAATTAATGGCATATTCTCATCTGTTTCGTTCAATAGGGTCGCGTGAACTGCATTGTTCTTCATATCACGCAATTTTATCACATACAATCATTTTGAATTAATGTAGGTACTGCCTAATAGAGAGCTATAATTTGTTGTATAAAATATTTCATTTATATTAAAGATATAATTTGTGCTAATTTATATATGTGATAAATTAAACTGATTTAATCATAACTTATGATATTGCGATAGATATCATAATCATTTAATTAACGAGAAGTTTTAATATATACAGCTTCACTTTTTCTTTAACAAACTTCTATAAATTTCTTTTAAAACTAGTAGATTAATGCAGATATAAATTGCTTTTTTACTTTTACTGTGTTTTTGAGGAATCCGATTAAATTTATCATAAAGAAAAAAATGTTTCATCTCATGTTTCTACTCTTTATAGCTTCGCAAAAAAATAATTACATATATTATAGATTAAATTTTATTATCAAATTATCTTGTCGAAATCAATAATCATGGAATTTTAATTGTTTGAAATGATTATTTAAAAAAAATTATATATACATATTTCCTCAAAACACAGTAAAAGCAGAAAAGCAATTTATTGCACTAATCTACTTGTTTTAAAAGAAATTTATAGAAGTTTGTTAAAGAAAAAGTGAAGCTGTATCATTCTGTGTAATACAAACTTCGAAAAAATAATAGACATTATTTGAAATAAAAACTTCAAAAATTTTGTTCTGATTCAGTTTCTGACTCAGATTTTGTTTCGATGATTTCAATTTTAAAAATAAATCTATTAATAAGTGGCTTCATTTTTCTCATAATGGAAATAGAGGAACCGTTAATATATATATTGCAATTTAAAAGAAGGCATTGAATGAATTATTAATGTATCGTAAGAATTACTCTGAAATTTTCAGTTTTGTATGCCAAAATAAAGGGATATTTTCCATCTAAAGCCGAAATTTAATTTCCAACGGCAAACTTTGTTACCGCGAAATCGATAATAGGTTGCTCTGCGCAAAGAGATATTCGTTGAATTATTAATACAAAAAATCCTCATGCATACGCAAATCTTGTATTTTACGGGCTCGCAATTTCTGACGAAGGAACATAAGGAAAGCAATACCTATCTCCTGAAAAAAGAACGGATCGTCCTAACTTACTTTATTTATTTAACGGGGAAAATCGAAATCGGTGATCAAATCGATTGCACGATCGTGTTACCTTTTAATTGTTGATGGATTCTGTATTTATGTAAACTTGCCGATTCTACTTCGGAGATTCAATCTTTACTCTCAGTTGACCCGATCGTGAAATAAAGGATAATTGAGAGACCCATAACACGTGCGATCGAGAAAATACGTTCAATTTTTAAAAGGGGATCAATTTTTAAAAGCGTACGCGAGCATTTTCTCGATAAGTTTGTCTGTGAAAAATTGTGAAAATAACGATTTATAATAATCGAACGATTATATTCTCCATGAATTGCAATTCAGCCGTTAATATATGTAGTTTAGCATCATATCGAATATATTGCACATTGCGACATGAAAATTGTGTCGGATAATCCGGATGTTAATGATACGGCAACAATGAACGTAGAAATCCGATAGAGAACTTGTTATAATTGGAGCGTTGTCTCGAAACGTTGAACATCCTGAAAATGTTAATAGACGTAGTGCATATATATATATATATATATATATATATATATATATATATATATATACATATTGCCAATCCGTAAATCGATGCATTATTATGGCATCGCGGTGCCACATTATAAATAGACGAGAACGGACAAGAAAATTCGCATTAATAGCTTGATGCCGGTAATCATTAATTTCAAAATTAATTCCAAATCGCTATCGCAATCGTTATAATCGTTACGCAACGATTATCCGATTATTTTATAAAAAATTAATTATACACACATAATAAACAATAAAATATTATTAAATAATCACACTCTTTTTTTCTATATAAATTGAACAAATTTGCTTTTTTTCTTTTTTTTTCATCAGAAAATTTGTATATATTTCAAATGTAATAAAATCGTATAAAAATAAAACGTAAATGTATAAAATTTGTTTTTCATTGCATCGTGATTATTTTTTTAAAACATAATAGTATCCGCATGATATAGTTAATAAAAATTTTTCGAAATTAATTTACTGAAGCAAGTCCTTTCTCTCCTTATTAAGGTAGATAATAAAACAAAATATTGCGTCGTATAAAAATTTAGTTAGGAAGATTATAATGTCTAAAACTTACAGAAATAATACACGCCGTTACTCTCGATAAAAATTTAAGAGATAACAAAATCTGAACTTATCTTTGGTAAAATTTAAGAGATGTATAAAACGCGCGACACAGACGAGAGAGAAAGAGAGAGACGGGAAGTATTTTAGCATCGAATGTCACACGAGTTTGTAACTCTTCTACCAAGATCACAAATCAGTCAGGAGCAAATGGGACATGGTATAAACTGAAACGGGTACGCTCATAAATCCACGGAAATGGAGATACTTGTGCTGTTTTCGGACCAGACACGATATGTTCAACGGATACGGATTGCGAGAGCTTAACGTATGTCGAAGCATTAATTTTCCGCTTACGAAAAAACTGCAATTCCACAAGTTCAAACAATGAGCATGCCAGATGTACGCCGATTATTGAAAGACTCAAGACCTACTAAGTTTTTATCAAATTATTTACGCATCTTCAATGTACCGTGCCCTCTCTATCAACTTTAATACTTTTAACTTTAAGACTTTTAAAGTAAAATATTAAAGCAATCGAATATTATGTTGATTTTTCAAAAATAATATTCGATTGCTTATAAAAGTAATAATTTACTTTAAACAGACAATAAATAGAAACATTCGAAGGAGATTCAATTTTAATCGAAATTTTAAAAACCTGGCCTATTCCTTGACTAACACTTGGATCATTCTCTTTTCAATTAATGCCCAATGCGAGGATGCAAATACGTATTCGAATACTCCTTACGGTGAAATATGTCTATTTAATATATCGCCAGCGCCTAATCGTAACGTCAGTTGCTCTAGGGGAGAGCTTGGCAAGATCCAATTGAAAATTTATCCGAGCCATCTAATCCACTTGCGAACCGACTACCGATTGTACGTCGAATTTCAACGGCGGATCGCTCGCAATCTATCGAATTCCGCGCGTGCACGTCGTTATTAACGTACCGAGTGAAGTACGTGAGAGCGCAACGCGCACGGCTGTCAGGCTCCTCTCGAAAAGGAGCAGTCGATCGATCAACGACAACGACGACGAGAATATTACAGATACAGCTACTGACAATGAATAGACTATGTACACTTTCTATACAATAGCCCATTATACTGCAAGGGAATAGATCTTCTCTAAGCATCGTATCACTAATCAAATCGACATGTCTTCTATTTCCATGCCTGATTGAAATTGCGATTAAATCTTAAAAAAATATACTTTTAGACTTTTTTATATGAATATCTGTTCAAATAAATATTCGTGAGTTATCCCTCTTTTGTGATTAGAAAGTCTCCAATTCTTTTATTCTTTATAATAACTATTGTCGACTTAGTGACTTTTTGTTTTTAATGCTAGAACTGTCATTGAAATATAATATCGGTATCTTTTCTATTTTTCTATAATATAAAAGTATTATATTTTGAAATTTTACATATATTTGGCTCTCTAACTTTTAATCACATCTCATATTTCTTTTCTATATCACTTATTCTATTTATATATCTTATTATATATATTTATATATCTTATTATATATAAAGAATTCGTAAAGTTTTACCTTATGTAGTCTTAAACAGATAATTTTCGCCGTGTCAAAAATAAAGCTGGTTGACATCAACTTTTTACAATAATGAATCTGCTGCAAACTCTTGTCTGCTTAACATCTTGCTTGCTAAAAATTTAATCAAAATAAATTATTATAAGATGTTAATACATGTATGATTGAAATTTTTAATTTGCTAAATTTAAATCGAAAAGATCGCTGAGAGAAAATATCGTAAACTTAGATATATCATTTAAAACTTAATGCCTCTAATATATAATTCTAGTATATACATATACAAATATACAAACTTAATTATTAAAATACATTAAAAATGCTATTGAAAAAATAAATTGTGAATGCAAAATCAAACGTAGTATTACTGAGCAATTTTTCGCTAAATTATAAAAGAGATTTCAAATTTTATTCCAGTGAAATTTTCATCTAAAATTTTTGGTTAAGTTATCTGCATGTAACTTTTTTTAAAGTTTTTCGAGTAATTTTATTAATTTGTTCCACCTGTAGTCATCTAATAATATTAAATATTGCAAAGCGCTCTATAAGCAATTAAACAATATTGTTAAAATATTGTTAAAATATAATTTACTTACATACGATTGAATATAAGCTTTGTTTTATTCATTTTTTCCGAAATCGAATCAATATCAAGTGTAATGAGATCGACGGAGCTGCTTAAAACTATTTCGTTGCATCACGTGTTGCACAAAATCGTCGCTGCGATGGCAGCATTGCATTATATTGTGCTAGGTTGCAAATAATCTCGCAATGTGTAAAAGAATCTAAAGTAAAACGAGCTTGTAAGTTTTTTTTATAATCATATATATAAACTGGAGATTTTAATCTTGTTATAAAATGCTCTTAGAGCGCCTCATGATTAATATTTTTAGATAATTGTCATATATAGGATGATTTGTGTAGAAAATTACAGATAACCTAAAAATTCTTATCTCAGAAATTTCTTTTTCAAACAAAATTTAGAATTATCTTTCTATAATTTTAAAAATATAAATACTCTGTAATTAAATCATTAAATATTTTATATTTAATCTTTAAAATTATTTGTCATTAAATATTCTTATATTTAATCTTTAAAATTATTTACTATTAAATACTGAAAAAATTGATCTGAAATTAAAATCTAAAATATATTGCAAATCAATTTATATTATTCAGTAGAATTTTGTAACAAATATAATATAAATATGTAAGATTTTATAACTAAAAGTGTCCTTTTTTTATCTTATAGGTCTTGACCAATTCAGGATTCAATTGGCAAAAAGAATCGATATCTTCACCGGAATTTATCTACAAACACTGGTGCCTGGAAATGGGAACGGGTGAATGACTTAAATTGAACATTTTATATGGTGGGTTCCTCCTAGCATAAATAAAATTAATTATTTTGTCTACAGATAGTCAAAATCAAAATATGCCAAAAGTTGACTTGTTGAAAGATGCAGAAAAACTCAAATTTACAGATATAATTTACATGAAACGCTTAGAGGAGCAAAATCTGCAAAGAGCAAAAAAAGTACTGAGATATCGTAAATCTAATAATCGTTTGGCTTTTGCCTTAACCTTTGGAGTCCTTGGGATTTATACATATACAATATATTCCGTTAAACAGGAAAAATTCTTAGATGATTTTGAGGAACCAGAAAAGACGATCGAGCTACCTAAATAGTTTGATTTTAAACGAAAAAATTTCATGTTTGCATAAACTTTTATGATAAAACTTTCGTATAATAGAATAGAGATGAGCATAAATAGATAAAGAATTTAAAGTTATTCTTTTCAAAGATTTCATATTCTATATTTATTTATTATTATTATATTTGTTTATAAGCACTGCATATTTACTTAAAAATGTCTGCTGCACGATTGCCGCCACTTCCTTCCATCCGAGACATATTAAAACTATACCGATTGAATGCTATAAAACGTTTGTCTCAAAACTTCCTTCTGGATCAAAGATTGATTGATAAAATTATATCAAAATCAGGACATCTTACTGGGAGTCAAGTATTAGAAGTTGGTCCTGGTCCAGGCGGATTAACTCGATCTATCTTAAAACAGGTTCCAAAACGATTAGTAGTCGTGGAAAAAGATCGTAGATTTAAGCCGACTTTAGACATGTTAGCGGACTCATTTGGTGCGATTAATGGACAAATGGACATAATATATGACGATATCACGAAAATTAATCTGGAAAATTTATTTCCAATGGAAGAAAAAAGAGATTGGGACGATAAAAATCCGGATATCTATATCATAGGCAATTTACCGTTCAATGTATCAACACCTCTCATAATTAAATGGCTACACGCGATAGCTGAACGTCGTGGACCTTGGGCATTTGGTAGAACGAAAATGACGTTAACATTTCAAAAAGAGGTAGCAGAACGTTTGGTGGCTGATGTCTCACATCATCAACGATGTAGACTATCGGTAATGGCACAAACTTGGACATTTCCAGTGCTTCGTTTTATTATACCTGGTAATCGAAAAATTTACTTCGTATTTATATAAATTTATTTTACGAATTTTTATTTGTAACTTTTAATTTATAATTCGCAGGCAGTGCTTTTGTTCCAAAGCCAGATGTCGATGTGGGAGTAGTATCGTTTACCCCTTTAGTCAAGCCGCGCACGCAACATGATTTTAAATTCTTTGAAAAAATAACGAGGCACGTGTTCAGTTTCAGACAGAAATACAGCATACGATGCATCGAGTAAGTTTATTTGCTATCTAATTCATTAATTGCGATAATAAATAAAATTATGACGAATAAAGTTTTTGTCATCATTTTTTGTTTCGCAGGACTTTATTCCCATTGGATTGTCGTAAGGAGTTAGGTCTAATGATGTATAAATTGTCTGACTTAGATCCAAAACTTAGGGCCTTCCAGCTTACTGTACATGACATCGACAGGCTAGCAACTGCTTATAAGTATCTGGTAGAGAAACATCCGGAGATCGGTTTGTACGAGTATCACGCGTCCCGTCACTTATTACCATTAAGTAATACGAGAGACATTGTAATCGAGGATTATGTGGAAACGCCGGAAGAAATGAGTATCTAACCAAGTTGGTTTTTTATACTCAAAAATATGCGAACACATCATATTTAAATTTTATTAAATTGCAGGTTTGTAATGCAGCAGACTAATTTGTTACAATAAATTTCGGTTATAGAATTGTGAAAACTTTTCTGTAAATATACATTTATATACATATATGATACTATGGCTTAGTTATTAAATAAAAATATAGTACAATGTACAGTTTGCATTTTTCCTTATGTTAGATGTAGTAAAAATGCTGTTAATTATTTTAAAAAATTTATATATATATATATATATATATATAATTGTAGAGAAAAAGAGAGAGATGTGTTCCTAATTTTATGAAAATCCTCAATGCTCACTGATTGTACGAGACAGTATTTATTATGATATTCTCTCTTTATAATTCACGCGATCATTATTCCTTTGATATTATTAATTTGCAAACCCTATTACCTCGGATTTAATAAAATCTATTCTATTATTGTCATTTTCATAAAGCGCGATACTGGAAAAAAGAATCGCAAATGAAAAATAAAAGGCGAATAAGGATCTTAATATTAATAAATAATCTGCGAGAAGAAAATGTTATACCCAATACACCGGTCGATATCACAGCTACTCGTTTTCTGGAGGATATAATTATAGATATTAAATAATATTCTATGCGTATAGAGATATGATATATAGATACTTAGAATTATTCATTAGGAATCGATGGAATCGTGCGCGAGTCAGCGTCACGTAACATTCTAATTACAGTGGACATAGGAAACTCAAGTTTCTGCAACGTACTGTAACGACCGAATGCAGGTGATTATACCTGAATTCGATAAAAACTAGACTTACGTGTTGCTCGTCGACAGTCGCGTGTCGATGAGCCGAGGAAATCCTTTGGTCCAGCGCGTTCTTTTTCTCTTTCTTTCTCCAAAAAATGATTACTTATTCTGGAGATCGTGTACGCATTCATGTAATTGTTTAGGACGTTTCCCGCTGTTGGAAATCTTATTTTCAAGATAAGCGTGTTCACGAACGACACACGCGGTAAAGTTACATACGCGTTTATTACATCTAAAGCTTTGTTAATTTCTTGCTACTCCGCAGATCATGATGTTGGGAAGGGCTCCTCGACGTTTACGCCAAGCACCGAGTGACTGTGCATGAGCCTGTAACGTTCTGCACCACCTTTTCGTTCTCGCGCCGTCCTCTGCCTATAATATAAATTAATTTGTCATTTTTATTTTCATCTCGTCGATAAATTTGCTCATAAATATCTTACTTTAAATATAAATGTCTCCTTGGAAGACAATTCTTGTATTTCGAAATAATCTTCGAGATCCGTTTCACAGCACACTATACATTTATCAAGATATAGCGGCTCCTGAATATGATAAGAAATATAGATTCATGATTATTAATATAATTAAGTATATATAAATATAAAAAATTACAATGGAATATGATAACTCACACGTAGTAAAGAATATCGTCCAAGTTTCTCTTTAACTAGAAGTAAAGTAGCTTCCTTGATCCCTATGTGCTTAGGAAAGAGCGAATCGTCGTTAAACTCAGGATACTCAGCGTTTGGCTGAAAATATGCGAATTTTGTTTATCTTGTACATAAAATTAGATACAAGAAATTGATAATATGTTTACCTTGCCGTTTGTGACAAGCATGGCAGTGACAGGTGCGAGTTTGACAGTTCGACCGCGTCTCCAATTATTATCAGTCGGCTGTGCCACCAGAAGACGCCCTTCGAGAACAAATCTAGCTTCCTCGTGAGCCCATTCCAAAATCTCGACAGCCATCTAGCATAAATTTTATTATCAATAGTAAATGACTAGAAATACATATTAATATTATTTTGTTTCAAAATTAAATAAGTACACGAAATAAATTTAATTGTATTACCTTTCTCAACTTGATATTCACCATATCCTGTTCGCCGATGGGCCGTCTACCATTTTGGATAATCGATATTCTTCTCCATAATTTCGTCGATGTAACATCTTTCGCCTCCTATTATAATTAAACATATATTATCTCTTTTCACGAAACAATTTTTTGCATCATATTACGCAACTTGTACTTACAGCATTCATGTGTTCCAAGTGTAATTCGATGTTCGTTTGAGCTTGCTTAAGTCTCTTTTTAGCTTCTTGGATATCGGGCCGAACAGAAGGCGTTGCCTTGAGCAAACGTGCCAACAGAAGCGGATATTTCGTAACTCTTTGGACAGGAACCTGAAAAAAGTAATTAAAAATAAGATGCATTTTTCTTCTCTCTCTAATAATTAGCTATAATTAGAGAATTAAGAGACTAATCAGAAGATTACATGACGTTACCATTAAGAAGGAGTTCAAATTCATTCTTCGCAAAACCGTGTTTTCCATTTGAGAAACCCTGAGGAAAATGCGTAAAAGCTCCTTTTCCTTTTCCAAGTTTTGCAATAATAAGCTAGCACTGCCTTGGCGCGTGCAATAGCTCTCGAAAGCGTGAAGCATCCTCTCCGACTCGAGGAAGATCTTACCCAGGTCCACCGTCAGAAGATCCTCATCTCCGGATTCCTGTGCGATTGAAGAAACCGTATATAAATGTAAGTTGCAGCGTAAACTTTTTCAACATGTATGTGTCTAAAAGTAAAATAGATTTTTCGAGCGATGTTTTACCTGAGCGAGTTCCACGCTGTCCTTTAATTTCTCAGCCAAAACAATATTATGCTCGAGTAGCTCCTCGACGTTCAGAAAGATCGCCGACAGTTGCTCCGACGTGAGGAGACCCGCTCTTAGCATCGGTCGATGGAACTCCTCGAGTATGATCTGTAGATCTCTGCCGTACTTTTGCTCGGTCTCCACGATTTCCGTGATAATCTCTTTCCGCTCCGCGCGCTTCTTCGAACACTTCCGACACACGAAAGGCGCGTAAACCACGCCGCTGGAATAAACAAAATAGAAATATATCTATATACGATGCATTTGGTGATGATATTATTTAAAAATAATTTTATTAACGTCAAATGAAAGTGGATAGCGATAAAGTTCACGATCGAATTTGTATTCATAATCCATGATCGCAGATGAAAGTGACTGTCGCATGCAACTTGCCAGACGCAAGTGTATCGCATTATCCATTCATCAGACATTTCAACCGCGTTCTTCGATAACGAAGAACTTTCGCTTTCAGGCGGATAAAATCGATAGCCAGAGAAAGTCAGGCCCGCTGTCTCTTGCACTTGTCGCGTAATCTATCAGCACGAATTCCAAATACATCAATAATGTGAGAGAGAGAGAGACAGAGAGACAGAGTCCACCAGAGTTATCTCACTTTGATACAAGCACAATCAAAAGGCATAAGAAACGGTGCAAAAAAAGAAATGAATTAATCATGGCTTTTAAGAATTCGGTTCGGCGATAATTCAGAAAGAGAGGAAAAGGTTCCCCGATTAATTTCTCACGGCAAGAGAACCGGTGTTTAGATTACTGCGACGGATGCGGGTCGACCGCGAAAAATCCGCAACCGTAACAAAACGACATTCGTTCCTCGATCCGCGAGATTGCACCTCCAGGTGGTCGAAATAGGTAAAACGGCGTTTTATTCGAGAATTTATACTTTGTTCGGAGCGAAACGAGCGAATTCCGGAGCCAAACTCGCAGTAAACTGAATCTCTCACGATCGAAACCTAGCTAGCCGTGGAAGACACTCCCCGATGAGGATTTCGAACCGTTATATCTTCTCTCCGGATCATCGAGCGCTATCAGCGCGAATCCGGCTAAGAATGATAACAGTTTACGATTTACATGGATGTTGAACGCATTAAAAACAAGTTTCAGGAAACATTCGCGTTCATTTTGCGACTGAAACGGTTCGCGAAAAGCTATAAATGCGAGCTAAGTTGAAACGCTTGATTTCGCTTATTAATGTGTATCATTCGTGCATTAAATAATATACCGTCGTACGCGTAAAAGAAAAAAAGAAGAGAAAGATAAGCAGAATCGTTAATCACACGCGCGATCGTTTCTCGCAAACATATATTTCTCCAATGATTATTTATATAATTCTTGCTGTATGATTTAAAAGCAATATCTTTTTATCAGATACGATAGTTCCCAAGTGAATTACACAATTAATTAACTTTTACCGTAACTTTTATCCGCGACATTGGAAATACGATTATTAAGGTACATTCCAGTGTACATCTGCATAATATCGAAACATTGTAACGGTCTCTCAATCGCCAAGTCGAACTCTTGCAATCTACCTGTCCGTTATCAGAGGATCCAGTCGCTGCTCGCAATCCTCGCACAGCTTCGCAGTACCGGAGATCACTTGTGGTATCCCGCCCAGAAGGCTTCTTGGACCGGAAGAGACGTTATTGCCTGTTCTCCAGCGTCTCGCAACACCACGAGTGCTGCTGGCTTGACTGCTCTCGGATCCGACTCCGCTGTCGGTTCTCTCTATATCGACTGTTCTCGACTGCAAAAATAATATGCAAAAATAATATGCAGAATTCTGAGATTAGATCATAATGAGAAAGATTTAAAAATACATATTAAATATTAATAGACGTATCTAGGCATTTTTTAAATCTTGAAAAGAAAGCTTCTTTTTATAGATATTTATTCGCTGATTAATATTTACGCTATACTTACCTTTAACGTTTCCGGGGAGCTCGTTAGAATGATGTTACATTCCTCGCTGCTGTCGGATACGTTGGAAATCTGCGAGCTTTTAGAGCTGAGATCGCCCAGGCTCGTCTCCTTCTGCTCGTACAGAGCCTCCAAGTCTCTCTCGGCATCATCTTCCTCATCTTCGTCTTCGTCCTCGTCCTCTTCCGCAGGACGTGTGTGGTCTTTAGAGTCCATCAGAAAATTCAAGAGCTCGAATTTTGTGGAGATATTGTTCTCGTCCTCGGGCGACGTCGACATCTTCTTGAAGAAATCTTCGGGACTCTTGGACAAGTAGGCCTCGGCTAGATCCTCCGAATTGGATTTCTTGAAAACTTCCTCGGATAAATACGGGCCAAGAAATTGACCCGGCGACACTTTTTTGTAATATTCAACGTCGCCAAAATAAATTCTATCCTTGATGTAATCCTCCGTGGGTGGCGGACTCAGCGGCAATGGCGGTGGCTCGTCAGGTATCTCCTCGTAGATCGGTTCCTTAATTACTTCGTAGGGATTTTCCTCGAGAAAGAGATTCGTCGAGATGAAATCGCCGTCCGAGTTCAGGCTGGACGCTCGCGAGTAATTTGCTTCGAGAGTGGACTCGGAGCTTTCGTACTCTTTACTTTTCAGCAAACTTTGCTTCAAGATCTTCAGAATGACCTGACCGCTGTCCTCGTCAAGGATCTCGCCGTTCTCGCGAGCTTTTCGTAGGGAATCTTCAAGAAGCTTAGAAATCAGAGCTTCTTTCGACAAACCGGACGAATCTTCGACGTCTTTGAATCGCGTTTTAGACTCCGAACGCATCACTTTCTCGTCGGATGTGTAAAATCTCGAAGACTGATTAACTTCCGAAGACTTCATTTCGATGCTCAATCTCTTTTGTTTTTCGAAATTCGGCGCCGATTGTTCTGCGTGTCGACACAGCGAGGATATTTCTTCGCTGGTCGACGCAGGTGCTTCTTCGTTATTCGTCTTCGAGTTCGTCTTGCCTTCGACGACGTGATTATCCTTTCCAATCTGTTTAGGACGCGAGTCATCGTTTGCCGATTCCACTACAATATTCGATCTGTAATTCTCTAATATCACTAGAGTGCGATTCTCCGCGGAGCTCTGGATCTTCGGCGGATTCTCCGAGTTCACGGAGATCACAGTCGGATTACACACGCTATCTTCTCCACCGACGCTGATAGTCACTTTGTTATCCCGCGCCGATTCCCCATTTGTACTCTGATCACCGTTGATCAGGATGGATGTTCTTCTAGCGCCCTTTGAATTAGAATTCGGACCGATCTGCAACCGATGGACTAGCGGTGATGAACGCGGACTCACTGTGATCTTGCAGACGTTGTTCTCGGGGGAGTTGATCTCAATCTTTGAGGAACCGTACGAGCTCGTCGAGTTCCACGACGTTGTGGATGCCGATGAAATTGTTCTCCGATGGTCTTTAATCGAATTGACGGGACTCTCATCCGTATTGGAATCACCGATCTTGAAACGATGTCTTTGCCTGCCAGGTGGCGGGGACCAGCTGGTGGGTCTCATCGAGCGGAAATGCTCGTTGCTCACGTCGGAAATATCGCTACGCGCGTCCAATGGCGGGTCGGACTCCTTTTCGACATCGTCAACGCTTTTATTCTCGAGTACTATCTTAATGTTCTCACTCGCCTCGATCTCGCAACCGGACTCTTTAAGTTCGCCTGTTTCTGCCTCGACCTCTTCTGTCTTGTCTTTTCTTTCCAGCGGACTTTCCTTATCTGCGTCCTCGCGCGAGACTGCGCATGTACCCATGGGTGACGACGGCGACGGCGACGACGGCGACTTGATCTTCTTGCTCAGACTGAATCGCATCGTGTCCGAGAAGAGCACATCACCCGCCGAGACGTCCGGTCTACTGAATGACCGGTCGCTTTGGCTTCGTGTCAAGAGGGATTTTCTCGAGTTCTCTGCGGACGCAGTCAAATTAATCAATAAATAAAGCGAGTAATTGAAGTGACATGAAATTTTAATTCTCAATTATGCACAATGATTCTTCTTCTATAAAACGTCTTTTAATAATTATATTTGAGCAGAATATAAAAGGAAAAAAATGTTAAATGTCATGTTAATATCGATTGATATAGTATATACTTATAATGTATTTTTAATGATAGATTTATATTAAGAAAAATTTTAAAAATATTCAATCTAAATATAAATATTAAAATCAACTATCGAGATTTCCGATGAAACATTAATTATTCCCTTATTTGATATAAATATAGTTTTAGAATTTATTTATAAAATTGAATTAATGTGCTACGCTTGCAATAATGATTCTGCGAGAATCACGCAATCTATAATAAATATATAATTTTATGTTCGGTGATTTATTTTATATCTTTTCTTTGCGCTTTGTGTCAAATGTAACAGATACATTTCTCTCTTTCATAAAGCGAGAATTTCCGTTTATTTCATGACTCTCTGTCAAATGCCAGGAAGGAAAACCGCAGATGTGAAGCATGAAACTGGAATTGGATACGCGTGAAAAATATACTCGGTGATTTGATATCAAAATTTAGCCGGATGCACGTCTGAAGAAAGCTGATGCTTTTTATGTAGATTTATGACGATATCATTTTATAACAATGAATTCGCACAGGGAATTCATTCAAGTTACTCATTATGATATTATAATTGCATTTATATTCTTAAGGTTGAAAGATAATAAATTTACGTGAAAAAATTAATTATGTTGTATTTATAAACTATTTTAAATGAATTATATATTATTCCTTTTATCACACATATATTTCCATTAGATTAATATTTGCAATTAATTTTGAATTTATCACAAGCAGAAACTATTAAAAGCAAGACTATTAAAAGTTATTTACACTCATCAAATATCACGAACAAAGTTCTTCTTTAGTTAATCAACATAATCTCATCCAAACTCCATTCAATTGTCACCACGTGCGATGTATTCTCTGTACGCCAAGTTAATATAAAATTAACATCGAGGTTTTTCCCTTCAATTCGCATCTCTAACGATCGGTGAAAGTGTACTTTTGCGTAAACGAGCTCATAATTTCTCGCCTCGAGAAAATTCAAACGGTTTTTCCGCGGCTGCTCCACTTTATGCAGCCGCCAGGAATTTCTGAGCATGTGATTACTTGGTCGCAAAAGCGATTGCGCAAATCACCGATCCGCTTCGTTTATGGCTTTATGGCTCGGATCAATCTCACGTACGGAAAAGGATGATCTATCGTCGCTGCGAAATTTTGCGAAGCTAATTATAAGCGTTGTGCCGCAGCAGCTAATCAATTTTCTCTACGCGGATTTAACTACGTCATCGAATTTGACGCTAAATAGTTTAAATTATAAAGTAAAAAAAATTAATGAATAGTAAAAAATAATGAATGGATGCTTCTTATTTTTCCAGTTCATTTGTAATTTTAAGATATTATGAGATCGAAAATTTATATCTCTATTTTCTTGACTTTTAAAATATAAATAAAATATAAATTTTATCTAAATTATTATTTAATTTTAAATTAATAATAATGTATAATTTCATTCTAAATTAAAAATAAAATTATATAAACATTTTGCTAGAAATGTGAAGATAATTAAAATTTGTTATTGAAAAACACAAAACGCATTCAAGTTTCAAGCACTTGTGTAGCAAATAAGATACTCTCGCAAAAAAGAACATCTCATGCACTTTTACCGAATATCTATAAGCTAGTAAAACACACAATGAAGCAAAAAAAATTCAGAAATGGCAAACAGAAAGAAAAAGGTGCGGCAATGTTTAAAAAGAACGTCATTTTTAAAGATCCTAGACAATGAGACAATGCTCTTTGAGTAAAAAAAAAACGCTAAATGATGAAGCAACAAGGTTCCTCGTTCATGCAAGGATTTATATCGCCAAGCATAAAACGAGCGTAAAAGAAGGTTTATGATATACGGATCGTGAATCGTCCCGGTGTGAAAAAGGATTATCGAGCCTCATGTAGTCGGTGCAAAAGAGTGAAAACATGAGATCTCTCCTTCTCTCTCTTTCTCTTTAAAAAGCATAATTACACGGTTATAGACCATGCGCGCGGATCAAGGGAACGAACCGATGATTTATGAGACCCGTGGGTAAACAACGACGGCGCGAAGGAGTCAAGGTTCCCAACTCGAGATACTCGATCAGATGCATCTATTACAGGCGCAGCACGTGGCTGATGCAGCGAACATTCGAGCATAATGATCGATAGTTTCTTTGAAAATTCTTCAAACACACGCATCAGAGAAAATCTTTTTCTCTTCCGTTTATCCATGTGCTCAGTATTTTTTCATTTATTGTTTTTCCAACTACTTATAAGTAACACATAAATTGTATATTAATTCAATTTCAACGTGTAATACATGTATATATTAAATTTTTTTCTATTCTCAATCTACATCTTATATCAATATTTTTCTCTAGTTGGTGGAAAAAATTCAGAAAAACACATGCAATAAAAAAATTATATTCAAAAAATATATTCAAAATATTATTAACTAAATAAAAATAAATAACAAAAATAAAAATGGCATGAAAACTTGAATTTCTACATATTTCGAACGTGATCCAAATCGTGCAACAGGTGGGTTTCAACTTAATTACGACAAGACCGGCTGCAGTTATTAATTTCCAAAGTGGAAAGAGCGTAGCGAAAGCAATCCTTTATGTGAATCATCGTCATTCAGTCATTATTACATTATATCTGAATTATTGTATGCGCAATAATGAGAAACTGATGAAAATAATTCACGATTTGTATCGCGCGCGTGTATGAAACAGATTGTAGTCCCGAAGAGGAGAAATGAACGTAAAAAGATTCGCGCCTGGGAAAAGAAATCGGCATTTAGGTTTTATAATTCGAACGCATCGCGCTCGCTCGTGCTTGAGCTTAGAAAGTAGACTGGGAATAGTTAATTAAAACGCCGTGAAGGAAGACTGGAGATGAACGTGTAAAACAATGAATGGAGAGGTACTCTATATTTTTAAAATACTGCATATATATTATACATATAAATTTAAATTTATATAAATTTCAAGCAACAGAGATATTAATATCAAGAAATTATTTATTGCACAAAGTAATAATTAAAACTCGAAAATATTTTGAATTTAAATTTTAAATTTTAATTATATTTGATTTATATTTATATTTTAAATTTTTTAATTATATTTGATTTATATTTATATTTTAAATTTTAATTATATTTGATTTATATTTATATTTTAAATTTTAATTATATTTATATTTTTAATTTAATATTCATTAAACGTACAAATGTGAATATACAAATTTTTACAATTGAAGAGTTTCACGTATATATAATTAATGTCACGCATATAATTAATGATTATTTTCATAAATTGCGTTCAATGACTTTACCCTTAAAATTGATGACTTAAACTGATGTATTAAACATATACTCGTATGTATGCGAGCGTGTTTATTAGATATGAAGGTGGATATGAAGAAGAGATAAAAGTGCATCGTGTCCATGAGACGTTTCTTCGTATTGCTCGCTTGCGGTTATCTAACACCACCGTCACCACGCAGTGCATTTACACCGGAAACACGATCACCGGAAGTCATCGTAGGGGATTTGTTTTATTCTCCGTTACACATTCACATACCGCCGCAAGTGTAAAGATACACAACCGCATTTCACGAGCAATCATGAACAGAGATCAGGCACAAGACACGTTTATGAAGAACAAAAAATTTGCTCTGAAATGTCTTATATTACCTTTTCTTACAAATAGTTTATTTCTATCTTTCTGTCCTTTTTCTAAAAAATAAATCATATAATATTTAAAAAACGAAGAGAGAGTCATGTAAATTTTCTTATTAAAAACATAAAACTTTATGCATATAAAAGACAAATCAGAGAAAAGTGTAGACTTTACAAAAACAGCTCTAAAATATTTTATGTGTTTTTCCTATGATCTTTGCAAATAACTTTCGTTGCATATAATTTTCCAGGAACGCTTATAAATTATTGGACGATATTATAGCTATATAATAAGGATCAATTCTAGTCATTATTGGCGAACAGGATTTTAAGACACGAATAACTCTCGATGTCTCCGAGAGATTGGCAACTATCTTGGCGCGAATTTTATTCAAGCGTAATGCTAAGCTATATATTAACTCGATCACTCGACGTATCGCGAGTCGCGAGTCGCAAGCAAATATATCGATCTTCGAAAAGTTGCTTCGGTCACCATATCATATACCAGAAGCATGATTGCAAATACTGTTGCGCCATAATACCAGTTTGTTACCACTGTAATTGCTATTAGTAGGAGCCAACGTAACTGATGACGACTGGCGGAGATCGCGCGTGGAATATCAATTAATCGCAACACTAATTGATATGGCGTACGTAAAGAAACGCGCAATCGTTAACGAACATTTGCTTCTATTAATAGGGCGGATTCGCGTCTAAATATTTTTTGTTTTTCGAACGAGACCGGTATGGTTAAATGACGACTAACACGGCGTATTTCAACGCCGAGCATTCGAGTTAATTCGCATAATTCGCATTTTCCGGCATGTCTTATCTCGCGTTTGCGTTGCAGACTCAATTTACCGCGAGCTCTATATTTTCGAATCGGCGTCATCAATATCGGGCCTGCCGGTTCTAAAATCTTTTTCGAGAGAGATCCATTTATTGTTAATGTCATAGAAAATATCAAAGAAAATCCGCAAATTAAATTGTAGAAGTGTATATGCAGCAGATAAAAAAATTTAATAACTAAAAATTAAAAATTTAATAAAAAATGTAATAATAAAAAAATTTAATAAATTTTTTAGTTTCTAAAGAAATCAGATAATTGCCAGAAAAAAACGAGAAATTTACTTGCTTGTTTAAACTCGTCAAGAATAATATAGTCGGACGATTCGCATATGTGGAATTAGTATGTAACTATTTTTCCTCCTTTGGAGACAATACATCGCCGATAAATATGTACACGTCGTTCCATATAAAGACGACTGCCGCTCTCATTGTTCTCGATTGTCTCGTACCTTTCCCACGCGTCCACTTTCGCGGCTTCTCCCTCTTTCATCGCGAATGTAAGATAATATAACACCGGAAAGAATAGCGTTTTCTTTCACGATGAATATCATGTGGCATTTGTTGCAATAGAAAAAAAAATATTTTGCGATGAAAAAACTGTTCAATATAATATTCTCGTACAAAAATCATGAGAAATGGTAATTGTCTGTCACTCTTTACATTATGCTATGTCAAAAACCGTCTTCTCCGCAAAAAATAACCCGCTTATAATGGATTTTTATCTTTACCTCAAAATGAATGCTAAAAATAAATTAACATAAATTTTACGACATTAATAAATTTCTCTACGATGATAACTCTCTTAAAAAAGATATCCTTTTCTGAGTTTTGTGTGCTAAAGAAGATGTAGCATTCTTTTTAAAGTGTAACAGCTATTATACGTAGCTTTGTAACAAGTAGCCAGATGATAAATTGTCAAGCCCTGACCTTATACACTTTCGAATGCTCCAGTCGCAACTCACGAGGCTCTTTTAAGCGACTCTTAAAAGCAAACCAAATAGCCTGAGGATAAGGCTCAGGGTCGTCAGGATCAGCTAACCTTTCTCCTCTTGTCATCGACAAAGAGGGTCTCTTAAGGAAGGTTACTCGCGAATTTCAGCCGCGCCTTCCAACTGCGTTCAACGTTAATTTGCTTTCGTATTAACTTATTAAATTTTATACATGATGTAATTAAGAAAAATAATTAATACTTATCTATATAAGAAAAAAATTCTCTGTATTTTTTATGCAATTTCTCGAATTAAATATATTTTTTCAAGATAAATCGCGCCGTCAAAATCGCGATTTCAATGATCTTTGTAAACATGTATCACAGAATTCAACGATCCTTATAAGAGCCTCGAGACAAAATACTGTGCACCGTTAAGAGAAGCGTAAGTAATCGCGAGCCGTCATCCTTGGATGCGTAATTTTTTTCAAAAGTTCAAGGATAGCTCGATAAGTCGCATCAACTTCAACGGCTCATTAATCACGCGTATTAGCATAATGACTAAAGGGAAGAGAGATCATAACCAGATGATAACACGATAAGCGTCGACGATCAGGATTATCGATTCACCATATAAAACGGTCGCGGTCATTCCTTTAGATTTCATCAATTTTCATGCAAAATTAATCTCTGGATAACCGCAAGTACATGATCCTCAGAGATGTCAGCATCATAAAGAGACCAATTATAATTATTATCGTCCGTAAATTAATTGTTAATTTTGTGTAAGTGCATATTTACAACTACTAATGCAATTCTAAAATAATAAAGTTACATTATTATAAAGATCTGATTCCAAAAATAAATTATATGTTTGGAAGATATCAATGTAAAATAATTGACGATATTGTGTAATATTAAAAAATAACAGCTAAAATTAAAAATATAAATAAACAATAATGTAATGTTAATTATGGAAAATGCAATAATATATTATTGAAAAAAATAACACGCTTCAATTCTGTTTCAATATATTCTCTGATTCTATCTATGAATCATGTGTGTGTGTTTTATACAATTGTAAATTTTGAGCAAACATTTCATATATTCGGTATATGTCAAATAAAAAATATGAAATTTCTCCAAAAATATACTGAAAATGTAGAATGAAGCGATAAATATTAGAATAATATTAGATTCTGATTATTTTTGTCGCATATTTAATATATGTTATCAACGCTACTTATGACAGAGATAGAATAATAATCTATTAGCGTCCCGGATTGATATATAAATATGATTTTAATAAGATGATTAATGCATGTAATAACGAAGAATTTTACAATATTTTAGAAAGTACTTACCTTCGGATTTTAAGATGAGATCCTTCTCGTCCACAGCAATGCATGGCAGACGGTCCTTCAGCTCCTCTATCTCAATCTCCAGCTCGGTTTCGTCTTCGAATCGGACGGTATTCTCATCCAACAATCTTCCCTCTCCCGATAATGTCCTCTCCTCCTCTCCAGTAACGATCTTCGATGACGATAATGAAGCGTTGGGCGAGGATCGCTGTATGTTGCTGATTTCATCCTGCTTCTTAGACGCGGTGGGACGACAGGGCTTTCTGGATGGAACGAATTTGTCTATTTTGATCTTGTCGAGACTGGGCGGCGTGATCTTCTTCATTTCCGGTACGATTCTCGGTTCCTTGAGTCTGATCCTGTCGACCTTCGGGTCCTTGATATTCGGAATCGTGATAAAATTGGGTTTCTCCTGCTGTTCCTGCGACACAATCGGCGTTTCTTCTCGCTCAGACCCGGGGCTGTTGATTCGTTGTTCCTTGTTGCAATTGGCGATCCTGCCGATTTTGCTCCACGACAGTCGCGTCGCTTCGGACGGTTTCTCGGGTGCGAATATCACGTTGTCGACGTTGAAGAGTACATTCTTCCTCTTGCTTTCTTGCACGCGACCGCGCTTTAGGATGCTCTTCAAAGTCTGCCGAGCTTCTTTTAATCTTCTCGGCGGTCTCTTCGGTGATACCTTGGGTATTGGGATTCTAGTGACTGGCGGAGACGCATCGTCATCGTCGTCCTCATCATCCGAAAATTTCCTGAACGCCTCATTGAACACCCTGATTCGCTGACCACCAATCGCCGCCACAACGCTTCTATTCGGTATCCTCTCGATCGATTTCACTTTCGACGAGTCGAACAGA
The DNA here is from genome assembly GCF_003227725.1 of Camponotus floridanus. Lineage (NCBI taxonomy): Eukaryota > Metazoa > Arthropoda > Insecta > Hymenoptera > Formicidae > Camponotus > Camponotus floridanus. The sequence goes on from NW_020229414.1 coordinate 251,449, forward strand.
CTGGACATTGTTCTGAGATCGTCTTGCTCCAACGCGTTGTCCGATAAATCGTCGCTTAGATCGTCCTCGTCTCTCTGCTTCTTCAGTAACAGATACGGATTCACATCGCACTCGAGGATGCTTCTCCGCGAGTCCGCAGAGATCGGCGTCGTTCCTTCCTTCCAATCGTCCTGGCCACTTCTCCGATTTGTTGGCGGCTTTTTCGAAACGCGAATCAGTCTCGCGGACGTCGTCGCGACAGAATGAATCCGCGAGTGACTCTCCGAGGTCTCTTCCAGCATCCAATCATCCGAAGACACGCCACTGCCGCCACCGGAAAAACCGGGTCGCGATTTACGATCGTCGTAGCTCGCAGCCGCGCTCGCCTCTTTATCGAACCACTCGGATCTCGACGAAGACAACGACGACGACGACGTACCCTCGACCGAGCCCTTCCGTTCCTTCGTGGCGGCCCGCGAAATCATACTCTGGCTCCTGGAATCTCGCTGCGCGGACGATCGATGCGGCGAGATGCTGCGCGCCCGCAATCTCGGTTCCACCAGCCGGTTCCGTCGCATCTGATCGTACGGATCGTCGATCGGGGTCCTCAACACGCCTAGGAAATAGATTCAACCGTTTGTACTCGCGAGAGGAAATCGCCCGGCGGCTCCCGGGACTCGTTTTATTACAACGACCTAGATCTCTAGATCGAATGCGAAACGTGGAATTTTTGCGATAATACCGTATTTCAGTTTCTAATCTATATACATATTATTCCGAGGAATATTCCTTCACGACAAGATGATATTTCCTCTCGGAAATATTTATTTCGATTTTTAATTCCACTTTAGATTAGTTAAGGAATTTATATTCTGAAAACGACTTAGGAGGAATTTATAGTCTGAAACTTGAGTCTTCTTAATTCTTAAAGAAATTACTTTACAATTTAACAAGCGAATTTATGCAGGAAATGGATATTTTTATATCTACTTTACATGTAATAATATTTCACTCTTGTCTAATCTAAAAGTAATTTGTTTGCGAAATAAATTAATTATAGAAACAAAAGAGCACTGTATAATGTGCGTATACTAAAAATTTTGCAACCAATTATTAACTGTTATCTTTACTTTCCACTAATGAAAGTAATGCTAGTAATCAGCTAATAGGTTCGCGTTTACATTTCGCATCGAAGGCTGATACGAGACCGTCGTGAAAACCATTCGAGTGTAAAGTATCAATTGTTTGAAACATCGCTACTTTACATTTTCAGCGATTCGCAAAGTATCGTAGCTCAACCGCGACTCGAATAAACGGAACAGCGTACGATATATGGTCTAAAACGATTTAAATGTAAAGTAAATGAGTATGCAAGAGCATCATCGCCGAGTAAGATTCAGTTATCTAGCCTGCAGCCAAGAACTTTCTGCGCTTCGTTGTAAGCACGCTATCTCGAACGCGAACGAGGAGAAAATCTCTCTAATACGAAACGCGCGCAATTAGAGCATGAACATCATCTGCGGGCAGGAGGCTCTTATATCCCGCCCTCACTTATCTTATGAGCTCGAACGATGCCCTCGTATATTTCATGATAAAATAAATACAACTATTCTTACATATTTTATGTATATCGTTCTTATATAGGTGTTATATAGGATATAACAGTTGTGCAGAGAAGTAATTAAATAATGAATTTTGAAGATCAACCGAATAAAAAGATTATGACATTTTACATGACACTTCAAAACTTATATTTATGCTATAAATTTGATAGATCACAGATTCTTCCTTTTGACATTTTTAATCGCGATAACTCGAATAAAAATAAGGACTATTCAGTTTGATTTGCAGAATTCAATGTTTAAATACTTTCTTGCATGATTATTACATCCGATATATTCTTAAGAAAATCGTCATAATTCATATCTAAGGACGTGAAAATTATAATTATAAGCTCTTCGCGAAATGCTTTATGAGAGGACCTGGAGAAAAATCGGAGATAAAAACAGATAAATGATAAACGGATTTGCTCACCAGCGAGACTGGGTCTGGACCTCGAGGATGACGGTAGCCGGCAGGTCCCGCCGAAGGGCAACCCGGCGACTCGATGGCCGCCGCACTTCCGGCAGCTGCCGAGCTTCCTGACGGTGCCGGAGAGGAATTCCGGGCAAGAACATACCACGAGCAGCGGTGCCGCGCCCGGTGGCGGCGGCGGTGTCAGGAATGGCCGCGGTTGTTCGATCCGCGACGATCTCAGTGTGCCGTAAAGCCACGGATCGGCGCCGTACATCATCTGGCGGGAGAGCACGCTGCTGCCGCTTATGGTGCCCCAACCACCCTTGTTGGGATCATCCCCAGGATTCTGATGATGCTGTCGCGACAGGCCTAACCGTACGCTCCACGACTTCTTGCCCTTGCTCAAAGTGTCGTAGCTCTGCAATCAAAATCGCGGGAGAAATGATCATTGATGGTGAATAATAATAATGTCTGTTTAAAGCTAAAAAAATTCTCTCAAAAGTTTCTGATCTTCCAAGTATTTTTATTCGAAATTAAGATAAAGAAATATTATATTGATTTCTTGGTGCAATTTTTTAAAATAAAATTTTTCTTTTAAATTAAAAATTTGTTTTAAATTAAAACATTGAAAGATTGAATAAATAAAGATAAAATATATATTCATAATATATTTTAAACACATAATTCACATACACATAAAATACTATAAGTTTATATAAAGAATTTCTTGATTTCTTCAAGTATACAAGAAATCTCAGAGATCTAGATTTTCCATATTTTTTCAAAGAATAAATATTATGAATATTGTTGAATATGAGAAGAATTAGACAGATGTCAAGAATGATATTTTGTAAACTTTCAATGTTTTTAATAATGATTGCGAAAAATTTTGTTCAACATGATTATTTCCTTCTTCGCTTCCTGAATGAAATTACAAATCCAACATGAGAAATGTCTGAATGTATTTCAATTTTCTACAATCTTTTATCACAGAAACAGAGCATTATACAATCTCCATCCGTGCTTTCTACCATAATACTATATCACTCGAGATACAGCAATCGCTCTAACGATACATTACATTACCATGAACCGTGTAATATTTTTTCGACATGATTATTTCTTTGGCTGCCGGATGGAATCAGAAAAGCCTCGTCGTAAGAAATCATCCGAATGTATTTGCAATGTACATCGTGTGTGATCGCGACATTCTTACGGTAATTGGCTATCGATAATTACGGATGCATCCGCTGACTCTCCAGTTCGATATATCGCGCTAGCTATAATAACTTCCTGGACAAGAAGAACACGCGAGGTCCTTAACAGCCAGAGTTATATTCGCCTAGACACAAAACGGAGAATCGGCCATTGTTGTCCCTGTCCAGGCCATCTTTCTTCCTTTCTTCGGGCTGTTTACCGATGGTATGCCGTAGACATGGCATGCATACAACATCGGTATTTACACCCGAAGAGACGGAATTCCGATGCATATCACTAGAGAACTGGGGGAACAATGTATGCGTGTTTCTAAAAATATGCATTTTCTTATGACAGAATAACTTAACGGTGAAAAAAAGATTTACGTTATTAATAAAAAGCAATATTATTAAGTTTTAAAATTTTTATAACAATAACAATTTTTATAAGGTGAAAATAAAATGTTTATAAGGGTGAAAATTAAATTAATTCATCCAACTATATATTTGTAATTTACGCGTCATAAATTTTATTTTAAGTCAAAAATAAAGTTCAATCTCGAGTTGAAAATTCTGGGTAGTTGTTCATGCTCTTTGGCTTCTCCGTCCATAATAATCAACGTAGCACGTCTTATCGCGACAATGAAAGCGAATTCTCGCATTGCGCATTAATCTCGCGTAGGAAACGCAAAACGTAGACTTCGCAGCCTTTCACCCCCCAACATGTCACTTTCGTTCGCGATTTTATCCACAACGGGAATCGCTTTGTGTTCGATGAGTATCGAGAGGCTGACGGATCGCTCGTTTCAATTTCCCTTTAACGACACGTACACAACTCGATCTCCGTTCTCCGCGTTTACCTTTTCTTCCTTTCTAGAACCCTCGTGGATCGCGAGTCCCTTCCGCAAATCATGCTGCTTCTCAGCGTCAGCCGTATTGCATTCTCGGAAGAGAGAAAAACGAAGAGAACATTCGCGATGCGAACTCCGGTAGAGGTAAGTAAGTTGTACAAAAAATTCACAACGTGGAAGAATAGCCGTGGATGGGAAAAAACGAAGGAAGAGAGCGGAAGATAAAGAGAAGGCAAACGCGTTCAGGGAAAGTGAACGATGGTAGGATCGCTCGCGATCGCCAATTTAAATTCGCTTCCCCTTTAGAGAAATCGCAGAGATAACGTCGCGCACGTCATGTATTCGCGATGTTGAATCTCGCGAGAGAGAAAGAACCAAAGAAAGAGGGAGAGATCGAATAATGCACAGCTGAAAAGAGAGAAAAAGAAACATATAGATTTGATTTTCTGTATATCACGAAATGGTGATTTATCAGTTTAGTGTGTATTTCTAACGAGATGGTGAGAAATTTTTGATAAAAATCCTCTGCGATAGAAAAAAATTATTAGAGATATCAATCATAAATCTCGTATAAATTAAATTACAAATGATACTTTTATTTTATGTTTAATTTATATCTTCAATGACTTTAATTCACATTCTATTTCTTCCGTTAGAAATATCATAATTTTATAGTAATATATTTTTGTATGAAAATAAATTTTTCCTTCTCTATTTACAAATATTTTCGTTACACAATATTTTATGAATTGTCAGCAAAAACATAATGTCAAATAATAAAAAAAAAAGAAAATGAAAAACAAAAGTTGTATATCGGAAAATCATCAAGAAGAAATATAAATATGTATAAATTTGTATAGGAAAAAACATTAATGCACAGATTAAACTGATACTATCAACATCTGATGAAAATCGTTGAGAAAAATCTCTCCTCTTGATTATGCAAATGCTTCGTGTAATAATAAACTACGAAGAAAAAAAAATGCAAAGAAAAATTTTCGTACTGTTATACGTTGTTCGCGTATGGAAATCCGCATTTGGTGCTCCGCAAAAATGGCATCGACGCACAAAAGAGGAAAGATCGTTTGCGACGATTAGTTTGAAATACATTTCCGCGGAAGCACGAAGAGGATGTCTGTTATCCTTAATTAGATTTCCTTAATCGTGATGATGTTGAACTCTCTCGGTTGTTTCTATTTAATCCATTTAAATCCGTTCAATTCGCGCTTTATAATTATCCTTCGCGCGCTTATCTCTCTGATCTACGCATTTCCACTGATAGATATACGTATATGCAACATACATATACGCGAAATAAGGACTACAACATCTTGGAGAGAGCGGGACATGTTGATTTGCTCGCGACACGCGCTCTTGGAGACCGAATCTAATCTGATCTATCGAGAGAGTTTGCGCGATATATACTCTGTCCCTTCTTTATGCAGTTGTAAATTGAAAGATTTGGACGGCAACTTGTTTTGCAACTCTGATTGCGAATTGAAAAAAATTAATTATATATATTACACATTTTTAAAATATACAGAATCTGCATTGAAAAACAAATTGCTTATTGCTTGGTATAATTCTTATAACACGTCCTAAAAATCTATAAAAAGTCAAATTTTAAATTAAAAATTACATTTTTCTCGTAGAATATGGCGACATATTTTCTTATACTTTAACGTTATTTACATTTCATGATAGTCTCATCTATTGATGTAATGATTTGAACTGACGTATACTCGATAATGTCTCCGTCAAATACATTTTTTTACTAATGAATTATATAACTAGACAAGTCACAAGTTTCACTAATTATTTATTTTGATCAGAAATATAACTTTGCCGTTTAATTTCGTTTTTAATTTCGGCAAAATAGAGATAACTTTCCTGAAAGTGCTACGTGAAGATAAGTGAAAGTATGGGATGTACATCGGTTAATGCACGTTAATATATTAGTTACAATTTATAAACTGAGTCAAATCACGAATGATACCGAAACCGAGCAGAATTTATTAGGTTCAAGAATGCATGAAATTGCGGTAATTAACGAACGCAATTGAAACTACGAAGCGCAAAACACGCAATAAATTTTAAAATAAGAAAGTTCTTTAAATCTACTCTTATTAATAAATGTTATGATTTTTAAGAAATATTTCACGCTACTTATATATAAACAACTATTATTAGCATGCATGATATTGGCTAATTTTTATCAAACGATCCTCTGAAAAATTCTTTAATCAATTTATATGTGAACCAGTACATGACAAAAACGTCGACTTGTTCCGTCTTTTTTTTTCGCAATTATCAGAGCGCAAAATCCGCGCTCACGGCAACAGCAGCTGCGAAGCAAGGTACGACAAAGCGCATAAGGTCGGAAAATGGGGCAAGCCTCGAGGGCGAACAGCGAGGTGCACTTTACTTTCTCGTCCATACGGGACTTTCGTAAAAATCCTGTCCCACAAGCTCACGTAAGAGCCCCGGCCAGTCGAAAAACAGAAAGTAAACTAGCGTGTACACGCGGGCGCGAGAGCGGCATGTATGCAGGTAAGTACACATAGACGTGGTCACCACGCCTGCATGTAACTGGCAGGTGCAGACGAGACGAAAACGGGCGTGGTTCGTGAAGTTGCTTTTCGATCGAATTCGATCTTTATTACGAGAAATTTGACTTTCTCGTGAGAGAGAAGACAGATATCTGAAGGAAAATAAATTTGTTTTTTTTAGCAAAAAAAATTCAATTCAATTTTTATTAACTTGACATTTTTAATATTTTGTTTAATACTTTGTTATTAGACAAAGTTTTTTAAAGATAGAATATCACAAGTGTAGAACAGAATTATTCAAATATTTTTCATATATTTTTTTCTATGATGTTTTCATGTCGCGTGACTCATTTAATTGCAAAAATTTACTTACACAAGATTTTCTAAGTATATCCCTAAAATGCAATAATCCTTTATATTGCATAAAGATTTCCTATTTACGTAAAATAAATATTCATTCAAGGATCGTATTATGATGCATGGAATCTCATTGGACGTATTTCCTTTGCGATCATATATGATCACGAGATCTTCGATCGAACGTGATTTATCTTTCTTGTGTGATATCTCGTTAGTGCAACAAACATAGTCTTAGATCTTTTCATATCGTCAAAGCATCGAGACTACTTCCCTTAAAAGACTACTGGACTCAAGTGGGCAACGTTCTTCAGTTGCGCCTCTCGTGAGCGACTCTTCTTCTGTGTTAGTCTAACCAACTCTTGAGAAAATACGCGACGAGATCTCTTCACTGAAACACATACGCGCGTGTACACAAGATTCAATTTCGCGAAACTGGCCACTTATTGCACAACTTTTTATAAAACATTTGAACGTACGTGATTAATTAGTAAAAATAAGGAAAAATAAAAAATTTTGAATAGCAAAATATGGAGAAATTTATCTTTCAATTTCTTTTGTCTGTTTCTTTAAAGAAAATATATTTCTGATCAATCATCTATACATGTAAAAAAATACCAATAAAGATACAGATACCAATAAATCGAATTGCTAAGCTTTAATGTTCCATGTCTAATCGATTATAAAGTGTAAAGAAATCTTAAGAAAAGTAATTCACTTTATATATTTATTTTTCTTTTTTTAATTATAAGACAGATATGCAAGATTGCTTTTATATTGATTTTTCTGTTTGCCAATTCACGATATTTACCAGTATATTCTGATAAATGTCGCACGATATTTAACTTGGTTAAATAAAGAAAAGCATAAAGTAGGCATTCAGTATCCCTGAAAGAACACGAGATCTCGCTTTTGATAAGTTAATATTAATTCATAAAATGAAACGTTCCAAAAGCGTTGCAAGACAAGAATGAAGAAGGTCTTACCCGACTGCAATGAAAAAACGACCATACTTGGGAAAAGAAAAGAGGAGAAGGCGAGGAAAAGGAATAAAATGAGACAGATGAAAAAGCACACTCGCGTGCCTAGTTACTCATCTCCCGAGGTCATCTCGATACAGGTGGTCACGGAGGGAAGAAAGTAAACTCCTCTCTGCTAATTAATAGCTGCGATACTACTGGTCTTTTCCTATAATTCATTTACGAAAATAACTAATGCTTTCTCATCGCAAATAATCTTAGTTATGTACAAAAATTTAAGATATTCATCAATTTCATTATTAAAATCATAATGATATCTTCTTTTTTACATTAAATTTTAATTTTGGTTCAACAATACCATATAAAAGGTACTTTTTTAGATACTTTTAAAAAATGTCAAATTTATTGTTCACATAAATTTTATATAATTTTATCTTCCGCAAAAAGGCTTCAACGCTAGATTCTTTCTTCTAGGATTATATGCTTTCGATAAATTTAATAATTATCATTAATGAATAGCGTATCTTATGCTTTACCGTCACGAGAAGCCACGCTAAAAAGTGGTCTGCCGGTTCCGTGTCAACAATTATCTTTCCGGATGAAAACCGCGTCTGTCACGCTCAAGTAAGCGTGTATTTCCGGCTCGGGACTGTATCGATATTCCGAGGCAGGCAGGTCGACGACTTACAGAGTGAGAAATTATCTATTCCACCTCCACACAAACACGACATTATCTTTCTTGAGGTATGGTCGGCGCGCCCTTCTGCTCCCACCTTTAATACCGGCTCCGCCATGTCAATTGTGCAAAAGGCAATAATCATAATTCCAGTCATAACTGCGGTAACAGTTTTCATTTTGCCCGTTACCGCGAGAATTACCACTTCACTTGCGAGGAGACAGCTACGAGTATCCCGACTTCATGTCTCAACAAGTCAAATATTCTATCTCGAAAATGTCTTGATTTTATTATTTTAATTCTTCATTGAGTTCGTACAAGGGTAATCTCTGCAATTTGTAAGGACTTCTATTCTTAAAAACTACCCTACGTCCCTTTCATCTACTCGAATTTGAAATGCCTTTTTTTAAACATCGAGATGCAGATGCTTGTTAAGCTAGAAATAATTTATAATTTTAGTACATATCTAGTAAGCTTCAGATAAATTCATATTCTTCAATTAATTTTCTAATATCTAATAAAATGATAATTTCTAATAAAATGATAATTTCTAATAAAATAATAATTTCTAATAAAATAAAAGTTTGATCAAAATTTTTATTCATTAGCGTTAATAGAGATCAAAGTATTGGGATAAAATATAAAAAAAGACAAAGTTAAATAACTAAAGAACATGAAGAGAATATTATTCACATCAAAATAATAAAGACGTTGCAGCTGCTTATAATACTGTGACGTTGAGTGTGCAAGCACATTTTTCACGCGTCGCGGAGCAAACCATAGTCTCGAGGATGGCTGATCAATGGAGAAAAAATGACGGTCACGAGTACGTGGACCATGTGATTATGATGCACTATCAAATAAATATATTTCTATTAAAAAAAATAAATAAATAAGTGAAAATGCAGGTTATTTGTTATTAATTAAATCATCGCTCGTCGGAATAGGGACAACTAACGGTTATACGTTCCATTTAAATGAAGTTTCACGACTGAATCGAATACAGCGGCACGTTATGCAACTAGACAGTATTATATCCCAGAGGATCTCTACGTGATCGCCGCGTAATAGGTTTCCAATATTACCTGCAATTACCTCAATTTATTTCCTTGTATAAATCGGTATAATATTTTATAATCTTATGTATTGTTGTTAAAAAATTATATTAATAGGTAATAATTAAAAAATTTAATTTAATTAGAATTCAAATAAAAATGTAGAGAGAGTAGTTGAGAATTTAAATGAGTTACAATTAATTTTATAATTGGAAGAAAAAATTTAATATTTTATATGAAATTGAATTTAAAAGTAAATTTATAAAAATTTATAAATTGAATGAATAATTTAAATATGTACAAATTACCCGTCATTTTCATATATGAGAAAAATCGTAATAATATTTATCTAAGAGACATTGAATATCAAACAGCAGATGCGCTTCAAAATGGAAAAAAATGGAGTAATGCAAATAACTTCGAGCAATTAGGACGGATACCTGACACACTAACGCAATGATTACAGACATCTCAGCAATTTACAGTTTTACGATTTACAGATGCGTACATTTGCTTGTTTATTATATTATAGGTATTGCAGAGATAGTAAACGTACGCGAGGCGCTATCGCACGCGATCTTCCAGCTAAGCCGGGGTCACGGTAGATGCATCGCGGATGCATCATCCTTGTGACTCCACCAGTGCGTCTCCGCGTTGCACAACCACAGACCACTGGCTGAGACTCAACTCGTGTTATTACGACGCCGCTACGGCAAATACGTGTCTCGAGTGCCTTTCGATACAGACAGATCATCCACGTGATACCTACGTGGCGCAATAGAACTGCACTCGTATCGAATGAAAATTTATAATAACTGCAGTTTTTATAAAAATTTTCGTTTCGACAAAATTACATCTAAATTTTAAATAAAAATTATTTATTGCTATTTTATATAAGCTCAAGAGAATTTTTCTTGCGCAATTTCTACGTCTCTGACTTGTCTATAACATTTTACTTGAAAGATAAATGTTTTAAATATGCTATAATAATCTGAAAAAATTAATGAAAAAATTAATGAAAGAATGAAAAAATTAATAGATTTATTAATAGACTTATTAAAGATACATATCTTTCGATTAAAGATACATATCTTTTGAAAGTTTTCCTTTTTCTTATAACGAAAAAAATCCCGTCGAAGCAATTAATAACGTTCAGAAAAACTTTCAATCTACTTGTCACTATAACGATCGGTTTTTGAATTTCATTTTTAAATATACCGAATCACTTCCAACATAATCTAAAAGGTATTGCATATTCACGGAACCGATTAAAAGGCGCTTATTCGCCGCGATTGAAAAGAAGAAATACGGGATGGTTTTTTGCGCGAAAATTACGTCAAGAAAAGGAAAGTGACACGCTCGGCGGCTCACGGTGGCGGCAAAATTTTCACCTCGCAAAGAACCTGTCGCGGCAGCGACGGCGATAAACGGGGATGATAAACTTTAGAGACGATACGCGCCAATGAGTGTGACGACGACATGACACTTTTAGAATCTGCAGTACCGGTGAAAATGTTAGATGAGAAGAAAACACTCGAGTCGCGTGCAAATACTTTGCGTTCGAATACGTTCATTTTCAAACGAATAAATCAACCAGTTGAATTCCCTTACCATTTATTGCCATAATTTACTGTCCCATATAAACGTTAAATTCCTACCTTTATTCTTAAAAAGAGGCAAGAAATTAATTAACTTATACCCGATGATAATTAACAAATATTTATGAATCCGGCTTGTAATTTATTAGATCTATTCTAAACGATATCTATAAAGTAGATCTTATAAATCAAATACTTCTTATCTCATGTCCGAGTCTTATACTACACTCTTTAATTGCCATTGATGTAATTATGTATTTATTTGCACATCACATAAATATCATGGATCTATAGCTTTTGTAAATATAAAAAGCTGTTTCCAATATTTCTTTACTTATTTTAAAAGATATGAAAGTGAAGAAAATTAAGTAATAATATTTGAAAAGTTAATAATAAATAAATTTAGAATATACGATTAAAGAACCGATAGATGTATATTAAATATCCAATATACATATCTGTCAATAATGTTTTTACGTAATGTGCAATACTAGATATCCATATGAGATTGTATTTCAAAGAAATGAAATTATCGAATGGATAGATCAAGTTGAAAGATTAGGTTCAGCTTACGTGACAAAGTATTACTCAATCTTATTATGGCGATATAATTTTAAAATAAAGATTGTCAAATAACATATACGTTTTGCATGCAATGAGAATTCATTATAAGCAAAAATCTCTTTTTATCATTATAATATGTAAATGTACATATTTATAGAGTAAATTCGAATAAAATCTCGCATTACCACTCATAAAATGCATAAAAAATTACACATTTCGCGGCAATTGAAATAATATTAAACGTCTTAATTTCATGTAACATTGACAAGTATTTGTATCTCATATGATCAAGTGCCATCTTGAAGTTTAAGAAATATAAAAAAGAAAAAAGAAAATATGTATAAAACATGTAAAATTGAAATATTTTTTTTTTACTAAAAAGACATAGTGAACAAAAAATTAATATATAAAATATATTGGTGAATATCTTTGTCTTTATAAGAGTCGAGAGACTACATATTCACGTTTTGTGGACGCGAGATAAATAATGTCACAATTGAAGGTAAGAAATTGCGGGGGAATAAAGAATGTCGAAAGTTTCGCGCATAGCAACGTAGATCAAATACTAACTAAACTAGTTGGTCTTTAGCTCGCAAGAACCAGGAACGCTCGAAGGAGCGTGGAAAGTTGAGCGTCTGTGAGAAATCCCGTATGTTCGAATAGTTACATAAAGCCTTACCGGTCACGCAGCACAGCAGAATGTCGCTAAAGCCCCGGATTACGGAATGGCTAACGAGCAATCCGGTAGTCTGTCAATATAGGAAGAAACGATATAACATCTTGAACCGACACGTTCTCTTAATAAAAACGCATTGTCATTGATTGATTATTTTCACATCATGAATTCGTGATAAATTACGATTATTAAATTATGACAGGAGCATTGTCGTCTGTTATCGAACGTTATTTTCCAAACACGGAGGTGAGCACATAATGTATAATAAAAGCGAAATGAGGATCGTCGTCTCTTTGATGCTCCATTTATACGATGCGAGAATCTCCTTAATAATTCTCTAACGTGTCTGAGAGGAAACCGTACAGCTGTTGCTAAAATAACACCTTACGAAATCTGACGTTGTACGTAAATATATTTTATTATCGGTTTGTGAGCGATGTCCAAGTCCCAGTTTCTTACGATCTCGGTTATCCAATTAGATGCGATTCGCGATGAGAACGTTCATGTGACGCATTGAGAAAATTTGTAGCTGAATTGAACATAAATTATAACACAATGTTGTCACTAATGTTTTCGCGGTTACTTAAAATTTATTTTTAGGCAGCCTCCGTCGTAAACAAGGCATTTGCTTGGTATGTGAGGTGCGTGCACGCCCGTATGTGTGGAAATGATTTATGCATGTGCGAGCGTAAAGTTTGTTCCTCTCTTACCCCAGGGAATGTTCGATTCGCGTATCATTCTCCTGGACGGCCAGCCTTTTGCCGCAAAAGCGTGCGAGATTACTCAAGGAATTGCGCAAATTTATTCCCATTCGTAACACTTGTCGATGCGACAGAAAGTAATAATACTTACATGCGCGAAATAATGATACTTTATAAATCTGCTTGTATTACTTATAAATCGACCGCTATAAATCGGTAAGTACGAAATTTCTACATGAAGTTTCTTTGTTTATCGTTCAATCCATCTTTAATCATTTGAACATTTTAGCACATGTATTGCAATTTTTAAAGATCATATACGACAGATCTCCGATCACATATGATAAATTAAAAAAAAAAAAGATTTAATTAATGATCAGATTTACAACGATATATATTTCGTGTGATCGAGAGATATATAAAAATATCTTTGAAACACTTTTGAAACTTTTTTAAGACTTGCATTTACAAGCTAAGAGTAAAGTATACACATTGCTGTATCCGCGCTAGAAAAATCAGTAGTTTCACTGTACGATACAGAAAAGAAAGAAATCTCATTCCTGAAAGAGATTGCAAATCAGCATAAAAAAAGAAAGTCAATCTTGTCGCTCTGTACGCCATAGACACATAAACACATATATGTATATAGACAACATAAATACAGACTTGTCATAATAAATTGCGCAATTAAATTGCAATTTTAAACATGACAGTCAGTTCGTTAGTTGACGTGTTAATTGTATTATTAAGAGAAACAGAATATTCTATTTCATTAAAAAATATTACATTTTTTCATCATTATTGCTGCTCGAGAAAAATTTACAGAACTTATTAAAAAATTTGTAACATACATTTGTAAATTGTATACAATTGCATTAATTAATAGAAACAATTTGCGAAGGATATAAATTTATAACTATCTTTCATATCGACCGACATTTTATTGTCGGCTGAACCGGTCAACACTTGAGATAATCTCTCTCAAAAAAACGTATCAAATTGAACGAGCGACCAAATTGAACAAGAAATATTTAATGTCATAATCGACAGCGACTAGTTTTAATGTAAAACCAGGCGAACCATTGTCCAAGCGACAGAAAAATTGGGACACGAAGACCTTATGTCTCATTATGACAGTTGTCCTTCGCGAAATGTTCTCTATTTCAGAGTTTCTGGTTTTATGCCGCGCCAAGTTTCCCTCTTCGGACTTTCCTCTTTCGTGACATGTTGTGTATCAAGATCTCAAGTATATAATTGGAATATAAATCATGCGACGAGTTTTCAGATCAACAAGCAAAATGGAAAATAAATATCTTGCGCGATAATTGTAATGAAGACAGCAAAAGAAAGAGAAAGGAGAATAATCATTGAGATATCTGCTAACTAGTTCGTTTTTTCCTTGGACAGATATCCTTGCTTTTTCATTTTGCATAATTTTATTTTTTTTTAAATACATAAATTATATAAAAATATTGTGGACTAAATAATTGTTATTTTTTTTAACAATTAAAATAAAATTCTTTATACGACATCCGACATTGATATTACAAGTAACCGATAGCTTTCTAACACACACAATCCTGACATTTCATATAATTAAACAAATCAATATTCGCAAAGAAAGATTCTTACTTGGTCAAACGATTATTTAAAGATCCAGCTTTTTCCTTAATGAAAATAACATGAAGCAAACACCACAAACTCTGTCGTAAAATTTATCCAAGTGTGTCTCTCCACAACGAGACAGGAATATAGAAATTTAAACCGCAAAGCCATAAGTTTTTCGACTCTCAGCGATAGACCGGCAGATTTTTGATCAAAGCGGATGTTTAAAGCGACACTTCATGTGTCACTCTCTATCATCGTAAAACGCGAATGTCCACGTTGTTTAAATGAAATTGATTTGCGAAATTCATTGCAATATGAATTGCTTAATGGACGGCAATTCAAACAATAAAATATCACATCATTATGCAGCGTATTTGCGATCAACAAGTATAACATATATCGTAATAAAATTATTTACAGCAGGTTCTAAAGTGTGTGTTCTAAAGCGTTTATTTATATCTTTAGATTTCACTTTAATGATAAGTTTTATAGAGGAATAAAATGTTAATGCGATTGTATACATGTATTGAATGGAAAATTTTTTACCAGAATTAAAAGAGAAAATATGCCGGAAGAAAGAGAAAATATCTGCATTTTTCATCATCTTCGATTTTTTTATGTTGCTAGATTTTTATGAATTTTATATATCGTATTAAGTTACCTCATATAAAATAAAGTTAAACAAAAATTATCTAAAACTAAACAACAAATAAATTGCTTGTTCATAATTTATGATTACACAAAAATTATAAATATGTTATTTTTATGAAGCTAATAAAAAACTAATAATATGCTTATTTTAAATATAATGAAAATAAGAATTAATGATTGAGACGTGTCAAGTTGAATTATTATCTGCATATTATTAACGTCTAGCAACATTGAAAAACAATATGATATGATGCGGGAGGGAAAGGATAAAGACAGAAAGAAAGTGAAGGTACAAAAAAAGTCTGTGATCTAAGAGATAGGCAACAACCACGTTACGTTCATTCATCCCCACATTACGCAAGCGTATACTCAGTAATTAATCCATCCGAGTATGCACTTTCCCTATTTTGACACGCTAGCACGGCTTACCATCGTTCTTTCTCCGTCATGATAAACATCCGTAAGATGGTCAATTTGCTTTTTGTAAGCAACAAAAACTCTATACCAGCAGCCACGATATTGGTTCTAAATGCATGCCATATAAGTACTTTGTATCCGAGAAATTATACGTAGTATTATCGTTACATAAAGACGTTCTCGAGCTGCACCAAACATATTGAGAGGAAAAAGAACTATTAACTATTGACTTTCCTTTATTCGAGGAAATAGAATGGAAAATACTTGAACTTGTTGACACTTGTTTCGTTTCAAATGGTAATTAAATTATTATGCAGAGAAATGCAGTACCAAAGAAAAGTTTTCCTGGTTGCGACCGTCATCTTGTATACATTATGTTGCATATCGTCATCATAGGAGCTTCTACTGTCAAATATCTTGAAGAAATAATCGATATTCTTTCCTTGTGAGAAAAGACGGAAAGAAAAGCAAGTCAAGCTGCGACTAGACCGCGCGCAGAAATGCAACATCAGAAAAGCTCTCCTTGAGAACCTCACGGCTTCATGCCGCACCAGGCATCTCGTAATAACCGACCGCGGATGAGGTTCCACGATTTCAACCTCGGTTTTATCCCGTTATGTAAAACGCCCGCATAAGAGGCGTCTCGCATCCGACACGCTCTCCCGCGCATCATATCGAGCGGCTCCATAAATCGGATATCGACGGGTGGATTTTTATTAACTTACCTTGCCGGAAGCGGGCGAGCCCGACGTCGGGCTCAAGCCCTGTTGCAGATGATACATCTGGGGGGTGAGCATAGACGGTGGTGCACCAAGGCTACCCGGGGCGACAGCCACGCTCGTCATGGTCATTTCCCGCGACGGCCGCAGACCTCAGTGTCTTCGTAGCACCAGCAGTCCGCGCCCTTCTGCTCGTCGCGCAATCTCGCATTCTCAGCTTCTAGCGAATCTGTAACCGATAATAGAACGATTGACTTCTTTAGATGCATCTAATGGAAATAATACACACTGTTTTGATAAAAAAAATTTTACTGTGGAAGTGTCGCACGTGTTCGAACAACGATACTCTTCTTACAGATTAATTTGAAACACTCGAACAAAATTTCTTCAATAAGAAATTGTAACTTCAATGTAAGGCAAAATAAATAAAATAAATTTTAAATGTGTATCATGGTCTTATAATATTTTTATATTTTTATAAAAGATCTTTATAAAAACTTTTGATATATAATTAATATCAATTTTTTCCTGATGTTTATTTTAGGAAATATAGTTTTGAGATAAAATAGAAATTGTGCTCTTTATGTAATATTTAATTCGGATTTGTTTCATAAAGAGAAATTAAGCTATTTAGACATGAGAGATGCTGATACTAATGTTTTATCTCTCTAGTGAAATCTATTTCATCAACGGCGAAATGATGAGTATGGGTTCGACAGTAGCAAAACGGCAGCAATTCCTTGCATAATCACCGCGATAAATTATGTAACCTGACAATAGTACGATGCAATTTCACTTCTCTGTTAAGAGATCACGATTATGCAATTTTCGTCGTGCCAGTCGAGATATTTGACCGACGAGATATCTGATCGGCTAGATTTAGAAATCTAGAAAATGTTAAATCAAAGTTATCAAAATCACGAGCGTTGAGTAGCGACAAACATATTTCGCAGATTTTATGCCTATTTAAGCGTCATGTAATATTTTTCAATAATTCATTTATTATTTCGACAGTATAATCAATATGTTTTCATCAAATCAGAGATTCGTGACATAATATTTCGTTCGCGAATTTATATCTTTATTTAATTGATACAATTACCACTTATCTTATATTTTGCTATTGTATATTAATTTTGAACTTCTATTTCTATTATAATTATAATTTTATTTTAATTTTATTTTGTAATATAAACGTTTAAATAATATTTTAATAACATTGAGTGCATCAATCAGAAGGAATCAATACGTAATGACTTTAATGCAAATCACAAAATTTGAAAGCCGGATATAAAATATAAATTCAGTTTCAATTATATAATATAACATCAAATTAAAATTCAGCATTTATATAAAAAAGAATTATTGTGTAAGCGACGTATAATTTTGAATCTCGTTAGCTCCATTATTATTCTATCCGATAACTTTCGTCAATCACCTAAGATCTCTCTCCATTTAAAAACGTAAGAAAACATAGAAAAAAACAAATCTATCAATTAAATAAAGAATTTTATAAATAATGTATTTAACTAATTATATATATTAATTTCACATTCACATATGGAGATTATTTTGTCATGTTGATTTAAAGAGATATTCAATATGCAGATTAAATACATGTTTTAAATATAAGAAGACACGGATCTCACTGAACATACGTGCTTTTGTCATTAGACGAAGTAAAATTAGATAGATGCATCACTATTAGATGCACCGAATATTTCTCAGCTAACGTCTGTGTCTAACAGTCGATGCAAACGAGTCCCACAAATTAATTCCATGATGAGGGAACGCGATGTACGAGTGACTGGGTAGCAGTTAATTAACAGAGCGAGAGACTATCTAATAAATAGAACAGATAACCGTTCGAAAAAAAAAAGAAATGAACACGAGTGCGAACATCTAACGATGAATTGTATTATAATGCACGCTACCGTTTTAGCGGTAAAGTTACATCCTTTCTAGACGACGAAATTATAATCTTTCATTCATTCTTTTACTTATTTAAACAAATAAAAATTCATCAAGATTTATCTCTTCTATTAGAATCACAACATATTAATTGTTTTTGATTAATTACTTCTTTTTTTACTTGTTTTTCATTTATATTAACCTGAATGAAAATTTCAATTTTATATATGGCTTGATTTTTATGGGATTAATTAGAGGAATTCATAAATTATCTCATAAATTAATCTCCTAATAAATATCTCGCTCGAATTACTGTCGTATGCGCGAGGAAAAATAAAAAACGTCAAATAAAGACGTCTACAATGAAGCTATCGATCGAACCGACGCATTACAGTCGTGCAGTGCATTCCTGAGATTCTTCCTCATCGATGTACCATCACCGATCGTTCATAATACATGAGCAAGCACATGCCGGGTAATAACTGAGACAAGAACCGACTAAAACTATTTTTGCACGAGATCACAGAAAGAAACAACTGTTAGTGATCCATTAAGATTATATTAAAAGAAATGCAATGCGAATCACGCCAAACTGCATCGATTTATCACATAATACATTTTATATAACAATTGTAAATCCCTTCTCTTGAATTTTCTATCGTAAACGTCAAACGCGAAATTTAAGACTAATAAATTAGATTAAACTAGACTCATTAATTCCTTATCGATCGTGTAGTAAAATCTGATCATAATTAATAGCATAGTTATACATAATTATACATAGCTTTATACCCGTAATTAAAATTAAATGAAGCAATTTTTCATGAAACTATTTACAAGTTAAAGATTAGCATGAAATTGAAAATACATCGATACATCAAAAAAGTCTATGATGCTATTAAACTGTCTTTTGTTAGTGTATAATAATTAAGTTTTTTTATTTTTCTAATATTCTTTTTGAATTTCAATATAAGGCGTATAATATTTACGTATACGGACACACATTATTTAAGAGGCATGAATGCGAATCGAGTTTCATGAATTGCAAAACTAGGAGCGAACAAAGAGGAGCAGCGTCGACTCCGTAACAGGGAGTGTACGACTCGCCGAAAGACAATGATCAGGCATTCGCTTTCGTAATGATACGGTACGTCTACGATCTAAGCAACGAAAGAAAGAAAGAAAGAGAAAGAAAGAAATAGCCGTAGGGGAAATGAATGTTGCAAAACGAACTAAATAACATCGGCCTATCATCATAACTTTAAAATCGACAACGATATTCTCTGTCTCTCTTTTCTGGTCTTGCTCTTCTTTTTTGTCTACGAAAAACAGTTTGTAGTCTATAATTATGCGTTGCAAAGACAAACTAAAAGAAAATAATGACTCGACAGAGATAGAATGTATGATGACAGAATTCGAATTCAAAGTGTCTTTTTCTTATTCGAAAATTTTTAAATTACTCTGATCACACAAGCTATATAATATTAAAAATTAAAGAAAATGATTAAGATTTAATATTTTACTTAATTACAAGCAGATTCCATTTTAACACAAATGAATCGATATTTAATATTCAAAATATTAAGAAAAATTAGAGAAAATTGCGAAGGAAACGATATAAATGTTATTATGCTCTCGATAAAAACAAACTGACATGACACTCCTTGAAAAATCAACGAGAAAATGAAAGTAATAGCGAAACATCTCCTGCGTGTATATTTGGATGGATAATGACATTGAGAGCATACAAGTAACCAGCGACAGGATGGCGATGGCGATGATGATGATCATGATGATGATGATGTTGATGATGATGATGTAATCCACCATAAAACCGAAAGACCGCGCATTTCCTCGATCGTGTAAGTTACGAGCCAAAGCACATGTATTCGCATCGGCTCGTTATGTGCACAGTTCGTTGTACATCGTCGATAAATCGCCACGGTGAAAAGTAATAGCCGCGGAAATCGCGCATAACGGACAATTATGTCGTTACCATAGTAGTACAGCAATAAGCATCGCGCAGGTTTACCCGAAACTTTGAATAAATCGACGCCATGCGATTTCTTGCGATGCACGCTGCACGAGCTTATGTAATGAAGTCATTTTCAGATTCTTAAGTCGAATTCGTAATCGAATTTTAAATGCATGTTTAACGAATTTCGAGGCAATAAACTGAAGCAGAATAGATAGCTTCTAGAAATTTAGAAAGTGAAAGAGATCGCCCAAGAGAAACATGTAAATTTTAATATTAATTTGAAATTGAATTTTGAACTTAATATATTATTCACCAGTAAAATCTTTATCCTGTTAATAATAATAAGAAATATGCAAAATCAGAGTAGCCTAGAATTATATATATTTTTTTATGCCGTTACGTGTAACACCGTTACATTTACATAATCATAGAGATTTTTGCCGAATATAAAAAATTGTACACGATCGTCGTGTAAACTCTCAGATAATGCTTTATTATATGAGCATCTTCCAACCTTATCATATGTCATTAATTACGTCCTTCAACGAACTAATCGTCGACATAAATTGTATAGTGGGATAAAAATACATCAACCTTTCACCTAATGATATATCAGCTTATATATGTAATTTGCCATGTGTCACACATAATTTAAAATATTGAAAGAAATAATCATTTGTCGTTTATGTTGAAATTATAATAAAAAATCATAATGCATAATTGAGAATTATATAATCGCCAATTATTTACTATGTTCATTAAAATAAAAGAAAGAAATAAGTTATTATGCAAAATGATATCACTTTTATTATTACAGAATATAATAATAATAATATTAATAATAATAATAATAATAATAATAATAATTATTATTATTATTATTATTATATTATTATTATTACTTTTAGAGAAAATTAAAGAAACAATGATATCTCGTCCTTCGCTACTTTCCACGAGAAAAACCTGCAAGTTACGAAAGTCTAATCAAAATCTCTATACGACTCATCTTCCGGAAGATACGCGTGAGACGCGGCATACCGTTAATGTAGGTTAACACACCTCTCGAAGGACGTGAGTGCATACTCCGAGTACTGTTAATCCGCGCCGACTGGGTCTCATCATCATGCAGCGTTGTGGCGTTCAATGATTTTTGCTTAAGCAATGTCGCGTCGTGCATTTTAAGACGCAACCAGTATTCAAGATGCGAATATTTATATGTGCGTGTAGTAACATATAACTAAAGAACTATAAACCTATATTGAAAGCGGATCAATCTCTACCATATTGAATGTATTATTGATTAAACAACAGTACGATATTTAAATTTAATGTTGTCTAAACTATAAAATATATGAATTCAATTCTAATATAACATAAAGAATTAAAATAATTATATTTATTATTATATATATAAAACAAAACTTTTTGTAATCTTTGTATGCATTTAACTCGCGTATAAATTCAATTGATATATTTATTTGATCTAATTAAACATGAAATATGAATGATTCTGAAATATCAATGACAAATTCGGAAATGTGCTAAATATAAAATAAGCAAAAAATTATATAAACCAAATAATAATATTTTTGTAAAATAATTGTTCATCTTATTAAGTCGAAAATTCGATAAATCCAAAAATGTGTTTAAACAGAGTTTTGCACTATTTTAATTTAACTTTATAATTATAATTTATTATATATTTAAAAAATTACATCTTATTAATATAATATGATTGACACAGACATAAATTTCTAAAATGAGATTGATTGAGGTAATTGTGACAGTGGGGCGAATGTGAAATCGTAATATTCTCTAGTGATAAAATTAAGTAATTATCCTATAGTAATATTATCGAATTAATAGTCCTCAATTTTATGAATTTTTAGTAATAAGCGAAGCATAAAAAAAACATTGTAGATTTTATTTCATAAATCTTATCTCAATATTTGTAAAATATATAAATGTTTGCATAAATAAATAGATAATAGAAAACAACCATTGCTTCTCTTATTTACTTTAATGACAATGCATACTCTTTGAAATTCTAGACTAAATACATATTGCGTGTATAACATTTCTCTCAATTTATAGAATGTTATTTCAATATAAAACACAATATTTATATGTAGAGTGACATATTTTAAGAAATAGAATATCAAGAAGTATCGGGCGTGACAAAGCGAATCGGAAAGATGAAAGCCAACGCAAATGCCGAGACACATTAACTTTCCCATGGTCAACGACCGCTGAATGACGTCCAGTATGGCTAACTTATTATCGAATAGAAAATTCAAGATCGCGCAAATTCTCTTATTCAATAATCGATTGACCGACGTCATCAGAAAGCCAATGTACCTTAACATATGTTAAAGTTTTGTTTTCACGAATGCCGATCGCGGATGATCCTGATACAGGTGATGATTTGGCCGAATCGATAACGGTTCTCGAGAGAAACGGTTATTGATCGCGAGATCGGCAACGGAGGGAAGAAGAAGCCCGAGAGACAACGCTCTCGTCAGGTTCGTCGAAAGCTGGTACCGGAGATCGCCTTCCACGAGAAGTCCTCGAGAAGACGATCCCGAAGACGATCTCCGGGGCGGAGTGACGCGAAGCGTGAAATTACCCCGATCGGCACGCGTACATCGAGCGACAAGAACGCGAATAATGGTCTTGTCTTCTCTCTCTCTGTCTCTCTTTCTCTCTTTTATCGGATCGCCGCAGATTTATCTCGCTCGAGAGTCGCGCCTCGATGCTCACCGCGACGAAGATATTGCAGCACA
This sequence comes from Camponotus floridanus, assembly GCF_003227725.1. Taxonomy (NCBI): domain Eukaryota; kingdom Metazoa; phylum Arthropoda; class Insecta; order Hymenoptera; family Formicidae; genus Camponotus; species Camponotus floridanus. Next base: position 274,714 of record NW_020229414.1, read on the forward strand.
GCATCCGTTGCCAGTCGATGATCTTCGCAACGACGCGTAACTCCGGTCAACATTAGGAAGGAAATTTGGAAAGCGAGAAGTCAGCACTTTTGTTATCTCCCTTGACATATAAAATCAATTTCGCACGCACGTAAGTTTCTTAAGATTGTGTATAGTATATATTTAGATTTCTCCACGTAATTACTATCACAGCTTGAATCAAACTTTTTCACAAGCATAGACAGAAAAAGATTTCTCCTTCTCCCTCTCTATAATATTATATAAATATTATTATTACATTATTATATGTATTATTAAATATTATAATTACTCCATAATATGAGAAATATAATTAAAAATCTGAATAATCATAAAAGCAAGTAAAAAAAATTCCAACTTCATTATCCGATGATGGAATTGTGAAATAATAATTGTATCCGCGCGCGACAGTAATAATGAATTTGCGACACTAAGAATGAAATTTAAAAAATTTATCAAAGATAAAATATTACCGTAACAACGCTTACGGCAACATTTACCGTAACAAATGACGGTACAGCGATAAGTCGACGAGATGCGAGATTTACAAAGTGAGACATGAGTGCAACATGAATGCCGCGCGATTCTTGTTTCGAAAAGGTGGTTGGGAAAGCCTGAATCCTGATAAAATACGATGAAACGCGATATCGCGGATCTACCCTCCGACAAGTCGGCGCGACCGCTCAATTGAGACGGTGTCAGTTGCGAAAGGCGCGAGAGAGCGGCGTAAATGAAAATAATGCACCGCGGAATAGGATGAATGGACGATAAATATAACATGTTACTTCTCGCGCGACGCGAAGAGGGTAAAAAGAAATCGTAGAGCGACGGAGGCGGGAATCTCTGGAGCCCCCGAAGCGTGAAATTGCCACGTATCGGCACGCGTTACAATACGTGCGGAACAAGTGACCGGCGGAAAGATCTGACGGCAAGAGAGATCTCTCCAGCCAGAGTCGACAGCTCTCGGTTTCTGGTATTCGAAAACTTTACAAGCGCTTTTATCTCCACATTAGCAATAAAATAGTAGGATAAAATTTTGGTATTTAAAAAAATTTTTTAAATAATCATCAGAAAAAAATCAGAAGATTTCTGTAAACACTTTTTATTTATCTTGCGTATTTTATTTAATTTTGTTTATTGGACACTATCTTATTTTATTTATTTTGTTTACTCTTTTTCTCTTTTTTTGTCTATCGGTTTTTATATTTTACAATTAAATACCACAGTTTTTAATGAAAAATCGGATGCTGAGTAAAATGAGAATTGCGAAAGGCAAGAGAATAGATTTCTAATGAAAAATGCTGAGCAATGAAACAGGATTATGATAATAAGAGGGGACAAACGGGAGGTGAGCAACTTCCGCGTCGAACAAGGACGTTCATCAGGAGAAGAAACGCGGATTCTTCGAGTTGTCTGCTATCACTCGTTGACGGAGCGCGGAAGTGAGAGAGGAGCAGAGAAGGATTTATTTGCCGAGTCCGCTGCGGTCGCGAAAATATAGCGAATTACGCGTTATAATTACGGGCGCTGATTGCATTTCTGATTGACCACCGCATTGAGCGCGCCGCGAATCTCCTAACGTCATAATACAAACGATTATCCTGCCGGGCGTGCGCTATTAGAGTGATGGATGAGCAATTTGTTGTTGTATAACGAAACTAATTTTTAAGAAAAAATTAGGTAATCATCAATTAAGCTTCTCTATCTGTCTGAAAATATTGTAAAATTAAAATATCTTATTCCAGACAATTTAATTAATTATTATTGTTTAGTATTAATGTTTATTCTTCATAATTTATTTTTTATATTTGTAATTTTTTATAACTTCAATCAATTGTATGTGTGTAAAATAAAATATAAAATACAGTGCTACAAAAATATAAATATTATTATAAATAATAAATATAAATAATAAATATTATTATATATATATAGTCGTACAGTTTTATAATATTTATATTTATATTTCTTGAGTCATCGTTATTGATTTAATTAAAAAAATTAATGGCTTAATTGGAACGCGTAATTCAAAATGATACTAATCATAATAATTAATAGGTAGGAAGTTGCTGCAGGAGATCTCAATATCATACATAACGGGAAGATTTTACTACTGACCTAGTAATAGTTCGTTGGATGATAGGAAAGGAAAATCGAGCAAAACGAACGGCCATGAATTCCGACGCAAGTAGGTTAGACGCAGGGGAACAAGGACCGGATACACAAAGCAAGATGAACGGGACGCAAAAATGAAATGAAATTTTATAGCGTCTTGCGTGGACCAGTCCGAGCCTCACCACGCTGACCTACTTACGACTCTATCATGGATCTTGGATCACTTTCATACCGAACCAATCCAACCAATCAGTAACTCGTCTCGGATCCTAGGTCAGTGAGTGTTCCTGACGATTTTTTTCTAATATATTAAAATTTCAATGTTCTTTACATATTCAGAATTAAATGTTAATAAAATTAAATTTTATCTTATTTAAATTTTATTTTATTTAATTTAATTTTATTTAAATTTATTTTATAAATTTCATTTGAGCCAAATTTCTAATTATTAAGTTTGATTTCTTGTTTTATATTTATTTTAATGCAATTCAATTTAATTATGATAAGAATAAGATGTATCCCTGGAATGATTAACAGCAAAAACTTACATAAAAATAAAAGACAAAATTTCTGTTGTATTATGATTAAAAATTTGAATGGACATTTCTGTTCGATTTCAATTCGATTTCACTCCGACAAGGATACATTTCTAGATCTCGCAAAGATGCAGCGAACAACTTGTGTTACAGCTCAAGTATTTGAAACAATCAAAGATCCAGAAACAATCAGCGGACGATAACCCTGATGATCCAGGAAATGTCCGTCCCGATGCAACCTCCGACACGATTTCACCGTTTTCGCTACGTTAACCAACTTGAGAAGCATATTGAAGCGAAACATTCTTGAGACACAAGTATAACAATCTTCAACAAGATATACTCTCTCTATCGTGACTATCATAAATATGTGTTATATTCTCGGATTAAATATTATTAATATTACTTATGCTTGAAAATGACGCGCTAAGCTTTTCTTATCATTAATCACGTAAAATAGCATCATTAATAACCGATGCATCGTTGCGTAACGACAATACCGTTATATCAAGATACTTGAGATAATATTCGCAGCGTACACACAATCCTATACCGTGTATTTTTCCGACTCATTATGTCCAATGTAAAATTATCCATCAAAAGTCATTTGTATACCGCATTTATATGTCGTATATACTTTGAGATTCCCGCATTCTTCACTACTGTTGAATACGATCACCTGATTATGTCTTACTTTTGTTCCATATAGCAAATGTGTATAACGTTACGTCCGCTGAGAGAAGACGACCGCATTTAACGTTAAACACCGGAAACGAATACGGCCTTAATGTGAGTACGGTGAGTACGTTGGACACAGTCCTGTTACTAGAGTATCCATACCATGTGAGGTCGCATGAACGTGAATAAAAATTAGGATGCGTTAATAACGTTTCCTCGACACGGGTTCCTTTCCGAGAAGAGCCGGTCGTCGCGTTTATGTCCCGCTCGAGAGAGAATATAGTTTATAGGCCGTACATTATGCGTACATGTATTACGTATATATGTACTTATGTTATGTGCGCGAATGCTAGTCGTTGTTAAGCGTACGCGAGACTAAACTGAATAAAATACAATTTACTGCACGTTGGTGATGTACCGCCAGCGTGAATAATTACTCCGGCAACCGCGACGACCGTAGGTCGGTTAGCGGAATATCATTTGCTGAAATTAATCTACCGCTAATGACCGGTTACGACAATGCGCAAGGTCACTCATAATTAACCTTTTCGATATCATCGTGTTGCAAAAATTTTGTAAGATCTTCATATAAATTTCGCACACGTTTATATTTTTGTTTCTCGTATATACTATAAAAATGTAATCTAAGCTTTGTTTGTTGTCTCTTTTTATTTTCCATAAGAGACATATGTATCTCGATGATATCGAAACGATTAAAATAAAAAAAATAAGTAATTTATAATCCTCTGTTTTATTTTATAAAAATAGAGGAAAAATAAATAATAATATAATTAATATAATTAAATAAAATTAAATAAAATAAATAATTAAACAAAATAAATAATATAATTTATCTTCTGTGTTTTAAAGTAACATATTATACCGGAAATTTAAATTTTATCCTTCACATGTTTAATTTTTTCATTATATTTCAGGATATAATAATTTATCACTAATGAATGCTAATGACTTTTTTAAAGGTTAATTTCTGCACAAAGTTACGCATATAAACCGAACAAAATTTGACACACATTTCCGGCGAAATCGCCGAACCAGATCCTTGCTACCTTCCAGATAGATTCTTGTTTCATTCTCGTCAAGGCTGAATTAATTAGTGACCAAGCTCCATTCCACGATTGGTTCCTCTAACGAGCCTCTTATTACGAGAAAATTCAAAGGCCTTATTTGGCGCGTGTTTATATCATACGGCGACGCGTAGCGATCGGTCTTGCTCGAGTGACCGCTTTATGGTGAGGAAGTTCGTGGGTTTCATTTAGCTCGTATTTACCATACACGCGGCACAACTTTGCTCTTTCATCGCTGCTTTTACCTTTTCTCGCGACGTCAGGCAAAGAAACGAACGAACGAGTTTCCTCGCTCATGAAACTCATGAAACTCGAACCGTTCTCGCATGTGTCTGAAAGTCCGATGTCGGATATCTCAGGTGTCTTCGCGTCATCCTTGTGACATTAGAATAATTAAACTTCTCGATATACCAGGAACATGTCTCTTTGCTCGAGATGTTCTCGCATGCTTTCGCGAATTTTTAAAATTTTTTCTAATTTATTTTTTTAATTTCATTTCACGTATTAAAACTTTAATTCTTCAAACTACAAATAATATACTTTCATTAATGTATCTATTCTTTCGTATTTCGCTATTATAACTCATTTCAACCTAAAATAAAATATTTTTTCATAATAAGGAATTTAGAAAATGCAATTATCTCAGCTCTTTTCTTTTTCTATCGTCGTAAAACCACTCGAAAAAACACGCAATCGCCCTGCATCGCACCCAGGTGTAGTCCGGCCACTATACACAATGTAGGTAGACGGCTTTCCTCGCTTCATGAAAGTGGCCCCTCTTCGGCAATTTGTTATGTACGGTACGCGTAAAACATTCCTTGTAAGAAGCCTCAAAGTCCCTTTCGTCCTTCTCTTCACTATCTTTCGGTCCCCCTCTTTCTTTCAACCATCTTTCTTTATTCACCTTTGTGACTCTTGACTTCGGATCATCAAAGATCTTTTCATAACACTTTCATAGGATCATGCATGAGGCTTCTACAAGTACGTTCATTAAATATATTCGATACATCGACATATTTAACGATTATTTTTGAAATTGATGTTGCGTAAATAAAAGAATTAATATTAATTAATAAAATTCTTTAACTCAACTTTGATATAATTTATATATATATTCTTAACTTATAAAAAATAAAATTCTTTGCAAATATTTTTATGATCCATGATTCTCTCAAAATGAGTTTTATTGATGTAGAAATATAACGTTATAATCGTCGACGTTCGAATTAAAAAAAAAGAAGTCAAATAATTCGAAAGTATTTTCTCTCGTCGATAATAGTGAAGTGATAGTATCCTCTCACAGGCTCAAGAATGCGTTCAGTGAGCGGGACACCTATCTTGAAAGAAGCGGCGACAGTGCATAAATGCCACGCAAACGGATCGAGTCTCGACTCGATCGTACCCGCTGGCTGGCGGTGAGGCGATGATGACTGGATCTGCACGATACGAGATCGGTGTCGAGATCGAAGGAACGCCGCGCCGCGTGCGTGCATTCGCATTAATGCCATGCAAACACCATGCAAATTACTACGGAATCTCTTTTTCGATAGCCGCATCCGCGCACGATCTCGTCTCTATTCTAAGCCTTACATTCGCGTGGAATGCCGACGATATCGACGTCTAGCCTCTAACCCACACACGCCATCACCGACACAAAAATTCGAATTAATCTCCTTAAAGTGCAAAAATTTCGAATAAAAAAATTTCATTTAAAAAACGAAATTATTAAATAATATAATAATAAATAATTTAAATTATTAAAATAATAATAAATAAATAAAATTATTAAATAAAATAATAATAAATAATTAAAATTATTAAATAAAATAATAATAATAAATAGATCTATTAAAAAGACTATTTTAATAAATTTATATTTAAATCATATAATTGTTGGTAATGATTCTAAATAAAACAAATTACAATGTTTAAATTCTTTAGACTAGATAATTATTTAGACTAGATAATGATTTTATTCTAAGAGTAACATACTAAACATTGATTCGCCTAAATGGCCTTTTTACGCTCGAGATGCGAGGATATCTACGTTTCGTGATATTCTTTGTGAAAGTAAAACTATTCGAGATTATCCTGGTAAATCGACCGCTTTGGCCGCGTCTTCGTTTCATACCGGTGATCCGCGTTTTTTCACGACCCAGTTAGCTATCGGTTATGGTTTCGAATCAATTAATTATTGCGTGTCCAAAGAAACGTATCGTCGTCACGCTCTCGCGTCGACGCCAAGCGTAGTGTCTTGACAAGCGAATCGAGGGCCGGTTTCGATAGGAATTTAATCGTGAGTATCAATCGTAGCATCATCAACACATATTGCATAAAATGACACCTGCTCTGGTGGTATTCGTAATACTGAGTCACATAATTTATAAATACAGTATTCTGACACCGAAGATAATTTATTATACAATAGTATGCTATGACAATGTCATTTTCACTTATGCAATTCTCTCGAGAATAATTGGAATAATTTATACCTGTACATATATTACGATCAAGAAAGGATAATTAATTATATTATATTATTTCGCGAATTGGAGATAAAATAAATGCTACTCTAAAAATGTTATTGTGCATTCAATATTTATACGTTGAAATCCAATGTGTTGCGAAAATAATCTCGATGCAAAACAGGCGCCCACGCTCGAATAAATTATTAAAATGTGATAGCGTCAAGACACATTTCTTATTACAATAAAGTTGTTAAAATTAGATATGATTAAACAAAATAATACAGTAGATCATAAATAGAAAATATTACAATATGATAAAATATTACGATATTAATAATGTCGCAAATTTTGATCATGAAAGTATCATTATTATAAAAAATTATTATAAAAGTATATCTTTTAGAATCTAATGTAGCGCGATGAAAGTTCGAAGTATATAAACTAGCTTACCAATGTGTTACGAAAATGGCCTTGATGCGAGAGAGACACCTACACTCGAATAAAATATGAAATAGCTAAAAAAAACGATATTGTCACACAAGCGAATAGTTTTCTAATCCTCCATCGTCTGTTAAATAGCAAAAATAATAGCAATTTCTATATATATATATATATATATATATATATATATATATATCCTTTTTATTAAAATTTCGTCGCAAATAATATAAATAATATATAGAAAATATTCTACATCTACACTTACAAAGTCTAGTGAAATACGCCAATCTTAATTTAATTTATAGAAAGAAGAAAGCAAAAAGAAAAGTATGTAGAGAGATTAATCTTTCAAGCGTGGACGCCATTCTTAAGATTCTTAATTTATATATACCGTTTATCAAAATTTAGATATATATCGAGCCGTCAACTAAACGTCAATCGAGACCAAAAATATCAATGACCGTTACGTATCCGTTAATTACATGTCTTCATCGTCAATACTTTTACTTATTTTATTGACGCATCTATCGAGCACATTTTATTACACACCTGCCCGATATCGAGAAAGCATCACGGCAATTTGCTCGCGCGTCGAGATAAGAGATCTATCAAAAATAAATGATCATGATCGGGAACGTGCGCAAGCGAGTTTATAATATGCTTTCTTGAATAGGGAAGTCACTGTCCTCTCTGTTAAAGCGCCTTTCCCCTCGCTATATTGCATGGGAGCGAATGTGTGTACGTCGGCTTGTTCTTGTAACGAATCGGTGCCGCTCTCGGTAATGATCCCATCATCGTCGACCAGGTCAACGTTTACGCTCCATTCACTAAGGAAGGTCACCATATTTAAATATACCCTAAATGGATTATAATCGCGATCTGAATTTATTTTTTCGCAAAATTCCCGTTTGATTTTGTTCTTCAACGAACATCACGAAGAATGTCGATCACGTTCAAAGCAAGAAAGAGAACGGACATTTGCTTCTCTTCGCCATTCGCCTTACCTTACGGTTAATATACATACTACGTCATTCCCAGAGAGCTCCACCGATGTATATCGCATAAAGAGAAGTTTGGTCGACTCCGCGCGATAAGATATACGACATCGTAGAATGCGAAATGTTTCGACTTATATAATTATCGTTAATTATTACACGTGTCGTCTTCTAATTAACACGAGTGACGGACTATGAAAAGTTATCCGCAATCGCGCGCTTCCTCGATGTTAAAATTGCACATGTTCTATCCACACGCGTAAATAAGAATGGAGTAAAATATATAATGGATATTTAATCGTCATAGACGAGTTTATAATAAGAATATATCGTACGATAAGATTTCCCGCTTAATCATTCCGTTTAATAACATGATTTTCCACTACACAAAGATCGTCAAAGAATCGCCATTTTGAAAGGTATTGTATGGAATTAAGCAATGTTCAATCAGCCAATTAAGCTTGCCACAGAAGGTAACTCTATCACGAGAGGAAAGCAAGATCTGACAACAGCAAAACGTCGCGACGTCGTTTAATACTATTAAATTAGCCTAGAAACGAATAATAATAAATCTAGACCGGACGAATATATGAACCGTAACACTACATATAATGTACGTGTGAATTATACGTATGTGTAAAATTATATATACACTTGCGTATGAAATTAGAGAGATTTCCTGTATATTTATTCAAACTGCAATTTGAAATGTGCAATATTTAAAATATTATGTTATGACACTATAGAGAAAATACCTCTCTCTTAGAAATTTGTATGCTTCCTTCTCGTAAAAATAAATTATAAATATAATATAAATTTTAAATAAAGTAATATAAATTTTAAATAAAGAAAAAATTATAAGACAAAAAAAGAGATAAGAGGCGAAATTTTTTATATTCTACAACTTTTACATACATTGTAAAACATTATATGTACATTTGCACTTTATGTAAATCATTATCAAATCAGATTAGTTCCTGAATCTATTTTTTATACGTCTCTTAATATCTCATTTCCTCTTCCGTAATGGAAAGAAGCTATCTCCGGATTAAGGATAGGATTAAGTACACGTTTCGCGCGTACACAAGGATGTAAGCGGCACTGTGCCAGAACGCGAAGACCGACTTTTGCTACCAGTCAATTATTAAATGGGTAGCTTAGGCGTATCGTACGCAACGCTGCCTAGTAATCGGAAAACGAAGACAATGGCCGCCACGCCACACCGCGGATAAGGTTAACAGCCTTCATCGCGAGACTACACAAGTGTTTTTTACATGGCATGCACCTGCCGTACACGTGTGTGATTGAGGCACATGTGCACATGTGAAAAGAACACATTTTGTTCGATGTTAAAATGTCCGCGGCAATAATATGAAAACTCGTATAATTTTCTTAGGCTTTTACTTAGAGAAATAAATAAACATTTATTTTATTATACAAGATGTGATATCATATCGGAAATATAATTTTATCACAAAAAGATATGTAAAAAGAAAGTTATATATTTATGTTACTTTCGAGAAATGATTTCCCCAAAATTGTACAAAAAACATTCCGGATGCTAATGTCAGGTGAGAGAATTATTATATATTATATATTACATGTATTTAATTAGAATTAATGACTTTCAAACTAAGTTCCATCGTCACTTTGCCACACTAGTTGATATTATTCTATTTTCAACAGATTATTGAGACTACATGTGCTACTTGATTTACAGATTATCTTGCGACTCTCTTCAACTTGACGCATCATCGCTGCCAGGCATTAAAGTCTCTTCTTTTCTCGCGACTTAACGTTGCCGCGCGACCGGTCAGTAACGGTGACTGATGTACAGGGACAAATAATTAATTGCGAAGGTAAGAAAACGAGTTCGCCGACTTAGAAAAGCGGTAGGAGCGAAACGGACCATTTCCTTCTCCCGATAGCGAAATTCAAACCGGTCGCGCTGCCATTTTCCCCAAGTTTTTACCGGCACGATCAACGGTTTGTTCGGCACAAACGGGTCAGCCAGGTCATCTCGCTTCCTTATTCTTTTTAAGTTTACTGAAAATTCTCTCGATGATGATGAAAAGAAATATAACAATTCTAACAATAACTCTGGTCGACTTAATGACACAGAGAATTTATATGAGTATTTCGCGGCGATGAATTCGATAGCAATTCGTTAATCAAAGGAGGTGACCGGACTACGAGATTAACGGAATCTTATTTTTAGATTGAGAATAATGGTTTACAATGAAATAAAATCAACATTCAAGTCAATTTTAAATTTAAATCCGTGTAAAAAATTGCCATGTTACACTGACTTAAATTTTTAATTTGATAATCGTAAGCTGTCAAAGTATGTTATCAAACTAAATAAAAATATCTATCATATCTGTCTCTCTTTCCGATCAATTAAAAATATATTTATGTAATAAATAATTTTCGAATATTATTAATATGTCCAGTAATATCTATACATTGTCAAGATTGTCTTTCTCTACGTCTATTAATATTAACGATCCACTTATAATGTCCTCTGCACTATCTTCTCAAGTACTATTGACGTAAGGCAAACACGACATTCATAAGTCACCGCAGGTATATTGCAACGATGTAGCCTAGGCAATATTTTCTCAGAATCATCGTTCCGGTATAGCGCGTAGGCCCAAGAAGTTTGTGTGCCGCATTCCGATCTGCACCACCTAGACCGGTATTAATTACTTAAGTCGATAAGCGAGGCGACAAGCTGCGTATCGGCGACGGATGTCGCATTACGGGACTTTTCTACCGTCACGTAGCGTAGAAAGGAGTTTTGTGGGCATGTGTACGTATGTGCGTGCGTGCGTGTGTGATTGCGCCGGCATAAAAGGACATATCTGGCGATTACGTGGACGTTCGTTTAGATTAATCTCTCCGCTCGCCGCATCGAGTGAAGCGGTGCCAATAGCACGCAGCAGTTGCTGAGAAATTATCCTCGCGGATGAAGAACGAATGCCTCGCCACACATGATCTTCAAAGCAGCGAATTTTTTATGCTTGAACTGCATTCTTCGCACACTTTGACCCTTTACAGTTTTCTTTCGCGGGCCGCGCGACAAGCCTCTTAGGACATAATTCGAATCATATGTCACGCAGCTTGGAATGAATGCATTAACTGTTACTCAGCCCATAATGATTATTTAATAATTTAATGATGAAGTTAGTTTAAAAATTATTTTTTTCATGAAATGATTTTTTTATCGTAATCTAATTTTTTAGAGAAACTACCTTTTTCGAATATTAAATAAGACATATTTTAAATAAAGAATATTAAAAAAAAATATTATGTTTTCAAGTGTTATATATATAATCATTTTTAAAAAATATAAGATTAATAGAAAGAAATTAAACAAAAAATTAATAATAAAGAAATAATGAACTGTGTGTAAAATTTTTTATAAAATTTAGAATAATCGATTTTTTTAAATTCTTACTATATTTTTCATATATTTCTCTAATTATTAGAATCACATATTTATTTCTCAATGGCTTCACCTATATTTATATAGAGTTTATGGTGTTGTTAGGTTAGCATCAAACAAATATAATCGTGCGATCATCAAAGATTAGCTCATAAACGACTTTTGGTGAGTGGGTTAGTCACGAGGAGCACATTCGTCTGTTTGTTTTCCTATTGACACACTTTACAAGCGTGGCGTAATACGGCACGTCCAGGGATGCTCAATCCGATCACGCATTACTTTTCAACGGGTCACCGAATAATCCACGGTAGCGAGCTCTGAGCTTGGTATCCGTCGATTGAGTCTCTCTGATTGGCTAACGGTCGCTAACATAGTTTGCGCTGAATCGCAACACGGTCCTGTTAAACTCGAAATCGTCGCTATCTGTCATTGACTGTCATCGCGAACAAAATCAAGACGGAAAACAACAAGGACGCACTCGTCACATGTACTAATCTTATTGTATTCACAAGATGACGAAAAAGGATTTTCACACACTTGTGGAAAGGAAACTGAAAGAACAACAAACGAGACGACCTATTGTTGGCGGAATCAGCTATTGTAATTGACGCTCATTCTTTCTAGTAACACGTTGTTGCACTTCATGCCCTTCACGAGTTTTCGCATCGCGAAGTTGCGAGAGAAAATGCGTACGATATTTAATTAAAGAAGGATTAAAGAAACGTATGACTCTTATCAAAGTATAATTTATATCTGTGATTCTATTATTATTTTTCTTTATATGATATAAAAATTGATTGATGTATAAAAAATTGATGTATAAAAATTTATTAAATGTCAGACTATGTCATTTAATAAATTTCATCATAATTCATTGTTAATTTTATGATAAAATATTCTTGTATTTTATCAAGTTAGTACAAAATTATTAATACGTTCAAATTATCAGTAATATTATTAAATTGATAATTTTTTATTTAATTTTTTTTATTTAATTTTAAATCAGTTATATTCGATTTTCTTCATCTATTCTGAATAAATCTATTTTGAATAAAAATGAGATGAATAATAACACAAAAGGATGCACTTGTTTCTGCATGCTTGTCACGAATATCATTTAACGCACCAAATGCTAACTTTTAAAGTGCGTAATTATAATCAGTGCTTATTTTGTTAAATCAGAATAGGTCAGATACAGACTGTGGACACGCGGTGAAAGGATCAGGATTTCCTCCCGAGGATTTGCATACTTGCTTACACGGCCGTGTTATGCGCGCAGTTATGCACAAACTTTTTAGATTAGATAAAATGGTGAACAAGTATTTCGTAAGTTTCTAAATAAAAATAACGCTTCAACGAGCAAAATAAAGTACCAAAATTATTTAAAAGAAAAATACAAATTTATAATTGTAGAGAGAATAAATTAATTAAAAAATCGTATAAAAAATCGTTACCTCTGTATATTTTTTTTATATTACTTATATTAATATTACATTTATATCATAACTTTTTTCTACATAACTTCGCATTACGTCAAATATCATGCAAGAAATCAGATAGATTTCTCGTTAAAACTCGAAAGTAGAGAGAAAATTTTTGTTCGGTTTTTGTCCGTTCATATTACCAATCTCGCTTACTATAGTGTGGCAATTTTATAGGATTTACATACGTGAGATTCGGCGCGACATCGGCAAGAGTGTGAATTAACGAATGATATATTCGTAACCTGTTTCCATTTTCTCGGCATGCTAACGGCATGGTCGATCGTCATGAATAACGATTTACCTCTCTAGAAGAGGTGGGATATTTTCGCACGGATTTCTACCAAAGTGGCGTAATCGTTTCTTCGGACATAATCGCGCGCGTCTGAAACGATATCTATTTTCATTACATTCAAGGCTGCTCATCGTTTGCAACCGATGAACTTTGCACATTTATCATCCAACTAAAGACAGCGGAAAAGTTTCGCTTTCTGATCATTTAAACGCATTTATTTAGATTGTTATTTAAAGACGCTATCACATTTCAAATCATCATTAATTTATTGCAGATTGTATAAATTGATTACTTATAATTTTCTCCATTTTTATTTTAAGAATATCACGACAAAAAAAATTATATATATAATGAATATAAAATTTGGAATATGCATTGTATTAGCCATCAAATCTAAAAAAAAATTTCACACATTCAAAAAAACATTTTTCTTAACATGTTCACAATATAGATATTTTTTCAATTCTATTTTTCAAGATATATAAGTGTGTTCTCATCACTACATTAATGTTTTAATAGAAAACTTAATTAAAATCAATTAAATCATTATTTTGTTCTTCATCTAAATATGTATATTGAAATATAAAAAAAATTGTGAAAATCCTTCAAAGGATAAATGCGATAATACGTGTTTTACCGATGGAAAGGATTTATTATGTCAGTCATGCGTCGAGACACACTCATCGTGACTTGTTCGAGCGCCATCGAACAAGTGACCTTAACAGAATAACGTGCGCGCCCATTATTACGTGGCGAAGTGGTATATATTATCTCTGCATGTCGGGGTGCATCGTGATACAAAAGGTTACTAGGTTTTGTATTATGCAACCACGCGCGTCGTTACTCCTCCATCCCGGAACGTGATCTTCATTAAAATCAAATTTTTCAAAGGCAAAAATACCGAAAAAGTATTAAATATTTAATTTTCAATTGATTCAAAAATCTAACATTAAATTTATGAACATTTCTGCGATTTTTTTAATCCATTGACAAAATGTTAAAACAGATTTACAAATATTCCTGTTTAATTTATAATAATATAAAGAAAAGTTGTAAAATACCCACTATTGATTACTCTGCAATTTTTTTAAAATTTGTATCAAAATATATTTCAATATTAGATCAATGTCATTTGTAAAAACGTAATATCATATAAATGTAAAAATTTATAATTTTGCATAGTCCAAGAAACATAATAATAAGACATAAATAAAAAATAATAGTAAATGTTAAAAATTATTCGAGATACTTATTGAAACATCTATCGAAGTTTTAAATTCCGATTACGCAAGAAAGACGACGTATAAATGCAAACCACAAACCCATGGTCGTGACAGAATCAAATTAATTCAGAAGACTTCCCCCTCGTTTTTATTCGCAAGCTAGTTAATAACCTCGAGCTGACAAGTTTTTAGATCATAGCTCGTATGGAGGAGCGATTTAAGCGACTAGTTCGAAAAACGAAGATCAACTTCTCAAGTCTCATTCTCTTCATCCGTCCTTTTTCATTATTTTTGCCGTTGCTATTCACATCTTTCCTTGTCAATTGTTTTGCTCATCTCCGCAAGTCGCGTTCTTATACTTCCTGCCACGTATCTATCTATCTGCATAAATGATGAACACATCAGAATTTATGTCAGAAAATTCTCGCGATATCTGAACGATGTCAATTCTTCGTTAATAGATGATAATTAATACATATTCCGCTGCAAAAACGTTAATCCTGAATTTATTACAACTGCTACATTTACAAAAATAAATTAAAAGAAAGCTATAATATGTTTACTTTGTATTTTGCGAAATGTATAAATTTCTGACAAAAAAAGTCATAATTATAAAAACAACATTTATTTTACGTAATATTTATAGCAAACGTGAAAAAATGATAAAAAATTGCATATTTTCTAATTAGCAAATTATATAAAATATTTTATTCCGACTTTTTTTGTTTTTCTTTTCGTATCTCTTTTTACAATATATTGTTAGTTTTAACTTTCTTTATGGAGACAAATGCATTAGATAGTTTCTGTTTCATCTAGTACATCAAACTAGTAAATCGAGAACATTGGAAAGCGATGGCGATAAGAATTTCCGTTTTTGCCTTCTTTTGCAAAGCTTTTACCGCCATTAATAGCAAACACTGTTTCGATATTTCTTCTTTTTGAGAAATTTATACATTACTTCGCATGATATACGTCCGGAATAAAAAACAATCAAGTTTCGATTTTAATTGAATTTTATTTTGGACACTTGATATGTCCGAGTAAAAATTAATAATATATTATTGCGAAATATGAAACTCTTATAACATCAACGAAACAAATATATAGATAATATGCTATATAAATATGCGTTATATCATATCTTTTTATTGAGTTATTATCTATCTTTTTTTATTTTATTATTTAATAAATCGATAAAATATATAATAATATATATTTATATAATAAATCAATATATATCGGCTTCATTATCTACACTAAATTAATCTGTATATAAGTTGAAGTTTCTTTCGCTTTTTTCATATTGCCAAATATAGTTATTAATTTTTCTTATAATTAATTTGTCTTATTAATTATAATTATTAGTGTACCTTATTATTCTACGATTATATTCTTTGTGAAATGAATAGAAGGGACAATAAATATTGAATTGAAACGTATTAATATTTAATTTTCAACATACAATCTTTATTTCTTCGTATTAATTTTCTATATATTAATTTTTCTTTGTTCATTCCTGATAAAAATCCCAAATAAAATAACACTTTTCAAGATCGTGCATGCAAGAGAGATCGATTAAGCACATCACCCGACATCATGCATTATTGATGTTAATATGAAAACTTTCAAATGAAAACCTAAAGTCGAATTTTACAATTGCCGCACACGAAGTTCGTTCGAAAGATGCATTTTAATGATATTCATGTCGAATGTCACAAGTGTACGAGAAATAAGACGGAATAATGCACGGGATAAAGCATGATCGTGCACGAAATGAACTCAACAGAATGTTCGCGTAGTCAGAGATTCCGATGTCTGTTTTTTATCTCTCTTCTCCGATACATTTCTTTCGTGACTAATGATCGCGTTATAGCAACGACGTGCATGTCAGTGCATCCCCGGCGTCTTCGGAAACCTGTTCTCCATCAGTGTTTTGAAGCTTCGAACGCCATTCGCGTACGTGTCGCGATTCGAAAATTTTCATTTTTATGATACGGAACCGGAGAACGATCGTGGAATAAGGAAGAAAGGAGATCAGAAATTCGAATGCAAAAAGAATTGGATAAAGGGAGAAAAAAAGACCTCGTGACAAGACTTTGAGAAAGAAACAGCCGCACAAACTTGATAACTCGGGTATGTACTCATATTTATCTTGAAGATGAAAACAAGAGACACTGGGATATAATTATGATAATATCTTCACTAAAACGAACGGGACACATTGAACTTATAAATTCTTAATCAACATAATCATGCATTCAAAACGAATTGATATTTCAGTGATATTTGAACGCGTCATCGTAGCTCATTTTAAAAAATAATGAGAAGTGTAGAAAAAAATATCTAATGGAAGCCTATACGATCAAGTGTGTAAGAAATGAAAGTTATATATTTGGATAAATTTTAATTGGTATCTAGAATTACATATATACATATAACAGATAAGATTATATTCTTATCAATAAAAAATGTTTGCTTACGCGTTCTTCTTAAAGAGCTCTATTATCTCTTGAATATGAATTAACTCGAGCCAAACACCTACTCCACAATAACTCTAATTAAACAGTAGGAAAGGTGGAAAACCACATAAATATATTCATCGTTTCGAAAGTGTTAGGTATCTACCGGTTCGAGCGAATACGCGCTGGAGAAAGTCGGATCCGGAAACGGCCAAAAGGCGGTACACAATTTTCGGCGGTGGTTGTCGCGTTCGCTTCCGGCCGCGAATTCAGCCTCGATGCCCGAACAAAAGCATTGTCCATCAACTCTGGGGCAGCCGAGCGTGAAACCAGAACTTTAATTCACGAATTCCGGTGCGAATACTATGGCGGCTGCGAGAAGAGCAGAGAGAGATGAAGCGACAGAGGGAAATTCGGGGAGAAGCGCGCGCTTTTACCTCTCTCGCCCGTGTTTACTTTCTACGGGAGACAATCGAAGGGAATCTCTTCCCGGGATGCTTTCACGATTGTCTTCTGCCACTTGTTCTCACCGGCTCTCGGTGGCTTCGGAGAGTCAATCGCGTTAATTACGCCGACACAAAGCTCGCACACATGCGTGCAGCTTAATTTCGAGCGCGGCGAAAGTGTTTTAACCTCGATCGCGAAAGTGCATCCAGATGCACATGCCACCACCACCATCACCACCAGTGGGAGATGTTTGTGAGATTGCCCCTTTCGAATTTTTATAGCCCGAGATTGCGCGGCTCGTTTCGCTCGTGAGAAGAATTTACGCGCCTCCGAGGTCACACATCCTACATTTATATTGTTAACCTTGAAATTAGACCGGACAGCCCTCAACGGTCGTCGCCACCTACGTTTTAGGTTGCATTCTAAAATTGTCTCTGCGTCTTCAGAACGTGCAAAAATAAAGAGCCCACAAAAATATAACGAAAAATAACCAGCAAGATATCTGCCATCTACTTTCAAGGCTACTGATTCCAAAAGATGATAAAAAAATATATGTATATTTCATTTCTCTCCTTCTCTTTATTATAAAAGGATATCATAGGACTAGTGGAACAATATAAATAATCTGATGAAAATATTAATAATTATAGATATAATTTCAAGCAAAGAAGGGGAGAAACATTTTTTTAAAGCACATAAATAGATTAATATTAAAAATAACAAATATCCTACAAATATCCTATAATACAAAATCACTAATCAAAAATATCAAAAAATAATGATTAAATTATATTGTACATCTTATTGTAAAAATATATGAAATGGTTCTTGTTACGACTAGAATAACCAAGAAGGAGCTATTCACTCTCGCAACTTGTGGCATTTTTCAGACCTACTCGGCGTAATTTAGGGGACAGGATCAGACGGAGAAATTATACGAAGGGGACCGAATGGCGCCTCGATTCAGTCGCTACGGTTTCATTTCGCGATCGGATCAAATAACTGAAATTCATATACGAAAGTTGGTCGCACTTGAAAAATACGAATCCAGGGCGGTACACCGGACCATGGCGTTTTCACCGATACGATATACCGGCGAAACGCGAGTGAAACGTCGTAATAATTACATATTACGCTCCCGGAGAAATAACTGCGTTGGTCACTGCCAGAAATCGCAATTTTCGTGAACACGCTGTCGTGGAGAGACTTTCGTTTTCGCTTTACACCGCCATTTCGTCACGAAAGTTCACCTACACAACCAGCTTTATATCAGTGGCCAGTTTTATACCAATTAAAAATTATTCTCGTTTCTCATACTTTAATTATGCGTTACAATTCTAAAAAAAAAAGCTTATTTTTTCGTATTTTATACACAATTTTATATGTAATTGAATTATCAAAAAAAATAAAATTTCTGTTACTTCAAGCAAAATGAAACGAAATTGCAACGGAATTAATGCACGAAAATATATCAAAAAAATAAAATTTCTGTTACTTCAAGCAAAATGAAACGAAATTGCAACGGAATGAATTAATGCACGAAAATATATCATTCTGACAAAAAAATACAATTTCCGTTAGATCAAGAGAATACTGCCGCATACTCGATTAAAGCACATGACTGTAATACGATATGAGCAAATGAGATTGTCAGTAGTATACCAGCTAGAAAGCTCCTTGTCCGTCGCAATATCTTTCATTTCGCAAGATTCTCTCCTCGACAATTTTTATCTAAACTGCATCATTTCCTTCTTGATTCTATTTTGCGGTCAGGACTGAAGAGAGTCAAGGAAAAATAAGATGCGACTCGTGACGGATTATACAACGGAAAAGGAATCGATTTCAACTTGTCTACATAAGTGATCTCTTTTTGTTTACATCGTAACATCCGTATTCTATATCATCAATGATGTAATTCACATTTGATTTTATATTCAGGATAAATGTTGAGCATTAAATTAGCGAATTGTTTACATTTCAAAATTGGTAATTGTGTAATTAAATTGGGTATTGAAAACGAATCACGAATCACGATGTGCTAAAAATTTATGTTTTAGATATCCGCTTCTGATGTGATTTGGTTTTAACGAGACGATTAGAGATTCCAAGTAATAAATTTATGTCTATCCACAATGAGCGATAATATTCAAATGCGATGTTTTTTTCACAACAGAAAAAAAAATTTGCATCTTGACAGTAATTGCATCTTTATCTATCGATACATGTGTTAGAGGCTATAAAAGCGCGTAACAAATTGACATCATTATCTAACCGGAATTATTTTCGTTGATTACCAATGACAACTATAAAAACGATGAATACTATCTGCGATGCAAACATTCTAAACAGAACAAATGTATGTCTGATGTTTGAACAGAATATCGTCCAAACAGTACGACTCTCTTCTTTCCTGATTTATTCATGTATGAATTAACATACAGAACGCGAAGGGCTCTCTATGGACAATACCATATCGGCATATTTTACATTCTCTAGCAGTCGGTGATAATCCAGAACGATACATCACGTCGCGGGCGCAAAACACGAATTACTAACGAGATCCACGGTTTGCTTTCACAAAAACGTGGGATACTCGACGTTATGCCCGATAAATATTCGCAAATGCGTTCATAGTCATAACAAAAATATTGAATTATAATCCGAATGTTTGACATATGATAAAGTTACAAGATATGCACAGTATACACTGCAATGTCAGTCCAGAGTTGATTTTTCTTGAATGAAAATGTCAAAAGAGATTACCATTCAATGCAACTTTCTAATTCTCAATATTGTATATCTTCGCGACTCAGACAAATTAAAATTCAGATAAGAAAAAGTCCACGAATAAAATTAAACGAAGAATATAATTTTGTTAATTTATTTTTTTTTCTTTTATTTCTTTCAATAAAAAAGAAAAAATATATGTTTATATATATTTTCTAAGTTTTCATTAATTATTATAAAATTATATTTTAAATATACTTTTAAATATATTTAAAATATTTTTATTTTATGCGAAGAAAATATCAACTCCAAATTGATCAAAAAATGTATCATTAAAAAATTTTGCAAAATCCTTTTTCCTCTCTCTTTCTTTTTTTTCATATTTAATTATATGCATTAAATTCTCTTCACATTTACGTTGATATAACACTTGAATTATTTAAGAATAAGAATATCATTCTTAACATGAAGTAACTGTTAAGAAATTCCTTTTATTCCTAATGATATTTTTATTTAATATTTAATTATATAAATTACTCTTTTGGAGTAATAAATTAACTACATACATTGTGTTAATATAAATAGTACAAGATGTAAGATTTTGTAGCTCGTCATTCTGACGCCTTCGCGGAGAAATCAAGCTACGCGAAGCTATGCGTCCGGTCAACGGACGCTTATTAATCGAATAATCTGCTGCGTAATCCAACATCGTTTATTAATCGCTATCTAGACTAGTCGTAAAAGAACCGAGTATCACGTGCCCGCGCTCACGGACTAATGAGCTACGTCCGAAGACAAGGAGAAACATGTGTCTAATGAACATCCGCCGCGCGATAATAAATCGCTCGCTCGCTCACGCGTCTCGCGAAAAAAAAGAGGTCTCTATGCAAATCGATCGACTTGTTGCTGTTCCTGTTTTCGTGCGCGATCGATCGAACTCCGCCAAAGCGTTCCGATCCAATAAATAAGAACGGAATAACCGCCGCAGTATATAATAATCTTTATCGGTCATGCGAGTCCGACGTTTTATGATCGATCGGAGACAATTCGTTCTGATCAACTATTTTGCTCGCAATCGCCTGAGAAAATGACTCTTTCTTGACGAAACGTTCTAAATTGCATACTTGCCGTCAGTTGCCCTGTTGACCCGTAAGTGTATCGTAATAATCGACTGCGAATTCGCGAAAAATATGAGTACCTCCAATTTGCAAAAAAAAAATGTCAAATTCCGTTCAAAATCGAAACATTAAAATTTATGTATAATATGTATAATAAATATCACTCTCTTTTTTGAGTTAACTGATACAAAAAGAGAAATATATTACTTATTTTTATTTCAATTATGACGTTATGTCTTTTTTTTATTTATTGTAAAGCTATTTTTTTAAGAAATGCATATTTTGTGTTTATCTCCTTGAATGCCGTATGTTTAAAACTATCTCAGAATATTAATTCGTACTGTTATTTTAATCTGATTATATATAAAAGTAATAAATTAAGATCGAATATTTCATAATTTCAATTTTTATACTTCGAGAGTGTTATTTACTAAAATTAGTAATTGCAAAATCTATAATTGTAATTATATAAAAGTCACGAATATCGCAATTGAAATATTAAATGGCGTATAAAATGAATTCAACGGAAACATTCAACAAAATCGCATTTTTATATTAACACATCATATCGTTTGCAAAAAATATATGCATATAAAAAAAGCACGAACTTTGTCCTCTCTGAAAGCAATTAATCTCAACAACTCGAAGTTTTTCGAACGAATATTAAAATTAAAATAATATCGACGGAATCTCACTTAGAAAAAGATGTCTAGCTAAGATAATTATATTCATCAAATACAAAAAAACAGCTGTGTTCGAGGACTATAGATCTCATTATCGAATTTATATTATCCTACCTATGTAAATCGATATACGATTCGATCATGATCACGATACGATCCTAAAATAAGATTTAACCAACCTCTATATTTTCTAAAAAAAACACACACACACACGTATGTGTGTGTGTAAATTTCAATTATTTTATAATATTTTGTTGTATAAAAACTAATATGTGAAAATTTACTATTTATATTAATCGGTTCTAATATTCATTTCAAGGTAATAAATCTATAAATAATATATTTATTTAAATCATTCTTTCTTATATTATTAAAGTTAATTTGAATTTTTAATTTGAATTTTCTTTTAATATAGAAATAAAAAATTTAAATATATCAAGTAATTTATAAGGATAAATATAAAATATTTTTGATAGCTGTGTCTATTATCTGTGTCTGATTCTCCGTTTTTTCTAATATATTTTTCTCTTATACATCGATGTACTATATTAATCTGATATTCGCAAAAATCTATTACCTTGAAAAGTGTCAAATTTATATGTCAATTTTTTATTACATACATATGAAATATATTATATACAATATATTTCAAAATAAAAAAACATGAAATATTTTACATATATTAGATTACATAATAATATAAAATAGATCATTACTACAGAATAATTAAAAGCAGAAGCAACAAATAATAAATAATTTATAAATTGCTCACCACAGTTCCATTGTCGTCCAATACTTCTCTGAGAGCCTCTTCCTCCTCGTTTTTTCCTTTCTTATTCACTTCGCTGTTTCTTTATGGCACTCACACAATATTCACTCGCGAAAATACGGTTATTTAATGCACGGTACTTTGCACGTCACTCTCGAAGTTGATCGCACACGACGCGAATATTATATATATCGATGGGAAAACGATACACTAACTACGATCACACAAAACTATAATTCTTCCGTTACATTCTTACAAGCCGTTTTGCAATATACTCTTATGTCGTTTGTCGCGAAAATTAATCTATCGCGCAAGCTGATAACCTATAATTATAATAATCGTAGAGCGCGAATAATCATGTATTTGATGTCTTTCGAAAGGTAATGCGACATATAAAACGTCTCAAGTTGTCTGCTCGAGTCTCGCGAATGATTAAGAATTGAGCGTTATAAGTTAAAGTAACGAAAAGCCGTGATACACATCACCATTTAATAACAACTGTGGAATGCGGCCTTGACGGTATGTACGTACTGATTGTGAGACGAACCCCACTACAAGGACAATAGGTGGGGGAAGGGGTGGGGGAAGGAGTGGGAGAAGAGGTGGGAGAAGGAGGAAGGACCGACGCGCATAGATGAAAAGGTTTTTGTTATGGTAATATCAATATATCAGTACTGGTGAAGAGAAAGACATATTATACACGGAGAAATAAAATGTTACAGTACAAATTACATGAAAATATATTTCCTTTTATAACATGTATTACAAAATTAGAATGTAACGATATTTTAAGATGTGTATTATTATAAAAATTGTAATTTACACATTTGTTTTATTGTTTTTAACAATATGAATTATGCAAAATATGTATGAATATATCCAATACTCCTAAAATATTATACATATTATAATGTTATTGAATAAAAATATATTTCATGATTTTTCTTACATGTTAATAAATTTAATGTTAAATGTATGTTCCACAATAACAAAAATTATATTGTAATTTGTACTGCTATAATTTCTCTATGTTTATTATGTTATCATTAATACAATTCTTCCATCACGACAGCTTTTAATAGTGATTAAATTCTTTCGTATATAAAATTAATTTTCCTTATCCCCGGATCGCGTTATGATTATTTTTCTTATATTTATACGTCCCGTTACCATGATACTTTTATATCATTTGTCGCGGAAATTAATTAATCGCGCGAATTTATAATCTCTAATTATAATAATCGTAGCGCGAATAATTATACGCTTACAATTAGTGTCTTTCTTTTCTAAAAGATAATGCGATATATAAAAGCGTCTCGTGTGGCTACCTGTCTACTCGAGTCTCGCGAATAACAACAAAATAATCCTATATTATTAAAGTAATGAAAAACCGAAAACGATACAATCATTTCTTACAATCAATTTGAAAAAAAATCCATAGAGTACGATATATTTGATAAATTTATTTTGTAGAGTATTGAATGCTTTGTGAAAATAATATGAATCAATTGCAATAATATGAATTTTTCGGCGCTCGTTTGTGACGTATCTATGACGTGTTACTGTTTATATGTCGCGTCCTTGACATTCACGCGAGGCAAGATACTCGTGTATCATCATTATCTCTCGAGATACAAACGCGACAAGTACTACGAGATATCAAACGCGATAATTCCTTACTGAACAATTAGATTATCAATTCGCGTGATTAATTAATTGCTTTGACGACTTCTAAAGTGTAGGCACATGGCTGTTTATCGAAATAAATACTTTTGCACGATATATTTATTTAAAATAGGAATCGAAACAATATAATTATTGTTTTGATTTAATTACTTATAAGTTATACATTACATCTATAAATATATTTTGTCATCGAATATATCTTGCATCGCGCGCTTTAAAACTCTACGCGAATAATCAACAAATATATTTTCGGATATTAGTTTCTGCGAAACTTTAAACTCATAATCTAATATTATTTATATTATAATATGAAATAGTAATTGTATTAAAAAAAACATATTTATCAGCAATAGATGTCGTCATGGCAAATGAATTTAGTCGCGCGATTTCGCTGAACGAATCATAATTTCGTGTGATCGTAGTTTTTGCAATATATTCTTTCATCGTAATATAATCGCGTCGTGTGCTATCAACATCGAAAATGTCATGCTAAGTGCAACGTAATTATCGTATGTTGCTGATTAATGCACGTGCGATCATATCGTGAGTGTACTTTGGTGAATGTTGTGCAAGTGCCATGAAGAAACAACAAGATGAACAAGAGAGAAGGAAATCCAGTACGAAGGGAAGAGTCATTCGTTGACAACGGAACAGCTGGTGAGTAATTTACACATCATTTATTATTTGTGTTATTTGTCAATTTAATTACAATGTCTATCTACGATAGTAATTTATTTATTCATATCATTTTATACATCCGGTTAAAACATGAGCTAAACAGAGTCCTGATTCTTATTAAATTAATTTTTTTCTTAACGCAAGATACTCTAAGAAATGCGACAGTAATCCCTGTTTTTGACACATAATACCGATCGGTCGTAAAAAAATTCGTATCACGAATCTCAGTTAAATCCGCTTGACGACAGGGAGAAGTATGGAATATTTTATTGGAACTGGATATACTGGATGCTATATCTCTGCCTGCTGTGAGAGCGACTGTGTTAACTACTCGCGATTGTGAGATATTTGCAGAGTATCCCGCGGGCATTCGCGCTCTTTAAGAGTGCGAGGCTTACATAAATGTTCTCGCGATGCCACCGACTAACGCGGATCAGCGATTATCTGATTATATATCGCAATAAACCGGTCAAACGTTTTCAATTATGTTTCTTTACGCGACAATTCGCGTTTCTCATCATTTCGATTTCGAGATGACAGAGATAGATGCAGTCCCATTTAATACACGTATTTTGAAGTTAGCACAAATCTACAATTTAATTCAGACTTACGCGTATTCGCCTCACGCAGCCCACCTTGAAAGGTTAATCCCCTCGCGTTTTTTTTTTTTTTTTTTTTTTCAGAAAGTCGCAACCTCTTATGCCACGTAAAATTAAATATATCGCAATTGTACGTGTATCGAAATATTATTAAGTGCACTCAGTTCCATATAATACAATTATTTAAGATTGAATGCGTTTAAGGATTTGAAATTTATAAAAATTATTATTATAAAATTAGTAAAATAATAAGAGTCGTCTATTAATAAATTATTTGAATCTCTTGTGCCAATTTTCCGCAATCACTTTTTTTATTTATTTTTTATGAAATAGAAAAAAAAATTTAAACCGTTTTCCTTTGCTAAGTAAAAGCTTTGTTTTAAAATTCACAAAATTTAAATTAATTTTCGATTTGTAATATCTATCTTAAAATGTGAATATTCTTCTTTTGTCTTTTAGGAAGTCAATTTTCGTGTTCATAGAATAAAACTAAATTAATAAATGTGTTAATAAAGAGAATCTCTGCATATAAATATATATAAACATTTAAATATAAGTGTTTCAGTTAATTTTCTAGAAATCACAAAATTCATGTTACAATTTAAGGTTTAAAAAACAAGGAAAACGAGAAAAATAACATTGCCTTAACTTTTGCGATGAAGCCTTTAAAAATATCGATTAAAATGCGAAAATTAAAACAATAGAAATAAGTTGATTTAAAAAAAAATATTTTCGTACATTTTCATAAATTTATGATAAAGTAGTGTCATGACACGAACCGTAACAAGGACGAATGGAAACCGGATGAGAGTGAGCGATAAAATCGATATCTCTTGTTGAAAAATAATGACCCAGAAATTTAACGACTGTGTTAAAAGTTTATTTGCGAGTTCATTTACCGAGCTCAATCAAGGAGTTTCGTCGCTTTCTCGTCGCGGTTTTAAAAATGATTGTTTAAAAAAAAAAGCTACATTCGTGATGCTTAACTGAAAGTCTCGGTCTCGTTCTTTTATCAGGATACAATTATGTTAAATCCGTATCCTCGAAAATTGAATTTTGTTATAGACCGTTAAACGCCTTGAATATCGACATAACGGCAAAAATAATTCGCTGGTGAAATACAGGATGTCCCAAAACAATTTTTTTAAATTGAATACTTCTTTTTGAAAATATTTAATTATATTTCAAATATTTTTAATCTCTAAATTATTTTACTTAATGATTTATAAATAATTCTTCTGTGAAAAACTTTTATTTGTCTAAACTTCAATTTGTTAATTAAACAATATGTTTAAAATTTTCATAGCAAAACTCGAAATTACACATAAAATAAGACCTTTCTTCACATCTCATTATTAATATGTACATCTTTTTGGGACACGCTGTACACGAGAACAGGTGGTCATGTTTCTCCAGCGCGAACAATGTTGTGCAAATGATGAATACTTACATACTATTTAAATTTTTATATGCTTGTCGTAGAAAGATTCTGTTGAATGACAGAAACAAGCGTTAAGAAGCCATGAAATAACTTTAATTAACTAGTACCTCTCACTAATCCTCTCATGGCATAACATCTTTCTCGACTTTAACAATCTGTCGATATTATATTAGGTTTACAAAAGATGTTCTATTATATCTTAGAAGTGAAGCATTCGTAATACAATTATTAGTCTAGCTTGATATGATATAAAATACGATGCCGTTATTTAACATAAAAAAATTACGGGAAAAATACAGTTTGAATAATTGAACGCTAGAATGATGAGCATCCTATTAATCGGAGAGATTGGGATAATCGAGGATAATAGTTCTATTACTTGCTTGCGAGAGGTTCTATCGCTTGCAGATTTTATTACTATGTAATCACTTTTGCCAAGAAAGTTTATGCTAAAAATTGGAACAATTATCTCGTACAGAGAACGAAATAATTCAAGCATGCTGCAATCATTTCTCGATTAATCTCTTATATACTTTAAATCTCGATGTAAAATTTTCCATAAAGAACAAGTAAAAATAATATTGTTAATATTGACTTGAATAAATTATGGATAAGTAGTAATTTATCTTAATTTTATACTGTCATTACAATAAAATTTACAATGCTGATAAGATTGCTTAACAGTTATGAAAATTAGAGTAAAAAATTTTATTTTTTTAAGCGATCATTAATTCAATCATTTAATAATGTAATTTCTTAGCAAGTAAATTTTATTTATTTGCAATTAAAACATACTAGTTATACATAATTTTTATCGAAATAATCATAATAAATCTATAACATATAATTTTTAAAAAATTTTATCAGTTATTAAATTTATACTAACAATCGATTAACTTGAGTAAATATAAATTTATAAATTTATTTGATAAAATTTATGAAAAATTCATTTGATATTTTGAAAAATATAATAACAGTAAAAGACAACTTTGTATTTACACTTTAAATAGTATGTTGATTTATCTAAAATTTTATAATGTAAATATTTTCTTATACATATATTTCGTAGACATATCTCGCTTTGTAGATTTTTTTAATGTACGATGATTTGAATTTTAATAGTAACAAATATTAAATAAATTTATGTATAATACGTATATATATATTCATCATAAAAAAATATTTGAAATATTTACAGCTTGTAATTAATAAGTATCTATAAAAATATTTATTTTAAAAATACTCGATGCATTTAATTTGAATATAATATCAAAGCTCTCTGCAAAATTTTCCGTGTCAATCAGTGTTCCGAAAAAACGCACATTCAAGTCCGAGGACAATGAACTTGCTACGAAGCTGCGATATGTTCTACAATCGCAAAAAGCGATGAATCACGAGTTTGAAGTTGCGCGACAAGACAAAAAAATCACTTACCCCGCGACAGCTTAATCCATCCGGTATCGTATCCAGGGTGTAAAATGGCACACAATCAAGAAAAAAACAAAAATACAAAACTCTTCACCACCAAAAGCGCGACGCGAAGCGGGGAAACACGCGGGTTTGATATCGAGGACTATAACCTAACCGTACTCGCGATTCTTCGCGTACTTGTGTCACCGCGCAATCGCACAATTGTCGTTCCCGTTGAACACTTCGCGTGCAAATATGACCGCCGCGAACCGTCCGTGCACCTCCTTGCTCTCTTTCCCCCCCCCTCCGTCTCTTCCGTTTTTCTCTTCAAAAGCGCAAAAGTCAAGAGATCGCGATCTGGGGCCGAGATGAAGCCGAGCGGACGGAGCCGACGACAGCGCGATGAACCGAGCGGGCCGGACGTCGGCGACCAAGTGAGAGGCTAGCGGCACCGCCGCGCGAGTCTCGTGACGTCACAGGGCCTCCTCTCTTTTTTGCCATTCCACGGCGAGCGCCTCGACGCGCGCGCGAGAAAGGGGCCCGTCGTGGCGGGCCCCTCTCTTCGCGTCCGCGCGGTGCCCTTCTTCTTTCTCCCGAGGTGCCACCGGAGGAGCGTAAACTCCTCGATGATAGTCCGCGCGCCATCAGCCTTAACGTTTCCGCCGGTCAAATTCTTGACGGTCACCTCGTCGGTCGCACGTTCCCGAATGAGCCATGTGACCGTTCCCGAATGAGTCATGTGACCGTTCTCGCGAATTCGACCAATCACGTGCTCCGATTTCAAACCAACGTGACCCTCAGGTTTTAAATCCTCGCGTAGAGAGAAAAAAATTCGATTGTTAACATTTTACTCGTAACCTTGCGCGTAGATAATAGAGCGCCTGACATACTTCGATGCTTATCATTTTACCTAGACAAAGACTTTCATTATGATCTGTATATCCAAGATTGAAATCTTTCGACGAGAAATTGAAATCTCTTGTCTTCCTGAAGTAGGTCATGTGTCATATGCTCATACGTTTTATTTAAAATTAAAAAATTATTACATATTAAAAAGTCTATAAAGAGATTTGTCTGTAAAATGTACGAAGAATATGTTTATATTTTATTAAAGATTTAGATAAAATCAACATACTCTGTATGAATTGTAAGACAAAGTTTTTGTCTCCCTACCATATATTTAAATATCAAATTTTATAAAAATTAAAAATATATGAAAATTGCTTTTTTGCAATTTATTCGAATTATTCGATTAATATAAATTTGATAACTTTTTAAGTAAACCCCAGAGAAACAAAAAATCGTGTATCTTTTGAATATACAATTAACATTATAAAATATATGATATAAAAATATATACGAAATATAAAATATTTTGAGACACGACGCGATGTAATAAAAACTTATCGTAATCGAGAAAAAAACGAATTCATCTATACAAAATTTTACAAATCCATTTATTACATTAATCGTGTATCGCTACTTATGACGTGAGAGATTCGCTCCGAATTATATTCCGTACAGTTAGACGCATTCCCTCCTCCCATCGTCTAGATCGATCGAGCGCGACACCCGTTACATGGGATCGTTCGCGAACGTTTCTTTCGAGCGGGACACAAAGCGAAGAGCGAACACTTTCACGCGGAGGCCGAGTTTGTAAATATCATGGCCATATTTTCTATCCGCTCGTCTCCCCGTACCATTCGCTCAGCAACGAACATACGGGTCCCCCGCTCCGCTCGCGTATTATTACGCGTTCTTGCCCCCTTACTTATTCCGTTGCTACTTTATCCCTCGTCAAGATACGGCATTAGATAGACGCGGCCTTCCTCGGATCCATAATCATTGCGTACAGACGCCTCGGCATTCTTGCACCTTGATTACCTTTATTATGACAGCCTTCGTGCGCGACATGTGCTCGAGCTTCGTTAACATACTGTCGCGAATTGCGACAGAGGGATTGTGTGATTTTTGTGGAAATTATAATGATTATCAGCGTGAAATTAAAAATGATGCATGAGAAAGAATCCGAGTTTCCATTTTTCTTTAAAATTATATGCGAGCTTGAATTGTATTATTTTGGAATTTTTCTTTTTTTTTTAAATATAACATATGTTTTTTTTACAAAATTGATTAATTATAGCATATAATTTTCAACGAAAATAATAATATAATTGACAAATATTAGGAAGATTAATAAATTGAAGTTGATTAATTAATTATAGTACATAATTAATCAATTTTTAATATATTACAACCCTCGAAATGCTCGTTATTTGTATTACTTAAGAGATGTAGAGATGAAAAATAGTGAGAAAGAAAGGGAAAAGAATTTCTAATATACGCGCGAATGTTTTCCTTCTTTCATTCATGCATTAATTCATGCAACATCTATGCGATTACCTTCAACATATAATGTATTCCGCTTATTTCCGTTTAATTAAGAATTTCCTGACATTCGAGATGTATTATCGAGCCGCTATTTTCCGCAAAACATCGCAAGCATTTAAAATCCCGACTAGCAAAGAGCTATTGCAATGTGCGGAAGCGTGAGGCGGATTTTACGATCGAGACTTTTTCTTCAACTTTATAACACACGGCGGTATTGGCGAGTCTCGGTCAGTGGACTTGAGTCATCGTCAAGAGAAGAGGAAAGGAAGAAGAAGAGAGGAGCAAGAGGAGAAGGAAGAGGTAGAGGCACACACAACTGCCTAAGGGGAACGAGAGGACGACCCTTTCTCAAGAGTGCATCGTCAATTGCTCGAGTATTCAGGATACGTTGCAGCTCTTGGGCAGGTGATGCAAGAGCACAAGCGAAACGAGCTGACTCTAGTTTTGAATCCCCTATCACTGTTTCCACCATTTGATATAAATACATCGAGTACCGCATTAATGACAATATTATGAAAAAAAAAGAAAATATAAATTGTTGAAATTAAAGCATGATACGTTGTAACGAGATAGCATGACGTCTGAAAATTAAATACATTCATGCATCATGAAATAATATGATAAACGTGAATGATCAATCTAATTGAAGACAAATTGAGAGATATCTTATACAGTCTCTTTCCTAGATTTCCAAGTGAAAGAAGGAATGTTAGGAGATTCTTATGTCGCTGAGAGGATATATCCTCTACTTGATGAAGATTGAATCCGATTGCCAATTTGACCGACTTCCAGAGACGAAATCCATGAATTCGCGAAAGCTCGCGTATGATCGACTTGATATTGCTTAATTCGCAGCCTCGCAGTCATCGTTATCCTGAATTTCTCCACGTTAAATTTACGTGATAGATTCTGTGCATGAACTACTTGTTTTTAATGTATGCCTCAATAACTAAGGGAACGGTAATGATGAGACCACTGAAAGAAAGATATCGCTCATGACTTGTAAAAAAAGAAAAGCACGAATTTCTAACGAAGAAAATCATCAAAGAAACAAGTAACTCGATGAAGTGATATCCCTTGAATTTTCATTGAACGCAAATACTAATTGGCAAGAGCTCGATAAACCACTTTCCTGCATTCGCACAATGGAAAATATAATTCCACGTACTTTCTTTAAAAGAAAATCACGAAAAAAATGGGAAAAGTAATTCACATGAAAAGAATTTACCTCGCATTCGTAACAAGAAAATAAGCCTCTCGTGCAGAGAGAAGGTAAAACTATGCTGGGTAGTTGAAATACTCTTCAGTTCACACGATAAAATAGATAAATTAGCTGGAAGCAGTTAACGGAAAGCAAGAAACGTAAGCTTGTACAAAAGGAATCTGTTTCTTTTCTATAAAAAAATAGACTTCTCGTATAAGAAAAATAACATTAATATTAAATTGCCTTAATTGCGTTTGTGCGTCACCTCGAGAAGAAGTGTGACATAGTGTTAGGTACGCACGATATGTTATTTGAAAGTAACTATATTACAGCCGCATGATCTGCAGCACAAGATAACGACGACGACAGCTAAGTGAGCACACTTCTCATGCTTTTCTTTTTTTCAATTTCCTTCTCTCGCATAAACATTAATCGCTTTCAATTCGAGGATTTCACTGGCTGCGATAGTGCGAGGCGACGACCTCGCGTTAAAAACTCGAGCGAATAACGATGTTAAACTGTTGTCAGAAATTTATAATATAATATAATTTATAATATAATTTATTATTATAAATATAAATATATATCTAGATCCTATATTTCATACGTATATATTACGCTTCGATCTTTGTCTGTAATTATTTGTCTGTAATTCGATATGCAGATATGTATAAACTATCAAATTATTAGGATAATTTCAGATAAATTTTTCCCCAATATCATTAAAATTTAAATAATTAAATACAATATTATTTTTAATACTAACATTATTACAAACTAATAAATTAGCCGCAAGCATCGCAGAGAAAGCATTAATTATGTTGTTGCAGTATGAATTTGTAATAATATTATAATTGTATAATATAATTTTAATAATTATAACTAAAATATATAACATTTTCGGCATTTTCATAAAATAATGCAACTTTATAAGAAATTGTTGCATCTCATAATTAAAAGATGCTTAATTACAATGAAATTCTATAAACTTCTAGTCTGTGACAATAAACGAATATCTGTAAACTCAACAGTTTATTTTGCACTGTAACAGTATACGTAGGTAGACGCACTTTGATATTTCATCTTGAATAACACAGCAAAGGGAAGTAAAGCCGGGAAGGTGGAAGCGAAGAGGAAAACGTTGGGAATAATTAAGAGAGTCGTCGACTGGCACGACCGTAAGTCCGTGATCTTGAAGCAGCATTCTTGTCGTGGGAGTACTTCACATAGTTAGCATCGCGGAAGAATGCAACTGAGAGACAGAAGGACTCGGTGTGGATGTGGGGTGAAGGGGAGAAAAGAGGATGCCAGCGAGTAGAAACGGAGTAGAAAAAAAGGGAGAGGCGGCAACGACATAATTAATGATTTCTCCGCGATACTTAACGTTTTCACTGATCTTGAGTCTCGAGTCTTTAATTTGTACCAAGACACTTTTCTCTTTTGCATAATGAAAATTCACGACGCGCGACAATTTTCGCACTCGGTTAAACGTTTCATTTCGTCCTGCTGAGTTTTATCGAAAGTAACAGCAAGAAATAGTTTAAATTTATCACGTTATCAAAAATAAATTCTTATTTCTCTGTTTTCTTCTATTTTCGCAAATAATTTCGAAAACAAACATAGTAATATTAGTATTATTAAATTAATATTATATTAGTATTATAGTAATATAATATTAGTATTATAGTACTAATTGTAAGATATTATAATATTAGTATTATAGTACTAATTGTAAGAATAGCGATAATACTAGTAATGAGAATTATCGAATTATTTTTATGATAATTGATACGTGAAGTAATTTCAACGAATGAATGGAACTTCGAACGCAGATATCGCCTGTCGAGCTTCGCCTGGCCTCCTGCGAGCTTAATTGCACGAGAAAAGGTGTCGCCCTGCACTTTCTCTCGCGTAACGAGCGAAGAAGAAAAATAATAAAACGAGCATAATAAAATGCAGACTCCAGGCATTACACGTGGACGTGGGTGCGCGAATCGCACGCGTGTGAGCGTGGCATACGCGTGAATGGAAATTGATGGTCTGTTGCTGGTACTTTCGTACCACACGTACTTACTATGTGTGAAGCAATTCATATATTTCCCAATTCCTCTCCTAGCTTTCTCGAGATTGTTTCGATTATTAACCCAGATCAAACTAACGCATGTGTGTAAATTCATTTATTTTTATAATATATATTTTTTATTTTTATATGTCTAATTAAAAATTGTTTTCTTATCTTTTCATGTAATTTTATTTACTTTTCATTATTATTATTGTATATTTAAATAAAAACAGAACAATATTATAAATAAATATATATGCACAATAATAAAAAAAAATAATATCATGATGTAAAGTTATATCGAAATATAAGAAATATGAAAAAACAGAATCGTTAATTAGGAATAAAAATAAAAAGATGATGCGCCAGTATATTTTTACACACATGCCTCCAATAAAATACATTTTATGAGAGACCTCGTAAGAGAGAGGAAGTTGACAGAAATTTAAGGCCGATCGATGTGGAAAGCTCCATCGAGCCGGTAGCCGGAGATGACCCTAATTTGTATGTCGTCCGCGAGAGACTTTTCCTTCCTGCGATACGCGTGTCGACGACACGTTGCGAGAGACGGGAAGAGAGGGAAAAGAGACCGGAATCGATCGGCCGTGTGGCGTTGTCCTACGCAGAAATGCGTTCATTAAAATCGCTCGAAATGTGCCGGATGTTTGTCGCGACGTTGCATCGCATAACCACATATGCAAAGTTCAGGAAGAGAGCATGTCCCGGCTATGTTTATCCTATGATTCAGCGCCACTCGACCGATCGTAGACCGTGCATTTCACGCAGACCAAAGCACAGAGTGAGCGACAGATTCGCGCCTTCTCGAGACGAACAAATATTATGCAAAACATTCTCTCAATTTTATCTTTTTTCGCGCATATTTAAATGTATTCTTATTTAAGTGTATTTTTTAATTTCCATTTTTTAATTTCTTTTACGATTTCCACTTTTACGAAAATCAGGATTTAAATAATTCTGATCGTAAGGATCACAATTAGCTATTTTCTTAAAATGACATGATTTACTAATCCATCTCGCAAATTATGTCTGAACGTTCCGTTTAAATTTTACTAAATAAATACACATGAATAATGTACTCCAAATTAGGTAGGTGATAAATGTCAAATTCGCGTGATGTCATTCGCGACAAAGTCACTCCCATCGCTGGGAGCTGGTTTCGCGCGAGAAGACGCGAAGGAAGAGAGTCTCATCGTCCTTAGGAAAAGTCTTATGAGGCGCATTCCTCCCCGCCGATGTGGCTTATATAAGGCATAGAATAATGAAACGTTTAATGTACCGAACGATGATATAAGAGGGTTTTGCGCGACGATGGATCTCTCGCGTTTGACTCTGATCCATATTATA
Organism: Camponotus floridanus; assembly: GCF_003227725.1. NCBI lineage: Eukaryota > Metazoa > Arthropoda > Insecta > Hymenoptera > Formicidae > Camponotus > Camponotus floridanus. Next base: position 310,536 of record NW_020229414.1, read on the forward strand.
AAATAAAGGTGGGTGTAACGTGTGTAACGGTACGCCATAGCCACAGCATACCACCCACGTTCGATGGGATTGCTCAACGTTTCATATATGGTCATAGCCTAAGGGCGAGGGCGAGAGAGAGAAGGCGAACGATGCCGGGAAGGGAAATCTTAGCGCTCCCGATCGCGATATCCTTTGGGGTTTGGTTTTTTTTCGTTTTTGAAATAATGTAAAATGTAATATTGTAACTTTTCAGAAAAGTTATTCGTACAATAGTTTATTCTTTATAGGAACGTTTGATTATCAGTAACAAACAAAATATGTAGTATATACGAAATTACATGTAAAAGTTAGTTTTCTGAAGTTCAGAAACGATAAAACAATAATATTGGAAAGAGATTGATTGAAATAAACAAAGAAAGAAATATCATCAAGTTGTTTTCGTAGTAATTTTTTGTATGGACCTAACTATCTACACGTGGTTGACATTTAAATTTATTCGTGGATCAAAAATCATAAAATTTTGCAACAAGTTATTTGCAACAAATTTTTTATTATTTCTTGATATCTTTCTTAAGTATTGTTAAATATGTGATGACACATTTTTACCGGCATTTCTTTATATAGAAAACAAAAAATACACACCATGAAAATGCGATCTGCATGCCACTTTTTCGGGAAGTTTTCTTGCTTACAAATATATTTGATGGAAAGCACGAGATGGTTGCATAACCCGTTCAGAAATTGCTGTGGATCTGGACGCGCGAGGAAAATTAGACGTGGTAGCGTAACTTTTTCGTTTACATAACTGAGCAGCCGCCAAGATATCGACGGAATAGAATGTGTGCAAACGATTTAACGCGGGAATCGATGAATAACACAGGATACGAATCTAAAAAACGCTTTTCGATTAGGTAACATCTAACGAAGCGATACGCATAATGTGCGAAAAGGTGAGATGTTGGTTTTCATATATAATTTATCGTTAATAACTGCAAATATAAAGATGTAAGAATAACATTATTTACAGCGAATTTCATTGATAATAAAATTGCGATTTTTCTTTTCTGATTCCGATATATATTTTACATTGCACGATAATGTACGTGATAATTGAACGTACTGATTTTATTGACAATAAGTAGTCAATGATGCGTATTCGAAATTGCCTAAGGCAATTTTTCTCCACTCTCGGTTTTTTGCAAAAGCATGTACAGGTCATCATCGCAGATGAATTCGTCGATTGCTTTACGTAATACATCGAATATAGATGGTCGACTATCTTTTTCGATAACGATCCCCGATTATGAAAGGTTGGGAAACGATGACATAAGATGTGTCATTAATTTCTTTTTTATACAATGGATATACATCTTTTCAGCTTTGAGACTCTTTCATAGGAGAATATTACAAAAAGAAAAAAAAGTAAAATATATTTATATGTAATGCTAATAATTAAATAAAATATAAGAAACCTGATGACGATTTATAAATTCCGTTTAAATTTTCAAAATACTAAACAATACAATTGTCTTATGTAAAATTTTCAGTATTTACTTTTCACATAATTATTAATAAAAAAAATAGCAATGCAAGAAATTATAATTTTACAAAATAATAATTTAACTTCAAAATTTTTTTTTACAAATTTATCTGTCAATTTCTTTTGAAAAGACACCCATATATCTAGAATTAGTCCGACTACATTGTAGTTTGCCGAGCATGGAAAGGCCGCGATACTTTCTATTTGGAACCCCGAACGCGATACAATTTCACTTGTTCCTTGGTGTTCAGCTCCGCCCACGAGAACTTAGCGCAATTGGCAGCCTCTCACCGGCGACGACCGGCGTTGAGGGCTAAAATGAAAAAAATATTCACGACGGCGAACGCAAGGGAGCGGAGAGAACCAGCGTGTAGAAAATAGTTCCGGGTTCGCGGCTCTTGTGAGACGACGTTGGTCACGCGATTCACGCGCTCGGCTAATAATTAGCGGAAAGGCGTAAGAGTTGCCTGGACCCTCGTCAGGAAGTTGCGCGTAGGATAGACGCGTCATTAACGAACCTACGCAGATTAAGCGTTGTCTACTCACTGACAGCTATATTTTTTGATTTTCAACGTACATTGTACGTAAGATAAAATAAAACGATAATAAAAATGATAAATTCTATGATCACCTGTTATTATCAAAATGATCAAATTACAGAGATTATATTTTTTATTATATTTTTTATTTCATTATATGATATTTCTCAAATGTGAAATATTATATAATGAAATAAAAAATATAATAAAGCGAGATAGGAAATACATGAAACTGCATACTTTATATAAATAAAAATCATGTGTAACATGTCGCATATGGTTGAACATTATCAACATACAAAGAAATATATAAAAAATAGTTTATTACTGTAATTTAAACAAAATCTTAACATATCTAAAATTTATGAAATCACTGAAATTAAATTTGAAAGATTATAGTTTCTTGAATTTTTATTTGTATTTTTATTTAATATTTAATTTTTATTTATTTGCAAATAATTTCTAATTTTTCTAAATTATTTCTAATTTGTAATTTATCTAAACATATATTTTTTAGTATTGTTATCTATTATGTTTAATATTGTTCCAATATTAATATAATAATTTAAGTTAATTTTGATATATTAAAATGCTAATTAATGTATAAATATATGTGCAATAATAAATATATATGTGTAATAATGAATCTAATAAAATATAAATATATGTAATAACGAAGCCAATCTTATCTGTTGGTCGCCAAAGTATACATTTATCGAGTCTTATCAAACGGAATTTTTTTATTGTCGCATTTTCTTCAATATTAATTATAATAAATTTCGTGAATCAACCATGAGATTATTAAACGTTTGTGCACAAACATTTTATTTCTGTAAAACTGAAATCTAAGTCTTATTAAAAAGGGCAAAAGAGCATTAATATGAATGTTAGCGATATAAAGTGACATTAAATATCTTTCCCACGTAAAAAATTATATATTATCTTATAATATTATAATTTTGCTGCAAAATTATAATTTTAAAAAATATGTATATATGTATAAATATTCTTAGAAAGAAAATATTTTTTAAAAAATAACTTACAAAGTTACTATCCATTTCTTTTTCACATTGAATAATGATTTTTTTTATTCTTTTTCTCTCAACATAATATGCACATATATTTATTTAATTTTAAATATTGGAAATATAAAAAATACAGCTAGATAGTATAAAAATAAATTTTAAGACTCACTATATGAATGTGCTACTGCCATCTGTCGCAGATACAGGAGAAAAGTTGAGTAGAAGAAGTTGCTCGTTGCTGCACCATTCCATGCCATCTGTAACAGTAACTGAGATTTAATTTATAATAAAAAATAATTATCAACGATCGTAAATGTAGAGAATTTTTTTCTAATCTTTTTTTCTTTATTCATAATTTAATTTTAAAATAATTTTATTTATTGATAATAAAATTATGAAAAATTTATACTATCAGGCACTCTTAATCTGGAAAATTAAATATTACAGAATATAATATTTATTTATCATTGTATTTATTTATTATATTGTTTTATCAAGAGTAGCCATATTTTCTTTTTCAAATAGCAATGTTTAATAAATATTTGTTTATTGTATAAAATTAGAAACATCTCATTTAATAAAAGATAATTTTAATATTTAATTCTTCTCAAAAAACTTTATATAACTTATTATAAATTATAAACATAATATTTTAAATAATGTTTAAGAAGATAGCTAAACTCAAGTTTACGTTCGATATCTAAATATAAAAAATTAAAAAAAAAAAGCTTTGAAATGCTGTCTTTTGTTATGTAGATTTTGAATATTAAATAATTGTAATGGTAAAACTTTACTAGAGCTCGAATACTTATCATTTTGCTTGATATAACAGAGACCGCGTCATTGCTAAATAATCTGATATTGCGAGTGTTGTAACGCAAATAAAAATCCAGCACGAAGAAGCTTAAACAGGACATGAACCACCAATGATGTAACATGTGGGTCGTATATTTTAGCAGCAATTATCGTATCCAGTAATAATCTTACGCTGTGTGAGTCTTTTAAATGGTCATTAATATCGTTAAATGAAACATTTTAAGCATCGAGTAATAATGAGTCCGTCGTGATTAGCGACAATTATTTAATCGTTTTTCAATCAAGCTAATCGGTAAATTAGAAACAAGATGCATGCTTTAACTAGACGTTAGAAAATAAATCAAACAATGAATAAAAAAAGATGAAATTTGGAATGCTGACTTTCTTGTTTCTCTGATTTTAATATCGCGATTTTTTTCAAAGCTTTATATATTCTTAAATTATTTATAAAATATTTTAAACTACATATATAATAATTTACAAAATTCTTGTTCAAGATTTTTTTGCATGTTCCAAGATGCAATCAAGAAATCAAGAACAATATTCCGATCGCTTTCATGAAAACATTCAAAGTCGAGAAAGATCTACATTATCAGATATACGAGGAAAATTTCGTTGTACAACGTTATATTCCTAAAATAAGTAAACAGACCTTGAGACAGCTATTTGATAGAATCAATTTGAGCAAGATCAGGGTCGCGCTCTTTCGTTAAACATTAGCATGCAAGGTTCTATTGCTTGTTAGCTCTTTTTGTTCCTACTTACGGCCCACTTAGATCCGACTCGCGCATTAATAGACACAGAAGATTTGTATATCAAGCGCAAGTGGTTACATGTACGTTTTGCGCGCGCTTTTATAACGATATAACGAGTAGAACACTTAAAGATTGTCTAGATAAATAAAGATGAAAAAAGCAATTCGAATATTCTTATTTCTTTTCCAAACATATCGAGATATGTAATAGAGTAAAAATAGAGTAAAAATGCTTAAAAAATTTATAAAATATTGTTTGAATTAAATATATACGTATAAAATATAATTAAATATATATGTTTTTAAAAAAAAAGTTTCCTATTCTTATTTTTTCTACTTATAATACATTTTTTTTTACATTTTTATTTGTTAGTCAGTAATGTGAGATATGAGATCCATTGAACGTTAGTATATTCAATTATTAGATAGTTGAATTGTGTACAAACACCTGAGCAACGATAAATTACAAACAAATAACATGTCTAAAAACTCAACCTCTCGATGTGATTTCTCATAATTCAAAAATTTTTCTCTAATCAAATTAATTTCACTTGTACTGGAAATAACTGGTTGTAGTTATCGTATAAGATTATGACCTTGTTTTTTCACACATGAATAACAGAATATAATTTCTTTATTTTCTTTGCATCTCTTAAATATGCATAATAAAACAAGAGACATAGAGCAATATTTTTTCTTCCAGTACAAGTTTAATTTTTAGTAAAAAAAAAGTTTAAAAAATTTACATATTTTAAAAATATTTATCTAAAAGTTTACATATAATATTTATGAAGATTTTGAAACTTCTCTTAGATGTGTTTATTCACTTGTGATTATTTATTAATTATAACTATCTAATCATAGCTACATTATTTATTCTAACAATAAAATTAAAATTATTATATTATTATTAAATACATCGATAGAATGTAATGAAAATAAATGTTACTCGTTCATAAATTGCAACTATGTGCATGCATGGCAAAACACGTGCATGAATAACAAACCTGAAGAGAGCAAATAGAGTAAGTAGTATGGCTGGTTGCGTATAGATATACACGAAGAGTTCGTATATGCGTGCACGATAATATGCCTTGACCTTCTGAATATCAGATCTTACCAGGTTATTTTCATATCAAAATATCATTTATATATATCAATTTAAAAATGTATATATCCATGATATTTTACTTTACGTGAGGATAAGATAATTTAGTGAATAAAACGATCAATTTACATCTACATATGTACGCATGCACATACACATACACACACACACACACACACACATCTTATCATGTGTCAAATGTACATAATCACACATTGACGAATATAAATGCCAAAAAATGTTTGTAGATTACTTTGTACGTCATTGATTTGAAAATATGTTTTGCAAAAAAAAGTGCATGAATGTTATGCATTTAATCACAAATATTTTACATTTAATTATTAGCTTCAAGGAATTCGGTATATATAGTGCGTATGAATTAGTTGCTATTCCGAGAAGGAATCGCTCTTGGACACGATAGCGATTAATATATTAGTTACGTAGAAATAATTGTAAGCAATTCTATTATTGTAAGAAATGTAAGTCAAGATTGTATTTATTGCATGTCAAAGTTTCCGCGTTTATGTTGTTTTAAATTATATAAACATTAAATAAAAAATTTAATTTTAAAGAAAAAACTCTGAAATGTTATAAATTTGTAAATAAAAAATATAAATACTTTTACTTCAGGATTTCTTATTTTATTCTCTTCTTAAATATTAAGATGTTCTATTGAGCTAAAAACAAAATTAAGCTATGTTATGTAACTATTTTAATAATTCTATCTAAAACGATCTCATTGATCATAGGAACTTGTTATTTTTACATTGTGTGTGTACGTGTGCAAATTTTTTAATTGAGAGCATATATAGGTTACATACAATTTAGATATAAATAGATTAATAAAAAATATAAAAACATATGTCATAATATCTTTTTATAATTTGTATAATAAATAGATTTTGTCTTGTCTCGAATGAATGCGAAGAGATTTCACGAGAAAAATAAAATATGACGACGGATGACGGTTGATTTGCGGATAAAAGACATTTATCCGGTTTAGAAGTAATTGCATATCTCAAATCTCTCGGTCGTCCTAGCGTGGAAGACTATTGTTGAATTGCGCTTGGAAATGATTGCAACGTTGAGCTACGACGAATACGTCAGGTCGACAACCCTCATATTTATTTTCATTATCAGGATATATTCAGGGACATGCCGAACAATGAGACAGTTCTCAATATCAATAATTAGGTGTAATTCTTTTAGCTAATTTTTTATAATGAAATACAATTTTTTAACGTGCATTTATACAAGAGATCTGAAACGCCTTTGTTTTCTTCTGGAACGAAACGATGGAAAGTACGGTCACCTCCCTCCACGACAACGAAACCGACCTTCTGATACTCCGCTAACGAGTCGGATGTGTTTAGGGCCAATTTGTCTATTATCTCGTCAGTTTTATTTATTACACTTCTAACGTCTCTCACGACGTGGTACATATACGTGCGACTCTTCCATCAGGCTGAGATTCCTCGATGCAAGTTAATCAACTCTGATTTCTCTTGACTGTGCTGGTTTTAGAGTCATCGAGATCACTCACGCACATGCGTGACCAACTCTCAGAGATCGACGTACTCTTTCTTGTAGCGATTTGTTTGCACAACAAAAAGCTTGCAATTAAATTGCATTAATTCTAAACTGAGCTAATCCGTTTAATTACTTGTTATTTTCTATATTTTGGCCTTTGGATATCATTCTTAATGTAATGTTAATATTTTAAATCTAGAATCACTTTTTACATATATCAGAATTTTCAAATGTATGTGCAAAATAATTTATATTTTAATTAATATTTTAATTTATTAAATCTTAATTATATAACACATCATCAGTATATACTCTTATATTTTTTTATCTCCAGATTACATTTATATTATTTTTTTCTATTATTTTTCTTATTATGAATAAATTCTTAAAATTACGTTTCATAATTATTATGAATAAACTAACATTACAATTAAAATATATTCTCACATAACTTTATTATACCAGGATTATTTTTAAACAATTTTTTTTAATGAATCCTTGAACCCATTATGTGAGAATATATTTTAGTAGAATTTTAGAAATTTTTTAGAAATTTTTTAAATCCCCACGCCAAAATTTTCCTATAAAAATTATACATTCGATCTTAATGAACGAGCTTCTATTATCGCGGCACACCGATTGATACGCACCTGAATGTGTGGGTGGAGGAAAAGTCTAGTATGATCAGCGTATGGGGAGAATGAAGTTGATGTGCCAGTCGTGAGCGCGATTCCGTCGCGCCGCGTACTTAAGGAGCCGCGTGCGGCGAAGAAGCGGCGGAACGGAGGGTGGAAAAGAGTGAGGGAGCAAGGGGAGGGAGCCCCCGAAAAAGAAGAAAGGATTCTCTCCCGTCGAGGGGATTGTCGCGTCGGGACTCAACGCTCAGTCCGTCCACGTCCGCTGTCGAAGAGACGACCGGAAGACCGGTCTTCCCGCGCGATTGCCTCTTCCTGCCTCCGAGGAGAACGACTAGAATCGAAACGGAACTTCTTCCTCTTCGTCGAGCTAAGAAACGCGTCTTCCGCGTGTGCGGAATCCTCGAAGATCTCAATCATCTCGCGAGTCTAGATTGATTGCAAACGTTGAATGAATCTGTGCATAGTTTTTGACTCGATTATTTTCAAGGAGATCAAATTGTCGGTAAGAATAAACGATGTAATTAATTAATGATTTAAGCACGAGGTCGTATCATTCTGTTCTAGTTTCCTTAACGTGTAAGTTTAGAATGCAGGAAGCTCATCCTCGTTTACGAAACTGCATGACTTCTCACGTGCTTCCTGTTCGTAACAAGGAAGTATATGTATATATCATTCGTCGCAACTTTGTAAAGAGGAGAAATATTAGTGGCATACAGATTAATCTCGTAGCTTTAAAAAAAGATGACCTTAATTACTACTTAATTGCGATAAAGTATCAAATCGTGATAAATAACGCTTCGTAAGTCGCTTCCACAAATTTTAGAATTTAATGTTATAATTCTCTTCTTTGGTAAAATATAAAAAAAAATATCTTAAAGACAATATATTTTCACATATACATTTTTTTTATCGAGACATCAGAAAATAATAGAAAACGATTCAATTAATTTAATGTTTTCGCATGAAAAATCAGAACGTACAACTAATGAAAGAGGATTTGCCAAGAGAGGCGCAGGAATTTTGCAGTTCGTTAAGCAATTATTATTTCACGTGACACTATTATGACACTCGTGACAATCATGCCGAGAGTCTTGCACTTTTCTTGTAATGCTAATTGTACACTTTGTATTATCACCGATCTGGTTTCAACCGGCTACCTTTATTTATCTAGCAAAAAAAATTTCAAGTGCTCATGTCGATTGCAAGACGTAGGTGACATTTTCTTGATAACGACGTGCTTTACTAATGACTGCAAGAGCAGCTGTAAATATCTAATTTGTTTCTTTGTAGCAATGTGCGCAAAAAATTGTGTAAAATTTAGTTAGAAATGATTAGTAATTTATATAAATTATATTTAAAAATTTTAATTGTTATTGTACTTTTTAAAATTTCATGTGTATGTTCAAAGCTTCAATAATTATTTAAAAAATATTTTTGACAAAAAATACATAATATTTGGAATATTACTTTAAGGGAAATATCAAAAAATAAAACGAGTTTTTTATTAGTCTTCTGATATCAAGGCAAACACTGACAAATTTAAAGTATTTTAAGAAAATTAAAATTAAAATTAACTTAAGATTAATAATATCAATAATTTTCTACATTCCTTTATTATCTTTATTAAAATAGATTTCGACTTAATCATTAATGCGTTATGTATTGGAAGACTAGTCAGATAATTTTGTGAAAAATAAAAGCACAAAGAGAGAGTTTCAGCAACAAGTCACGTGTCTGAATCATCAATTTTATCATCATCCATTAATCGATTCCTTCCACGATTTTCATGTAGCCTATTCCGTAGTTACACGATCGACTTCCTGCGTACAAATCGTCATTTTTATCCAAACAATGACGTCGTGCATCACAAAATGACAATGATAACGTCTTTCCCAGACTGTATAAAAGCCCGCGATTTACGAGAGCTCGACACGTGGTATGAGTCATTTACTGTACTACATGCGTCACTAACACGAGAAATATTCTTTTCAACGAAGGAACTTATAGATCAACGCTGTCTATCTCTGTGGAACTAACTATAATGTCCGTCCATGTATTATCTAACAGTTGTATTATCTAACAACGATTGTCGTCGCGATCCATTTTTAATTCGTTTTACGTACCTCGACGCAGCATTCTAGATAGATTCCGTTAATTATTTATCGTGAACAAATAAGAACTGGAGTGTAATTTCCGGCGCGTTCAAAGCAGCGTCTTTATACTTTTCGCGAGACATTATTTCGAACGAAAAGTGTGGACACTATGATGACCCAGTCGTCGGTTTTGTTCGATATATCGATTTTCTGACGACCAAAGAAAGAAAGAGAACGACTCCGGTAAACAGGCTACGCCGCGAATATCAGGAGTCGCAAAAGTTGCGAAATCGTCGACACGAATAGGATCCTTTATCAATCTATAAACGAATGTATTTAATATATATTTTTGTGAGGCATACTCGTGGAATGGAGCAGAATCAAAGAGTTGGTCCAAAAAGTTTCAAACTCAGTTTCAGAAACCGTGTCTACGCAAAAAAATAGAGTACGAAATACAACGAAATACCTCAATAATAATTCGCCGCCTGCCAAGTACATATCTCGTCATGCATCGTTCATAAATGCACACCCATGTTCTATTATTTGCTACAATACCCACCCTATCGATTTGACTCAACGACCCCTTTCTCACGTCGGAAAGCACGCGTTACCTCGAAACCACCCTGTGAATATTAAGCGCCGGAAAAGAGAGGTTCACGTAAGAATTTTATTATTAAAAAATTTTGTTTGTTTCTATCAAAAAAATCACTCTGTGAAAGAGAGAAAAAGAGAAAGAGCTTCCGCGATTCTGGTAGCCGTGTAAAGATTCGTACAAAGCTCTATAACATTTCTATTTACTATTATCAAAGAAATAAAAAGAAAGAAATAAATAAATACTCTCATGCATTTCACTATATAAAATTCAGTACTCGTGTTCAAGCATAACATAAACGTATGTGTAAATCAAATAATATATACATCAATTATAAAATATCGATATATTCGCTAAAATACATACAATATAAATTCGCTAATTTCTTTTATCAATAATACAAGTTATACACATATATTATATATTTGCATAACAATTATTATAAATTATCGAAGAACTATTTCCAATACATATTTTGTCGTTATTTTTATAAAATCTTCTACCCAAGGTTTGTCTTTTGCCTCCGCTGAGAAATCAAATTAATTCTTACTCCATTTCGCTAATGTAATATCGATTTATTTCATAGGATGACGGGTAATCATTCAAAAAAAACCACATTTTTTTTCGATAGAAGAGAAACATCCCCCTTGGGAGAATTCGAGGAATGTGTAAAAAAAATAACGTTTCGTGGAGAGGACAATCGATATCGATTGACGGATAATCGACGGCCGTTCGCATGCTCCTGGCATTCGCGAGTACGGAAAAAGAAGAGGAAACAAGTGGTTGCGGTTTAAAAGGGCCTTTTATCTCGGAGAAGCGCCGATCTCACACGTACGTTACGCTCACATCCTCGTTATCCCCTCTACGAGGTGTTGCATGTTGCTTGCGGCGGAGATCTGGCAGCTTTGTAAAAGGCTTATCATATGGGGAGGAAAAGAGCGAAGAAACATTAGAGCGTGGCGCGCGAGACGAGATCGCAATGAAAGTCAATAAACCGTGATGAGTAACGGAGAGTATAGTGGTCGGAGTGGCATTAATAAATTAGTGTCTACTTGCTGCTACAAGCAACAGCAGCGGCAGCAGTAGCAGGAGTCGGAGGAGGAAGAGGACGCGAAGAGGAAGAGGAGGAGGAGGAGGTGGAGGAGGAGGCGGTGGAGGAGGCGCGGACCTCGAGTGCGTGCGTTGTGCGTGCGGTGTGTGTACGCGGGTGTGCGCGTGCGAATACGTGTGACCGGCAGCCGTGTCGATGCGGGGATTTGGCCAGTGTGTCAGTGTGAAAGAAGACAATTGACTCGCCGTCCGTCGGACGGTACTCGGCTCGGCAGGGGGGCCTTCTGACGTCACATCCGGGCTGTACAAGCCGCGATCTCATCTGGACCACGGGCGCACGAAGGTACGCAGATTCGTGCACTCGTAAGCACAGCACAAAGCCCGGATAATACTCGGAGATACCTCCTTTCCCTTCCATCCTTCCTCGTCACTCGATGTGTTTGCATCATCCCGACGAGACGATAATGTCCCAGGGTCGATGAAAAATCACGGTCTAGGACTATAATCGTATCGATAATCTGAGTATTTAATTAACGATGCATTCTCTTTTCTTGAGGCTATATGCGATCTCTGAATAATTTGAAATTTTAGAATCATATCGTTTAACAACAATAGGAATTAATATTAATCTTGATTAATCTTTAATGTTTTTCGTGACGTACACATCCCCTAAATCTTTCGAGACTTCTATCTTTATAATCATTGTTCCAAACGCAAGTTTTGATGCTAACTTAATTAAATTCTTTCTTTTGGATTATAATTTGACATAAACTGGAAAAATAAATTTAGTGAATCAGAGAATTCCTAGTTTAGACTAATTCGGCGCAACCTACAAATCTTGAAATATTTAGATGATTGTAGTCTATATCTGTAGTCTATAGTCTAGACTACAATAAAATAAGGCAACATTATTATTAAATTTAAAAAAAATTGATTCACACACGCGATAGCAGCCAAATTTATGATTATTGCATGATACATTCAAAACAAATATTACTATACAAATATAATTATATTATGTAAACTCATAATAAAACGGTTGATTAAACACTATAATGAGCTAACGATGAAACATAGATTATTGAACATACGTAGATTTACATACGATGTGTACAATGTACATATCAAATTTGTGTCAATATGCGTATCAATATGGTGCTAGCAGTATTAGTGAACAAGATCACTTATATACAAGATTTATTATTATTACAAGATCACTAATAATATTGATTCAATAATATACTTTTTTGAGATACTTTTATTAATCCATTATATTGACACATTAATATGAACGTTTCTCATGAAAAAGAAAAAGAAAATTACGCAAATTGAAATGAAATCGAATTTTTTAAAATCTTTATATCAAATTGCTTATCATTTTTTGTTTTTTCGATACAGATTTAAAAATGCAAATATTTAATATGAAGAACGAATATTAATATGAGTTATCAGTTATTCAATATATATAATTTCTTTAATATAAAATTGTCATATTTGTTTAATTATAAGTAAAAAGATAAATTAATTTTTATTCTCTAGATTATAATATAGATTATAATCAAAAAAGATAATTATAAAAATTAATTCTAATGTTATCATTGATAATATCAAAAGTATTTATAATTATATGCAACAAATGCAAGCATTACAATCATTTGGATATATACATTTTTATGCATTTTTAAAGAAATATAATATATAGCAAATATAATATATAGCAATCAATTATAATATTTTACATTAATATTGATACTTTCGAGCATTTTTTTATTGTACAGAAAAAATTGTGAGAATTACGCGCAGTCAAATATTTCGAACCGGTAACATCTTCATAATTACGAGTGTGAGATTCTTCGCCATGGCATGAAATTTCAGATGACTTATGATAGACACATCTTCTAATTAACTGGGGCGTTGCACGAAACGAACATTGCACCGTGAGAAAGAGAAAGAGAGAGAGAAAAATAGAATTGGTCATCGCGATATTACGCTCAAAATATGCAAATAAAGAGAACAATCATTTTTCCGGATTCTTGGTATCGTTGTATGCAATGTAATCAAGGCTAAATTCCTCGTTATTTTTCAAGGTTATCGTATGTGTCTCGCTTCGATGCGCATCAAAATTTGAGATGCACTATTTGCTTCATAAATTACGATAACGAGAAAAAATGTGCGATGGTTCACGAAGGTAGTTCACGTTCGTGAAACACAGAGTTCCCGAAGAATCTTCATTAAGAACAAACAAATTAAAAGGAAACACCGACTAGGGATTCATCATCGGATGACGCGAGTCATCTTTCTGTCTTATTGTTAAATCAAATTCAATTGACCCCGTAAAAAGATAATTGTAAGAGCTTACGCTCCTCTCGCGAGGGTGTTCGAGGAAATGGTCGATGTCTGCGATTAGATTATTCATCGTGTAATGTAGTACACGGCATCGTTAGTCGATGCTTTATTTCGTCTCGCGGCGCTTATATTATGCCTTATTATCAGAGGAAGACGGTTTGATATATCGCATTACAATTAAATAGAAAGGATTCCATTCGAAGTATATATATTTGACTTCCGAATACTTAAATGTAAATGAACGATACCTCTTCCAAGAGATGAAAAATGAAAGATCGTATCGAAATGATAGCTTAAGAGCCGGTCGCATGGAATGCACTACTCGTTGCATCATTCATACGAGTTTTCCGATTCGATATCAGTGTCGCGACGCGAGGGGAAGTCATAAATCTAGCAGCTGCAATCGCAAAAATGCATCTATGGGCTCGTGTTAAGGTAGGCTTAACCAAGAACACACCGGAAGGACGAGCAGTTTTAAGCTTATGAAAGAGAGAGCGTGGGTGTCCACGTGGCCTGAATCATAAAAGCGTTCTTTTAAAGCGCACGAGACGAGCGAGAGGCTTTCGAGCATGAAAACGCGTCAGACTTGATCCTAATCGGCCCGTGCCGCTCCCGATTTAATCGATCGCATCGTGCTTAAAGCGAAGAGAAAACGTCACACGAGCAAAGCAACATGTTTTACATATTACATTTTGATTTTATATATAAAAAAAAAAGAAATTCCCTGAAGAATGATTTGATAAAAACTCGTGTAATTCGAAGAAAAGTGAATTAGCTTCATTCTTGAATTTTATAGTATTTCGAATTTTGCACATAAAGTGAAATGCTGTTGATTATGTTGTTTATTTTATATATCATGAAAAAAATGCGATACTTTTATAAAACGCGACTGAAACATATGTTCTTAAATTCAATGTTGTAAATTTAGTTAGACCAGCTCATTGAGTTATTACAATTAGAAGCAATGTGTGATTCATTAACAGACTATGGTTAGAGAACTGTTAATAAGTGCACATGTAGTTATCTATATATGTATAATTATTAAAAATATATATTTAATTATATATATTTTATCTATATTATATGAGAATTAAAATCTGTCTAAAAATAAAAGATGAAAAAATGTATATTTTAAGAATGCAATAATATTCAAGAATGATCTAATTAACTTTAAATAAAAGAAAAGTTATACATTATTGATATATTTTATTAAATGGGAAAGGTTTTTAGGATGGAAATTTTTAATTATTCTTTCAGCGAATGAAGAACGATGACCTACCGCGACAAGAGGATCCTCGGGATCCTTGTCTTGCTCAATGTAATAATAAAAATTTTGGCAAACCAGACGGATTCGTCAAAAACAGATATGGTAGAGGGAACAGAAGATTTCACTACGATCAAAAAAGTCCTGCCGGACAGGTGTCTAGCCAAAATAGAACAGGGACCTTGTACGCAGTTTGTTCATAAATGGTACTTCAATAAGACCGAAGGGAAATGTCGAACGTTTCCTTACGGCGGTTGCAAAGGAAATGATAATCGATATAACTCGGAAGACGAGTGTCTTTATTACTGCGTCGGTGGTGCTGATCGTAAGTCTTGTGAAAACTTATTCATTAAGAAAAAGTAGAAATAATATGTAGAAAGATCAAATAGAAAGAGCAAAAAGAAAAAGAAATGTTAGAATAATTAGACGAAATGTTAAAATATAATAAAAATTCAAATTGGAAAAATTAACTAAAAAAGTAAATGATATATATGTGTATGATATGTATGTCTATATGGATATGTAAAATTGCAAAATTACAAAAATTGTTTTTATCAATTATTTGCTATATCTGTCTTAATTAAATTATTTGCTATATCTGTATTAATTAAAATGAATTAAACATATCTCAATATGAAACTTTTTAAAAATATTCATAAAAAAAGAACTTTTTACATAAAATGTACACGTAAAGATAATATTCATAACAAACATTTTTATCATAAGAAAAATTTTTATCGAAATTTTTATTTTTATTTATTTTATTATATATTAAAATATAATTTATTTTTTAAGATACCCTACCGCCTTATCTCGTGACAAAAGGTAGTGTATTTGTTACAACGAGCGGTACAACAACAACAAATAGTCCACTCCCGACGACTTCTAGTACACCACGACCGACTTTTACACCTCCGAAACCGACGAAACCACCGGTACCGAAACACAAACGAGGAAAGGTAAAACCATCGTTAACTCGTATAAATATCTCATACGTTTCATCTCAAACCAGAAAAATTATTTCCCATATTTTTGTACCAAAGGAATTAACTTTCATGGAATCTGGCCACGAGAAGACATTCATGTTTGCGCAAAGTAATACTTTTATTCAGCTCGACGGTTCTGGTATCACAACTTTTCAATTGAGGTAAATAGGTGACAATCTTAATTATTTATGAACCTTGAACATTATTTTTTAATCCGTGCAGCAAAATATATTATCACGTTTTTAATATTCTTATTCTCTTAATTTAATGTATTAATTGCAATATCTTACACACACATAATATTTAATAAAATACATAAAATAACATGTATAATATATGTGTTATTTTTTATAATATGCTTCGACAGATTATGCCGCGAGATATCCTTCAAGTTTCGCACCAAGCTTCCGCACGGTTTGCTAGTTTATCACAGCGTCAAAAATCGACCAGAAGGCCTCGACCCTTACGCACTTTATGTGATAGTGGAAAAGGGTCAATTGAAAGTAGTTCATGTGTTCGGCAAACAATCGACCAGCCTAACTGTCGGCGAAGGTCTTAACAGAGACGAATGGCATAGCGTTCTCGTGAGAATCGATGTGCACGGAGCAAAATTAATCGCTAGAGTCGATGATAAGAAGGCCGACACTACTCTAAAAGTTCTCGAACGTGTTGTTAATTACGGGGTATCCGAAGATTTGGCCTCGGTCGTTTTAATCGGAGGTAAGGAAATACTTTGTGAAATCACTCAAAAATTGCTATTCATATTTTATCGATTTATTTTATTATTTATATTTTATCGATTTATTTTATTATTTATATTTTATCGATTTATTTTATATTATTTATATTTTATCTTGATTTTGTTAGGATTGAGCTCTGAAGAACGATTACACGGAGTGAAATATATAATAGAGTCGTTTGTCGGTTGCATCAGGGATATGGTTTTGAGTTCCGGAAAATCCGCCAGCGATTTGCTACCTATTCGACCGCTGATCGCGACTAAGCACGAGAACGTTAAGGAAGGCTGTATAGATAAGTATGTCTTTCCTTAAAATTTTTAAAAGACAATTGAGACGGTTCAATACCGCGATTATATCTCAAATTTCAATTTAGATGCAGGACACGAGAGAACTTGTGCTTCGTCCCCCATCAATGTGTGAATCATTACAATAGTCTGACATGCGATTGTTTTGGAACAAAGTACGAGGGTGAACGTTGCGATGTATATAGTACGTAAAGTATAATTAAATTTAATATAAATATTTTTTACAAAATATTCAAATTTCATTATTTATATATTCTTAACTATAAATAATTATTCAATTTTTTAATTTAATATTTGAAACATTTTATAATAATTAATACATCAAATAATTTGCTAGCATTACAAAAATATGAAAAATAAAGAAAAAAAAGGATACACAAATAATAATTTTAAGAAAGTCTTTATAATTGGAGAATAAGCTATTATCATAGACAAGAATTCAATTATCTATATAGAAATGATAGATACTACATTGTCCATTGAAAAAAAATGGATTCTTTGTGCGTCTAAAAGGATTCGACTATTTTAATATGAGCCTAATGGAGTTCGAAATATAATGTCATTTTTCAGCTGCGACGATACTGACACTAAGAGGTTCCTCGTACGTATCTTTCCGTGTGTACGATTGGAAGGATCGTGTTCATTCGTCTGTCAACAGGATCAGCCTCGCTTTTAAGGTATTTTATCCATGGGTGCTTATTGTAATAGAACTTTCTTTTCCCTTGTCATGGGTTCATTGATTCATTATAGCGAGACGTATCTTGTTGATGGAATCAAGAGACACTTTGTACTTTTACGAACAGCTGCTTTCCACTTATGGATCAATTTCTATGACGAAAAATTTACAGTGAAAATTCTTGTAGAGAGTGTTAAGTTCCACTTCTCAAATTGTACCGCAACGAACCATTGTGTAAACACAATGAAAATCGTCCCTGTTGTGTGTGAATATTCTATTAGTATTGCTGAGTAATCTCTCTTCGGATTAGTTAGAAAGATTAGCTTAAATATTGTTGATATTATGATTATGATTTTTTAAATCATAATCACAATATCAATAATAAATTTTCATTTTTTACTCTTCTCCTTTATTTTTTTCTAAAAATAAATATAAAAATTAATAATAAAGATTAATAAAAATTAATAAAAAATTATGTGAATGTTAAAAAGCAAGACTTTTTCAACAATCTTCTACATCATTACATATGATAAATTATTAATTTACAAATTTATATTGACAAACTTTTTCAGATAAATGTAATGGGGATATACACAAACTTTGCAATAAACAAAATTATCTTTCTTTATATAATATAATCACATTCTTAAAAAATATTTAAAAAAAAATAAATATATCAATGTTGTCAAAATTTGTTTTTAGACAAAATGGGATGATTCTGCCTTGTTTTATGCTTCCGGTGAGATCGATGGCACACCGCATTACATTGCAGCTTCCATTATAAACGGATCGGTCTACGTTGAACTCGATTTCGGACACAATTCAAAAATCTCCACTATGTTAGGCGATTACGTCACGTCTGACCATTGGAACAATTTGATTATATCCCATAATGGATCTCTCGTCTTCGTCAGCTTAGACGACGAGAAGAAGGTACTAGAAGTACCGGGAGAAAATTACAATATGATTATTGATCCGGAGATATACATCGGTGGCGGTCCGGAGCTTCACAAAAAGAAAGGTCTTCTGTCACATAATAATTTTGCAGGTCTGTAAGAAACTATTGCATATCATGGAATCTCGCCTTGTTTAATTAATAATTTTAATAAAAAATTTTATATTTTCTCAGGTTCCTTGAAGTATGTATTCTTCAACGATAAGTCGATTATATATGAACTGAAGCGCTCTAATCCTATGGTACACTATATCGGCGTCTTGGAACCCGAATATTATGAAGCCGATGTCGAAGTTATCCCCATCACGTATCCTTTTGCGGAAAGTCATATCTGGTGGCCCATCGAACGAACTGATTCGCTGAAGTTAAATTTTGACTTCAAAAGTTCAAAGCCAATCGCAGTCGTTGCATCGGGGGATATAAAGAGCAGTCGCGGTGTTGGTTACTGGGAGGTATGATTATATATATAATGCTCTTTTTTTTCTTTCTTTATATTTTCTATTATAATAATTTATATTTTTTCTTTTTCTTTTGTAGCTACGTCAAGTCAACGATGAAATTCGTTTCCAATTGATACCGGTTATAACGGAGAATATTACGGTGATAACTTCGGTAAAGTTTCCGCCTTACAATACTTCTTGGCACGCGGTCGAACTTAATTACACAAAAGGCGACCTCAACATCCTGCTCGATTACAAAAATAAGCAGAGCAAATTCTTTGCTTTGACATTCGAGTTGGGTGAAAAAGTTATTATAGGAAGTGGTATTATAGGAAGTAAAAGCAATGCGGGTAAATTTTTTTTAATTATGATAAATCTGAAAGATTATATATAAAACTAACATAATTATAATAAGATTTTTAAATTGGCAATTTAGGTTTAGTAGGATGTATGCGCGAGATACAAGTGAATAATCAAAGAATCGAACCTAGATACGTGATTAACACTGAGAGAGTAATCGGAGAAGTCGCTTTAGACAATTGTCAATTTGTGGATCCGTGTAAGAGACCAAACACTTGCGAACATGGCGGTAAATGCTCAGTCAAAGAAGATAGGATCACGTGTGATTGCACAGATACTGGATATATCGGAAAAAACTGTCATTTTGGTGAGATTATGCTCGCAATAATTAATTCACAATGAAACTTAATGCAATAATGTCAATTTTTATATGCATAAAAATAAATTGAAATATTCAAAAACACATTTTATATGCAATTTTCTTCTATATAAAATTTACTTCATTTATACCATAATTATTTATATTGTTATATTAATATTATTATTTAAATTTTGTTTTCGTAATATTTGCGCTTTTTAGCAACATATAGAAAAACCTGTGAAGAATTGGCTCTATTGGGATTCACTCAGGATGATGTTTACAAAATTGACATTGATGGAAATGGCCGATTTCCGCCCGCTTCAGTAAAATGCGAATTTCAATCGATCGAGGATTCAACCAAGACGATCGTCGAACACAATTTACCCTCCCAAGTGGATGTCAGATCTATCAGCGAGAACGACTTTTCTTTCAATATCAAGTACAGGCAGTTCACCGCTGAGATGCTTCAAGAGCTAATCTCACATTCGCTTTATTGTAGCCAATATGTAAAGTATGACTGTTATAAAGCACCCTTGGAGCTACACAGTGCCACGTGGTTTCTTGGCTCGAAAGGCACTACTGTCGATTACATCGGAAATGTCAATCGCGGATCATGTCCTTGCGGAAGTAAGTATTTTCTTAAGTAAAGTCAACATTAATGCAATTTATATAAATAAGAAAAAAATATGCATTTACAAATTTAATCATATCTCGCACAAAGAATGTTATTTATTAATTTTACTAGTGAACAGAACATGCGTGAACTCCAATTTGAGCTGTAATTGCGATGTATCCGCCGGAAATGCGGGAAAATGGCTATCAGATGAAGGATACTACGAAACACCTGATTCTTTAGGCATCACAGGGCTGATATTCTTACAACAAAAAGATCTCGAAGAAGATGCTCAAGGACGTATCACTTTAGGACCATTAGAATGCGTTGAGACAAGTATGTGAAAATGTTTTCTATTTAATTAATAAAATTTCACTTCACATATATAATTAAATAATGAGGTACTTTTTAAACCAATTATTTACAAATTATTAAATATTAATGTGATTGAATAATTATAAAAAATTCGCTAAATATAAATATATACTATTTCGCTTTTCTAATATTGCACACAAAGAGCTATAGACAATTTTTAGAAACAAACAACAAATCAAACAGATTAATTATCTTTAGATACACAAAAATACGTCGTAACATTCACGACATCGCAATCGTACATCGAAGTACCGGGTTGGAGAAAGGGTGATATAGCCTTCAGTTTTCGAACAACGGGCGAAAAAGCTATTCTTCTATATCAGCCGCCAATCCGGAACAACTATCCTTCCTTCATGGTCGCGTTAACATCCGAGTATCAGTTGACGTTCAATTTCACCTTAAACACCGGCACTATTCGCGAGTTAGAAGTAAGAAGCCGACGCAAACTCAACAATGGCGAATGGCAAAAGATATGGATCGACTATAACGACTATCATGTGAGATTCATGATCAACACCGACTTTCAAATGGTGGATTTATTGTCCGAGGAAGAATTCGGGCCCTTTGAAGGATCAATGTTCATCGGTGGTGCTACTGCGTGAGTAATTTTCGCAAATTGAATAATTAATTTTCGAACAATGAAGTTATTCATTATGATGAAAAAAGTACAATTTTCGTTTTATATTAATTAATTTTCATTTATTCGAATTATCACTTTAACAACACTTTTAGAGAGCATTTGAAAACTTCTTCCGTTCGACAAGGTCTCATCGGCTGCTTTCGCGGTCTCGTTGTCAACGGAGAGATATTAGATATCCATAGTTACATGTCTGTACATCTATCGGAAATTATTAAGGATTGCAAGCCTTCCTGTCAACCTAATAAATGTCAGAACGGTGCCAGATGCGTCGAGCTGTGGAGCAATTTCGAATGTGTATGCGAAAATCGATGGGCGCATTTAGGCACTTTTTGCGAGACAAGTAAGCTCACAACTTTATTTGATTAGAAAATTTTATCTTCAAACAGTTTTAAATTTATTAGAAAGTTTTATTTTAAAAATGAAGTAAACATTGTATATTTTTTAAAACTGTTTGGAAATAAACACATCAATTTCTTTGAATAGCTATCATTAAAAATAATATTCCTGAATTCCAGACATTAATAACAAAGCCCTTACATTCACTTCGCCTGGAGTGTTCCTGAAGAAGAACTACTTCGAATCGGACAATAATGAGGAGAAATTGCAGCTGAAGAGCATGCTACAAGAGAATATTCTGATTAATTTAAGAACTTACGATACACACTCTCTGATACTTTATGCGAACGATCATTTAAACAACTTCGTGCATCTTTACATTTCGAACGGCACTAATATCGTCTATCTTTTCAACGCTGGCAATGAGATCAAGAACATCACCGTATCAAATCCAAGTATGAATTAAAAGTTTAATATACAAATTTATTTCAATGAAATATATATATATTAGAATTTTAAAAAGAATAACTCGCGATTTTTATTAGACGTCAACACAGGAATCTCTGTGCAAATCGCTATTATTCGAGGCGAAAATTGGACTACGCTGCATGTGAATGAATATAATGTCACACTGAACGCGGTACCTATACTTCTGGATACATATTCGAATAAACCATGGACAAATCCGGAGAAAGAAGTTTTAGCACCGCAGCGGCCGCCAGCGCCTCCAACCGATTATTTCCAAGTAAAAATTTATAACATTTTTAAAAAAGTTAATTAATTAAATTAAATTTTTTGTTGAAATTCAAATCCCAAATAATACAAAAAATAAAAAAATTTATATAAAATTTAGAAAAATATATTATTTATTTTTAATTTTCTTATATTACAAATCATGATTATTATACAAAAGAATGGCTTTTCAGAAGAAAGAATGACTTTTTATACATATATTTTTAAATATATGTATAATAAAAGAAAAGATATAAAAATGAAATATACAAGAAATAATAAATTTAAAATTTATTTAGGTAAATTTAGGAGGTTTTGATTCCAACTTGCTCAGAGTCGGACAAGAAGGTGCCCTAATTCAAGGTTACGTTGGTTGTTTGCGAGGACTCATGATTGGCAAATATCTGGTCGACTTGCCAAATTTAGCTAACGAAGCAAATCATGAAGGCAAAGGCGTTCTACCAAATTGTCAAATGAAGTGCGATGCAATGCCTTGTAAAAATTTGGGAATCTGCACAGAAGATTTCAACAGGCAAGAATCTTCTTGCAATTGCGAATTGACGTCTTACTTTGGCGAGTATTGCGCTGATGGTGAGTTTTATTATTTATCATAAGAAATATAATTCATGCTTGAGTTTAAACAAAAATATTTAAAACAAAAATTTTGAATCTTAAGAGTTTTAAAATTAAAAAAATTGCGAATTACAAAACTTTGTAAACGCAACACTCGGAGAAAATTCAGAATTAGAAAATTATTATGTTTTTTAAAAATATAAAAATCTATTAATGTTTTAAAATAATATTTATGGGAAAAACAAATTATTTATTTTTATGGAGATCTGTCAAAGAAAGCGAGAATTTTATTCAACGTTTTCACATAAAAATGTTTCGTGTAGAAAAGGGCGCTGATTTCAGCGGGGAAAGTGTACTTCAACGAGAATTTGAACTCGAGGGCGAAGTAAATCAGGTGAAGGTTCAATTAGCATTCTCGACAAGCGAATTACGACAGCGAACTACTGCGTTGCTGCTAGTGCAGACCGACAATAAGTAAAGTATCGATCTTAATATTTACTTTGTATCGTATACTAAATTGTACTGACTTTTTGAAGCTTGGAAAATTCTGGATATCTTTCGACAAACTTTTTTCCAGAAGAAGCTACTACTTATTAGTGGCTTTAACGTCTGAGGGGCAGCTTATTTTCGAAGAGGACAGAGATGGCTCGGCGGCTTACGGAGTGCGTCTGAACGATCGAAATTTCCTGAACGGTGCACGTCACAGTGTTTATTATGTTCGCGATAACACCACTGCCACTCTCTTGGTGAGTTATAATTTATTATAATTTATTTTAATTTATTCTAAAATAATTTATAATTTAATATAATAAATTATAATTTATTATAATTTGTTTTATCCAAAAAAAATTTTTATGTATCATAGGAAAACTAACTTCTATTTATAATATAATATGTATATTTATAGATTGACCGCCAACCCGCCCAATTGATACCACTTCCGGGACTACCAATTCGAGTAGATGAGGACGAAACTCCTGGTGCAACAGAGATTCAACTTGGTGGATTAAACACTACCGATTCGCGATTTATCGCTTACAAAGGTTACACCGGCTGTCTCAGCAGTAAGTCGATCTATTAATGGATAATCATGTTTATTGGCACTTGTTTTTATCATTTATACGGGGAAAATTTTACAGTATAAATTACATGAAAAATATACTCCCTTTTAGAACATTTATTATAAAGCTGAAATGAGGATATTTATTATTATAACAATTTTAAATTATGCATTTATTTTTACATCAAAATATTTAAACTCCTTTTCAATATTTCTTTATAAAATAAAATACAATATATATATATATATATATATATATATATATATATATATATGTGTGTGTGTGTGCAATATTATTGAATAAAAAAATATTATAATTTCCCTTATATGTTCTATGATTACAAAAAATTATATTGTAATTTTGATTCTATTCTTACTATTGTAATATTTTCTCCGTGTATCTAACCGGAAATAAATTTTTTAAATATAGATATATTTATGTTAGATATAGCCAGCCATAATTTGCAAATTTCAAATTATAATTGTGATGTTTTTATAGATGTTGTGATATCAATCAACGGCGGTCCCGGCATGAAACCGTTAGAAGAATATATGCTTTTTACAAAGCAAGCTAGCGAGACTGTTCGGGCAACGATACCCGCTGGTGTTAGAAGCGCTCAATGCGCGGTCTTTCATATTCAACCTGGTGGTCTTGAACCGCCCAGAAACGTGCCTAATGAAGTGAGCGAAATTTAAATAATATTAAATTAAAATATTAAATAATAATCAATTTTACATATTATCTATTACTTCTTATTACAAGTAACAGCAAATAATATAGCAAATATAACAATACGAGTTTTTGTCTGAATTTAAAATAATTCATAATCTTTAAATGATGATAATTGTAAAATTATTACAGGATTTAAGGTTTATGTCAAAAAAAAGATTAAAGGTCAAAAATCCTGTTAATAACTCATAATTAATATTTTTAAAAATATGTAATTATTATTTTTTTAGTAAATTAATTAAATCTTTTTAAGCTTCTCATCAGCGTAATATTATTTGATACAAAAAAAAAATGATGGATACATCAAGTTTCGAAACTTCTTGTTAAAGGGCGGTGATCGAGAATGGGTTGAGGATCCGCCCGAGAAAATACCGTACAAGTCGCAGTATTCGAGCACGACTCAGGAAGAGCAAGGTGCGGGAACATACATTTTCATAGCTCTGTGTTGTGTTTTTGTGGTTGTGGTGACTGGGTGTATTTACGAAGTGTGGCGAAGTGCTCGCAAGGATCGTCAACGACGTCACAGAGCGGCCTCAGGAGCGGCAGCGACCGCAGCTTCCGGTTCGCAGCGTTGGCAGCCACCACAATATACGGAATCTTTAGTGACCACGACCGGCGTGAAAGCGGTCGGTTTCAAAAACGTGATGGACGACGATAAGAGGCCGAATGGCACGCATGTGAAAGCGCTAGGTGCCAAGGAATATAAACCACTGCCGAATACGGAACCCAAGGATTTGATAAACGATAAGAACGATAAGAAGGTTCACATAAAAGGTATTATAATCGAATGATATATCGAATGATTGATTTCTTATGTAAATCTGATAACAAAAATTTATATTCAATTTTTATAAAATTTTTCGAAGAATATATCTGTCAGCATTGCATAAGAAAGAGAAGATTCATTATTTTTGAATATTGTGTATAATAATGTATGATATTTATAATATAATATTTTTTTCGTCCTGTATACTGAGATTTAACATTTCATTTTCTGTTCGCTGCAGCAGACGAAGAATCAGAGAAAAAGGAGCTCCTAGGGGTAAATACAGGCATCATGACTAAACCTGCGAAACTGAACCCATTTGTAAAGATTTTTTCTTTTTTTCATAAAGAATTGCATATTAAGCTTTACCAGCCTTTGCAAAATGGCTTTTGCATGCACTTTTTGAATTCGACGCTGTTATAGATATGTTGCAGATATTCATACACATTATTTAATGCATTTCTACACATTCACATTGAACGGGCAGAGTAAAACTAAATCGCTTTTTGTTTAAAATACCCTGCAACGCATTTGCAACAAATTTGCACTAAATTTATCAACAATCTTATCTCGCGAAGAAATGTACAAGTATTTATTCAAAACAATAATGCTTGTGCAAGCTTTCATCAGCACTTCCAGTCTAAATTTTCAAATACTTTCATATATTCACGAATTCGCGCTTTTTTCGCAACGCCAAACACAAACATAGCATAAACCACCGCAATTCAATAAATTATCAGACATTCTATTTTTTTTTCAATAGTCAATGGAAGATCTAAGAGAAGAACCTGAACTGGAAGAACGCGAGGAGAAAGAAGAGGAAGAAGAGGAGGAAGAAGATGTCCAAGAGCAAGGGACGGACAAGAACAAGGATCAATCACAGAAACAGCAACAAGAGGAACAGGAAAAGAACGAGAAAAATGATCAAGATAACGAGCCCCTCGTCAGGCCGGTAAGAAACAAGGTGGCAAGGAGAGGTTCCTTGACCGATGAATTGGACCCAGACGACACGCAGGCCCTCCTCGAGACCAACTTCTCCGTGACGGGTTTAAATGAGATCAAAACCGAACGTATAATACCCCGAGTAAATAATGCCACGAAAAATATCACAATACCAAAGAGACCGATGAGTCTTGATCTCAACGCACCGATCAAGTTTCGAAAACTGCGTGAAAGAGCTTGGCCCGAAAAGGTCACGGCGAAGTTGCTCGACGGTGACGAAGTGAGTCTCCAGTCTCGAGGTAGAGGCTACAACGACGCCGCGTATCGCACTCAGGACAAATAATTAAATCGACTGACGACAATAATTAATACGTTCAAAATAATCCCACGTTTATCATTGTAAATATCGCGTAGAGCGATCGTTTTTCAATGACAATCACGTGTACATCTAAATTTTAGGACAGTATAATTTAGCAATATATAGTATTAACAAGAATCGCGTTGGATGTGATTAAAATGTGACACTTGTTATATAGAGATTTCTGATTCAAAATATCTAATATTTTATTTAAACTAGAAATTTGTCTGAAGATATTTGTTTGGAGATATTCTTTAGCATACTCTCGGTTAGTCATAATCTCATCCATTGAAAAAAGAATAGAAAGTGAAATAGTACAGCAACACGTATCTTCCATAATGAAAAATAATAATCGATCGAATATTGCAAATTGCTTCTGCTGAAATAATCACGTGTTGTTTACGTCTCGTATAGAGTCATACTAATTTCCTATGACACACAATTGTGTCTTTTATTTACTTAATTTTATGAGTTCTTTATATAAGTCTCTATATATGTTTCTTCCAAAATTTGGCTCATAATAGCCACATTCGGAGAGAGAAGACGTTCGAATAAATGTATTTAAAAGTTAGTGTACTTAAAAATTAGTGTGTAGTTGAGCACTCGTTTTTTATTACATATAGTACATCATCAGTATTTTTCCAGTATTAGCTATAGGAAGAACTCTTATTTAGCTCGAGTAAAATATTTTAAGATTCTAGTGCCTATACATATAGTAAAATTTAATGATAATATTGAAAGAAGCAAGATTAACGATAAGAGAGCAAGATTAAATATAAACTTACAACGAGTATTTTGAGATAAAATGGCATAGATCCGTATTGTCGAGTGCGAATAATAGTTAGTGCGAATAGTAGTTTTATTTAAAAGAACAAAGATAAAAATATTAAAAAGCAAAATATTATTTTATCAATTAAAATCATTCATTAAAAAATCAATTTTACGGTATCTTTATATCAGAATGAACTAAAAAAATTTACATATTATAGATTTATATTATCATAAAGGCTACGGTGTACGCCAAACGAACTGTTCATCGATAAAATTATTTTAAATAATTTAAATGAATTTTTTAAACTTTGGGACACAGATATATTTTCAATATAAAATGTATAATAATTTTTTTGTATAGTTCGCTTTATGTGTACACCTGTGAGCCTATTTAGTTTGATTTCGCTGCTTCGCAATTGTACAAAGCGATTGTGACGTTTGTGTGCTTTTGGTGGCGATCAAAATAATCATGCGATAAAATGCCTGCACAAAGCATATCGCAAAAATCGAATCATCCAAAAGTCTGACCTTCTAATTCCTCAGACTTCAATATATGTCACCATACTTTCAGCACAGGGATTGGTCTATCAGGACGAGTGTCGAAGAAAACATTATACCGTTAGATTCAATTTTAAAACCCGATGAAACGAAAACACCGTGTGAATTTTAGAGGTACGAGATTTTTTTACGCACGTCGAAAATAATCCGTACGAACTCGAAAAGAGCATCTTGTCTTACTCTCTGCAGTCTCTCGTTCTTTTCTCAATCGCGAGATACAATATTTAATTATATACTTTCAATATATTACGCAATCTAAATCTGCTTCCCCAGTTGCATTGGCAATTAACAGAAAAATGCTTCCGACTGATGCTATTATAAGTGCGAACAAACGCTATATTAATATCATTGCGATTACTTTATGATTCTATGAAACAAAAATTTAACTATTATTTCGATATCAGATATCGAAAAATCAGATCAATTCTTATTAATATTGATAAGTTGTACAAAAAAAAATTGTAAAAAAAAATTGTATTATACCGAAATTTTAATTATTTGGTTATTACTATTTTGTATCTTACAATTTCATTTTCTAGATATTACATTTTTATTATCGCAGGTTTCTTTTAATAATTTAATATTTTAATATTGTATGTGGACAGCTCATAATAGCATAATTGATGTACGAAAAAGACGCGTTGAGTATTCGAACGTACGATATAAACTTGATGATGCATCCCATTCGAAATAACAAAAAGATTTATATTCCTCGGAAATAATTATATAGCTAGATATTATCTCGTAAAAATGACAAAGATATATTTTATAGCATGTTATATATATATATAAAATGACAGAGAAAATATACAATTTTTTTCATTGACTCGTTTGTTGCATCGCTGCAACTATCTCATACTGCCTTTCCTACACTGCTAAGCTTATCGCAAGTTCGCCGATTTTTCTCACAACGAAGTCTCTTGAGCAAAGAATGGATAAACAATTCGATAGATCGATTTTATTTATAAATCATTACTATAAGCATTTTGTATATTTTTCTCTTACTATCAGGCATGTGCATGAAACATATATATCCTAATATATATGATAATATATTTGAATAATTAAATATTTTTTTATATCAATTAAAGAAACTTATTGAAAGTAGAATTGTATCCGAAAAATATGATGATTAATTCTCTCTAATATGATTCTCTAATATGATTATTTAATCTCTTTGATTCTAAATGTCTCTGGAAAAGCAAATCGAGAATTAAACCGATGTATTTTGTTGTGATTTTAGATAATTATAAAAATCATATTCGCATTATTTAGAGTATTGAAATTTGAAAATTAATATTATATCCTTATATATGTATATATAATCAATGTTTAATGTAAATTACAACCGGCGCAAATATTTCTAAATTAAATCATCAATTTATGATAATCATAGAATATTCTGCGAAGCCATCGATAAAGCCTTTGTCACGAATTGTACGTGTACTGCACAAATGATTAATTCCAATGATATCGAAAATGGATTTGTTCATGGCACGCGACAGACATTCATTTCATCGCATGCACGCTTTAAGCTACTGATTGTTAAAGCCTATTTAAAGTAAGTCTAAGCGTACTTGCTGCATACTTGCATTGAATAAAATGAATTTTGTCATTATATATGATAAATAGCGAGATCACATATGGTAAGAAATTGAGAGATTTTAAATATATATCTTCGATCTATTTAGGCATCTACAAACGGAGACATTGGGCGACAATTAAAAACACAAGGAAATCCCCGCTTAGGTAATATGAATTTAAAAAATGCCTCTCTTATAGAAAATTTCAAAATTATGCAATAAATTATGATTTGCACACAATTCAAGAAATAGAATTCTTATAAATTCTTATAAATAATTTAATAGAATTCTTATAGAATTCTTATAAATTATTAATTATTATTACTTGTTGTTATTAATTTTAATTAACATAATTATAAATATATAATTATCTTAATGTATAAGATAATCATATACATATATACATACATAATTTTTATTATAATTTATTATGTGTTAAATAAATTTTAACACATAATAAAATATAATGAAAATTGATATATATGCATATATATAATTGATATATTAGATTTTAAAGATGAAAAATTGTATAATTTAATTTTTGAAATGATTTTGAAGAATGAAGAAAAAGAGTTAATCGCGTTAAAAAGGAAGCTATTTTTGAATAAATTTCAATTCAATTTCAATTTTACAATACAATTTCAAGTAAAATTATTCAATCGAGTAGGGTTAATTAGAAAAATATTCCTTTTAGCACCAGACAATCCGATATTCTTCAATATGCCTACCATCTTCTTGCCGGATGGCCAACGGACTTTCAGCAATCCATTGAGTTATCTCGGTGGTCCGATATTACCATTGAGGAATAGATCTATCGAATCAGTGCTATCTCTGGATTAATCGTGGATTATCTGTACTTTGTTTTAAGGAATCATTGTGAGTGTGGAAAGAAACAATGAATCGCATTCCCTGACCGTGAATGGAAAGTCTCAAACGTGTTGAGTGTTAAATTGATAAATATTATAACAAATTCATAAACATATCATATAAACTAGATTATCCAAAAAATACAATTTAAAACGCGTTAAAAACGTTTGCAAAATTAAAATATACATTTTTTCTGTTTTGAAAAAACTGAGTTAATTGTTTAAAGCTTATAATTGCTGTAAAGAAATACATAAAATATTCTTTTCTTTCTTTCAGATACATGGACTTAATTAATGTTAAAAAAGTTTTAAAAAATTTTGATATGCATTTAGCACATTTGATATTTTCCAGTTACAATTCACCTTTCATTATCACAGAGTCATCCGCTCGAAAGGCTCGTGTTAATAGCTCACAACGAGCTATAAGCTAAATAGTTTCATCAAGAAAGGTTTGCTCGGACCAACAAATTCGCGACTGACGAATTTTACACGCCACAAGACATTATAGTTGCTGATAATGATTTAAAAAGTGATAACGAGCTTAATGTGGTAATTAATAATAAACTCGATACATTTTCTCGCAGCTAATAAGAAACTGTTGTGCTCAAATATATTTCGTTTCAATATAAGAAATGCTTATAAAAAAATCTTTGTAAAAGTTCTCCCTGCAAGTTTCTTTTCCTTTTATTGCACACCAAAACTGAAACTTTCTTTAATCTTAAAGAATATCAACAATATATAAAACAATCTATTTTTTTTTGTCTCCTCAAGAATCGTTCTATCAAAATTTAATAGAAAAATAGTAAATAGTAATTTCAAACTAAGTCATGACTCATATTCCTCATCCTAGTCAAAGTTAATTAATTTTCTGTATTATATCGCGATGAACAAATATTCGTAATTTATCGCATATGACTGCCTTGTATGTATAATAATATAAAAGCAGAATATAAATGCATCATTACGATAAGAAAAGGACCAGAGTAGAGTATGCAATGTTTAATAATTGATTACATGAATAAAAAAAATTTCCAAGGAAATTCAATGAAATTGAATCTATTTTTTATTTCTTAATTATCAGTAAACATACCTTTCTCTTGCAGGACATTATGGTCACTGGACTTTCTGCTCACTGTTTTCAGATTCAATTTTTAAGCGTTGCTTTGAACGAAGTAAACTTCTTGCAAAACTGTAAACAAAGAGAACAAAGATTAAATAAAAACAGAGATTATTTAAAAAATGATATATAAAATGATTATATAAAAAATGATATACAAAACAAAAATTAATTTTATTCTTATATATTTTTATTACAAGAGGAATAAAAATTATAGGAAGTGATAAAATTACATATAAAATCAAAATTATAATTAATTTGTTACCTATTGTTTATTATGATAAAACGGAACAGTCATTTCAAGCAAAAAATATACACACGCGCGCGCGCGCGCGCACACACGCACATAAATATATGTATATAAGAATATTAATTACTTTTAAGAATATTAATTACTCAAGACTAATATTGTCTTCTATTGTATCAAAATCGGCTTCTAATCTTGCGTATTTTACGTGATATTATAGCTAAGAATAAATCAAGAACTTTTAACGACCGAATTTTCGAAAATCGAAATCGCGAGAACGAAACCGCAGAAGTACCAGAATCTTCGATAATGAAATTACCCGCACAATAAATCGCAACAAATAAACCGCACTCGATCACGCGTGTCCAAACGTGTTTCTTGCGATCATTAGTTTTTATAATCGCGGTTGCGAGAATCACGGATTTTTTGTGCGAAAAAGAACTTGTGTCCCGAAAAAGAAACAGCGATACAAAAAACTTCGGACGAAGAATGGCGCGATTATGAATTGCGTTCCGAAATGTATTCATCGAGTACAGGCGTTGGATTGGTTAATCGTTTGTGCCTTGCGTTCTGATTGGCCCGACGCCGTTCTACTCCGAGTGGGTTTTCGAACGCAATCGCAATTGGTTGAGAATCCCGGACACGTCATAAACAAGCAACATGGCTGACTGTCGCGAATATTGACACGACGCGTGTTATTATTTACAAATTGAACGAAAGAAACTGGCTACATCGATGAAGCTCTAATTTTCCTCTTAACCTTGCCAGTCGCACGATGGCACAAGCGAAGTTCAACGTGCCAGAGAAATCTGGCGGCACCATTAAAGAAAAGGACAAAGAAAAAGAAGGCAAGTTTCTTATATCATCAATTATCACATTCGCTCGTGATTTCATCGCGTTGAATATAATACAAGATAAATTATAATTTTAAAATTTTGTATCTATTCCAGATATAATTTAATAAGCATCACTATAATCGAAGGATAATGACTTAGCTTTATCAATCTTTATCTAATTATTTTTTGAATAAATCATAAATATTTACATCTTTTATGTGCTAATAGGTCTCACTGTCGTACCAGAATGTGCTGTATGTCTGCAGCCTTGTATTCATCCAGCGAGATTGCCCTGTAGTCACATATACTGCTATCTGTGCGTAAAGGGTGTTGCTAATCAAAGCAAACGGTGTCCAATGTGTCGTCAAGAGATTCCACCAGATTTCCTGGAAAGACCTCAGCTGGTAGAGGTTGAAGAATCTCAGAAGGAGATGGAACATCCTGAAGAAGAATACCAGTGGTTTTATGAAGGTCGAAATGGTAAAGTATTATAAAATACTACTTTGATTAACAATTATATTTTAATTAATATTTAAAATTTGCATTTGTTATCTTTTTCAATAGGAAACATTTTTATGGAATTATCTTATTTAATATTAAATACATTTTATTGTTTAAACTCTGCTAATTTGCAATAACTTACAATGCCTTTGAACACTTATATGTAGGCATGTATAAGTTGATATCATCGTACCCCTTCTTAGGTTGGTGGAAATATGATCCAAGGACAAGCAATGACCTGGAGACTATTTACAAACTAGGGGAAACGCGATGCGAACTTTTGATCTGTGGCATGCTTTATGTAATTGACTTTGAAAACA
The DNA here is from genome assembly GCF_003227725.1 of Camponotus floridanus. Lineage (NCBI taxonomy): Eukaryota > Metazoa > Arthropoda > Insecta > Hymenoptera > Formicidae > Camponotus > Camponotus floridanus. The sequence continues at coordinate 344,500 of NW_020229414.1, forward strand.
AGTGTCAATATAGAAAAAATAACCTACGTTACAAACGTAATATCAAACGTGATAGAAAAGATGCTCCTTGTAAGGGCATCTCGGGTGTACGATAATAAATTACATATAAAAAATGCATAATTTATCTGTTAAAAACTTTTGCAAAACCATATTTGATAATATATTGAGTTATGTTCATATACTGATTTTGTTATAACATAAAAAGTGTATTATTTTTGTCATGTATAAAAAGTGTATTATCACAATTATTATAATCATAATAAAACATCTCATAAAAATAAGAATAATATTGAGTATAAAATGGAATTATCGTGCATGCAAAAAAAATGTATATAATACTATAAATCTAAATAAGTACATTATATATGAAAGAATTAGTAGATTTTAACACTTAATATTAAAAGGAGAGAGAGAGAGATTATTATTATAATGTATTATATAAAAAAACAATATAAAAGAAAACTACAACACTTTATAATAAAAATTATGTTCTATAACTAAAAATATCTTTCTTTTTATATTTTCTCAAATGCAATTTTTAATCATGTATTTTTCAAATTCATATCTTATAAATGAATATTATATTATTTCTATATTCTATATAATATTATTTTTATTGTAATGGAACATATGGCTATTAAACAAATGTTTGCAGGTTGGTGGCAATACGATCAACGTACAAGTATCGAATTAGAAACAGCATATAAGCAGGGCAAAAGGACCTGTGAGTTGCTGATTGCAGGATTCCTTTACATCGCCGATTTTGGTTCAATGCTGCAATTGCGCAGAAACGATCCTTCTAGACGAAGAAGGATTAAAAGAGATCTGTATAATGTGCCAAGAAAAGGGGTTGCCGGATTACGTCTCAATGTGCAAGACGAAGAAATTGTTAGAGAAATAAGAGGTGCAGAGCGACCAGCTAGTCCCGCGAGCGATAGTATGGGTATGAATCAATAAGTTATATGATGAATGATAAAATATGAATGCATATTTATACACACACCAGAATTCTGATTTAATATCTTTATCTAATATGAAAAGTATTTTATTTACAGGCACAGGAGACGGTACTAATACTCCCATACCACCTAGTAATACACCACAAACCCCTGCAGGTGGTACAGCGAGTGGCGACGCGACACCTCTAAACGATAGAATAGATCAGAGATCGGATTCTCTGCATCAAGTTCTGGAACAGATGCGTTCTCTGGTTTTGAGAGAACATCTATCCTTAAATAGTGATAACGAATTCGAAGAGGATACAGAAGATGCAACGATTTCGGATCATCCCGCTATATCATAGCTACAGATATCGAACACATCAGAAATTGTGGTAATCATACTTAAGAATCTCCAATTTGTTTCCAGGCTCTTCATATTACTGCTCAATTCAATGAGATAGTATATTACACATCAGTATACATTGTGTTTGCTAAAAATGTGTCAATGTACAAAATATATTAATCTAGCAAACTACATTGCTCAATTATAGGTGTATCAAAGTTGATATACAATTAAGTCTTTCAAGTTAGTTATTTTTATTTGGAAGAGATATTCATCTTTTGCTTTTAAAACCTATTTAAGATTTATACCTTTCATTAATCTATATATATGTGTGTGTGTGTGTATCAAACAAATATTAATTAAAATTAATTATATTAATTATATTAATTAAATTATCATTGGGCATAATACTAATTTACAAAGATAAATCTATATAATTTTTATAATATAATTGTTAATAAATAATGTACTTAAAAATTAATTTTCAGAGCTATTGTATCATATAGCAACACATACAATATAAACGATTAGACATGTAAAGATATAATAATCTTAAAGTAATAAAGTTTCTAAAAATGTGTTCATGCCTTAGAAAGGCCCGTGAAAAACAAATTATAACGAAAAAAAAAAAACATTTATTCTTATGAAAATCAAGTGCAATGTTCAATAATTAATGTAATTGCTAGTTTTAAATAAATCTTATAATCTTTGTTCTCCCTCCTGCTCCTCTCCTTCTCTCTCTCTCCCCCTTGTCTCTCTTTGCGATGTTTAAAACTCAAATTATCTTGTATTACATATAGAAATAAAAGATAAATTTTCTTCAGCATTTATACAAATTATGTTTTTTAAAATAAACCTTGTAATAATATTCACCGTAATACACATAATTTGTAAAAATGAGATATAAAGGTTGATCATTATATAAAAAGATTTAAAAATAAGATGTGTGTGAGAATAGAATAAATAAAAATAATGCAACAAAACTTATTTTTAATATATAAAATCTAAAAACACAAAAATAAAATTTCTAATTTACTTATCTATCAAATAAATATTGAGATAAAAAAATTGTACAGTATTTCGAATGTTTCAAATATTTAAAGCAATTATGTAAAAACAAGAAAAGGATAAACATTAGCATCAAATAAAACGCTTTTGATAAATAATACAATAAAAATTGTCTAATTATGCTTGGTTAGGCTTACCTGTAAGTAATAAACGTGTGTGTGTGTGTGTGTGTGTGTGTGTATATATATATATATATATACAGAGATATCTAAATAAAATTATAAAAAATTACTTTTTGGAATATAAAATATAAAAAAAACATACTAATCTTTCACATTTTATTACGTTTTGATCCGTAAATTCATATCCTGTTCACATCTTGCGTAGTTTAGAATCAAGATACGTTCAGCAACTAACAATTAACCATCATTCAAATCACTTGAATTTAGCGCGCTTTTAATGTATAGGAATCTCTCAAAAGTTTTTTTCCCGCTGGACAGACAAAAGATTACATTCAACCGATTCGACGATAATATGCCAGTGATATATGAGATGTAATATGAGTATAAACTGCGACGAGATGCGATAAAAACCGTATTGTTAGCGACGCGAAAAAAGATTGAAGGAAGCGAGGAAGAAGCACGAGAGAAGAATATATTGCGCTTTAGGTAATCGCGATAAACATTTAACCGTGTTTTTATCTCCCATTCTTTCATCGAAAGTCATACGACGGCGTCCATGTACGTAAATATTTTCGGGATCGGTAGCAAGGACAAAATTGTTTGTCTCACCGATTGATACAGTTCTTATGAAATGATTCGATGAAGGTGGGTTTGTCGAGAGGTGTAAGAACAGTAAAAATATCATAGTTATGATACAAGGCTCTTGGTAAAAAATATACGTGTCATTTTGCGAATCGAGAAAACATAAGGAATAAAATCGTGGGAAATTAGGATATAAATTAGAAACAATTTAAAATTCGCTAGCTCGATTTTAGGCAAATATGTTCGGTTGCCCTTTTATTTTCCAGTTACATAAATTGCGCATGTATAATTAATGTCGCGATGTGTAACCTAATTTTGCTCAAATAGCAGTTGGAACAAGAGTCTGATCTTCAAAAGTGTTAACGTATTTGTTATTTTGCAGATAGATGAGGAACGAATCGAACGTCTGAACATCAAGCTATTATATGTAAAAACGATTCAACCTAAAAGTGTGAATGAGACCAAAATGACACAGCATACGCAGTCGTCCTTTGAAAGTGTGATTTTTATCACTCATGTTGAGGCTGATGATATATACTTGAAGATCTGGGGTCAACTGGATAAGCAGGCTGCTACTAGTGTAGAGCATTATATATATCCTCTGATAGAACAGTTTAATCAGGGATATGGTTGTCCTTCCAAACTCAATAGACTAGCCATTGGTACATTCTGTTGCGCTAGATTTCAATCCGATGGTTATTATCGTGCAAAAATACTTGGCACACGTACCGATGGCATGATAGTTGTACAATTTCTTGATTATGGCAATGTGGAAGTCTTGCCCCTGAACGAGATTCGTCTGTGGGATAACATACGTGAAATGGAACCTCTGCGAGCCTTTCCACCAATGGCATACGAGTTCTCATTGATGAATGTATTACCTATAAATGGTGGTTGGGATAAAGGAGTTATTGAAGAAATTAAAAAAATCCTATGCTATAATGAATTCAGAGCTTTTTTTCATATGATGAATAATCGCTGTTTCATAAAATTATGGTACAATAATGAAGACTTTAGCGAATTGTTGGTAAAACAACAGTTGGCTTTATCAACTACTCTACCAACTACCGTACCAGCTATTATACCTGATATGTTTAGGTACAATATTTTTTATATTTAACTTTTCCTTTTTTTAGGCATCTTTTTTTATGTTATATTTTTATAATTGCTTAATTAATTATTTACTTTATAGACCAAAGCATGTACTGCAACCTCAAATATTAGCATATCAACAAAATAAGAGCAATATGAATAATTGTGCAACAATGCCAATAATGCAGAATCCAAATATGAATCATAATTCCAATGTACAAGGATTTCACAAGATTTTTTCCACTGATACAAATCAACACAAACATGTTGATCAACGGCCTTCACAACCACCACCTGTTCAAGAAGCACTCGTATTCAAATCTCGAGTATTAGACGTAAACTCACAATATCAAGTGTTAATATCACATGTGGAAGATGGTCCACAAAAGTTTTCCGTTCAAGTTGAAAGCACACAAGCTATATTGACTCAATTGATGGACAAAATAAACAGTCATCCAAAACAACCTTTGCAAGAACCACCATTGCCAGGATCTGTTTGCTTGGGACGATATAGGGAAACTGCAGAAGATGGAGTGTTATGTCGGGCAGTTGTAATGTCTGTGATGGAACATAAATGCAAATTATATTATGTTGATTTTGGCCATACAGAAGTTTTGCCATATACAGACATCTTTCAATTACCACCTGAATATATTAATCCCAAAGTGCTTTCCATTAGATTTACTTTAAGTGGCCTAAGAGAACTCAATATTACGCAAGAAATGAAAGCATACTTTAAAGAATTAGTATACAGAAAATTACTTATTCTACATGTTCGTCCGCCAGAAGGACCGCCGCTGATTCAATACGGTGACTTATATGACAATGGTGTTAACATAAAGGATATGTTAAAGAAAGCGTTCCCAGCGCCTGCTGTAACAATACCGATAACATATTCGTACCCACAATTACAACGATTATCGAAAGATGTTCAAGAAGTTGTGCATGTCTCTTATGTAGAGTCGTGTAAGAAATTCTTTGTGCAACTTGACAATGGGATAAAGTCTCTCGACTCAATAATGACTGGCCTAGCACAATATGCCAAAATGGCATCTGTTTTAAATACAACGCAGCTAAAAGCAGGATTACCTTGTGCAGCTCTCTATGATTCACAGTGGTAAATTCTAAAACGGCAACATTCTCTGTTATTAATTTTTTGTGTATTGAGTTATTCTTATAAATTATTAATAATAATAATAAATAATTCTTATAAATTAATAATAAATTAATAATAATAATTGCATTTTTCAGGTATCGTGCACAAATTCTTAGTGTTACTGCAGATAAAGTTAAAGTGGTTTATGTTGATTATGGAAATGAAGAGGTATTACCTACAGTATCTCTTCGTACAATTCATGATGATTTAGTAACAAGTTTACCAGCACAAGCTATAAAGTGTGCATTAAATGGTTACGAGGTGCTTTCATTAGATCAAGAAGTCTCTAATCATTTCGAAAGATTGACGCTCGAGAAACTTTTTTACATGAAAGTAGTTGCTGCACAGCCCAAAGGTTTATTAGTTGATTTATTCGAATTTGACACAATGAGAAGTATTCATCCTCAGCTGCTAAACAATTTATTCTGCGATAAAAATTCCACAAGTACACCAAATGGAGAAATTCAACATCCTACCAAACCAATAAATAATTTCCAGAGGTAAGAAAGAAATATTACTATTTTAATAAAAAAATTATAAAATATATTTTATAACAATTTAATTATAATAATATGTGCAAATGAAAATTTAACATTAAAAGTAAACAGTAAAAGATGCAATTTGCATCACAGGTCTCATATGAAAAACCAAGCAAATTTGATTCAAGGACAAAAATTAAAATTAAAAACAAATGTAACACGGTAAACATGATAATAACATAGTGCTTTTTAATATAATATGGTTGAGAAAGAAGAATAATTGCTATATGTAAATCATAACTATATTTTTACTATATATGCAATAACTATTTGTAGCATTTTTTTATAAGAATTTGTTTTATAAAAAAAAATCTTATTGCTATAAAATCTATATTTTTGTACTATATTAATATAGAATTTATATTATATTAGCAAATAGTAGCATTTTATGATACAATTCTATTTATTATGCTACATGAATTTATGTTGCAATTTTATGTTCTAATTTTCAATTATTTGTTTTTGCATGTATAAATATTTTGTATAGATATTAGTTATATGTAATAAATTTAAATAGAGATACTGAATACATTCAATTGAATAATTTTGATATTATTGCATTATTATGCATCTTTTTTATATTATATCACTCTGTTATATTGATTATTCTTTATTATTTCAATACATTACTACATTTTTTTGTAGTGGAAGTAAAGATCGATATAATAAAAAAAGTAACGTGGATACTTGGAATCGTAACCAAAACACTAAACCTTATCAAGATAATAAACCAAATTCCTGGAGGGATGAACGGTCTCAACAGTATGATAATAGACATGATAGAACCGGCGCTTATTCCCATCATGATGGTTTACAGAATGATCGGTCTATTAAAAATGAAATTGCACACAATAGATTTGGCAGAGATAAATCATATCACAAACATGATAAAAATGAAATAAATACATTCAACAGAAGTAGTAGAGAAACCTCGCGAAATAGTGGAAATAAATTTAATGATAACGAACGAAGATACAATCGTAATAATTCTGATAAAGTATGTAGCGATAAGGATTCGGATACTTCGTCTAAAGGTAGTGGTAAACGTGCGAAATGTTTTAACCGTGATGGTTTTAATAATGGACGAGAAGAGAGTTACGACAGTGGAATATCAAACAAATCACAAACTGGAAAGTGGAGTGACAGAAAATCGTCTATGGCTCGTAAGCCTAGCTACAAAAGTGGAAAATTCACTGGTATTTAACATTTAAACATATCACTTTATTTCTCTGTATAATATGAATATTATTTTTATTTAATAATTTTATTAAACATAGGTGACTATAACAGTAATGAGAAATTTAAGGATAAAGAGAATAATACAAACAATGTTTTACATGATCAGGTAATAAATTAAAATATTGATTAACTAGTTTGAATTAATTAGTATTATAAATGTATTTACATTTGAGATTTTAGTTTTTATCAAACATATACATATATATTATTATTTACAGATAAATACTTATGAATCTTGGGATACAGATAATGTTAATAAAAAACTGGAGAATAATATAGTTGTTAATAGAGAATCTCAATTTTCACCAATAAATGTTACTCTTGGATCTATAAAAAATTGCGAAGTAGTATTCATTAACAGTCCATTGGATTTTTTTGTTCAATTAAATCCTGATTGCTTAGAATTAGATACTATTATGGAAAATATAGCTGCAACTTATGAAAATAATGGAAAAACAATGCAAGTTTCTGAGATACAATGTGGTACATGTTGTATTGCTCAATATTCGGAAGATCTTAAGTGGTATAGAGTGGTAATCAAATCTGTAGAAGAAAATAGTGCAACTGTAGAGTTTGTTGATTATGGAAACACAGAATCAGTCGACTTTACAAAAATTAAAGTCATCCAAGAAAAATTTCTGAAACTGCCAATGCAAGCAGTGCGCTGTAAATTACTTGGATTGACTATTGATAAAGAAAACGAACATACGATTTTCTCAGAAAATGTCGAAGGAAAATTATTAGAGATAGAATTTGTTGCCGAAAAAAATGGAGTATACGAAGTACTGTTGCGTGAAATTATCAATGATATACCAAATATTAATTATATAAATGAAGAATTTTGCACAATGCAAGATTTAACAAAAGCAAAAGAAACTATGGCAATTGAAAAAACATTTAAAGCGACGATGGAGAATATACAAGAAGCTACAGATTATGCTCCCATTGATTCAAAATGGCAAACTACTTTTTATGAATCTGGATCCGAATATGATGCTATTGTTACATGGTTCATAAATCCTAACAAATTATATTGTCAACTATTGGCTAAAGAAACAGAATTTAAAGCAATAATGAGTGAAATTCAAAAAACATATACTAACAGAAAACCTGTAACAGATAAATTACAGGTAATTAATAGTTTTAGACACTCTTATTTTATGAAGATTTATTATATTCATTTTTAACACATGTGTAATATATGTATATAGCGAATAAATAAATATAATTATTATTCTAGATTGGTTCAGCGGTGATAGCCATGTTTGCCGAAGATAGAGCTCTTTATCGAGCGGAAGTTATAAATACCAGTGTGCAAAAAGATACATACGTAGTTCAGTATATAGATTTTGGAAATTGCGCAATCGTAAACTTACATAATATATATCCTGTTGAGAAAAAATTCATGCAACTGCCTAAATTAGCAATACAATGTTCCTTGAAAAATATCGTACCTAATAATAATTCAGACTGGTCCAAAACTGATAACAATGCACTCGATAATTGTTTTAATGCTGACAAGTATAAATGCATCTTCCATGATTTTAGTAACAATCAATATACGATTTCATTAATCTATAATGGACAAGATGTAGGTGATATGTTAGTACAGAAGAATCTTGCGGCCTTTGTTACAAAAACTTCAGTTGAAACAATCTGTGGTAAAAGTAAAGGTATTTTAAAATCCATTTAATAAAAAAATCACGCGAGACATTTTATTTTTATAATAAAAGTTTATTATAATATTCCGGATAGTATTAAATATTAGTATATTAAAAACATAAATTTAACATTATATCTCTTACATTTTAGCTCTAGGAACATCTGATACAGAAATAAAAATGCTCAATGATGTAGAGAGAGTAGACATAAGTCTTTTGAGTGGTCAAATTCTGAAAATGAAAGTTTCTAATGTAGAAAGTGTAACCCTATTTCATGTTCAGCTTCTATCAGCCTCAAAATATGAAAAAATTATCCACAATTACATGGCTGATAAAAATACAGAGGTATCATTTAGCATAAATGTATCTTATAAATTACAAATTGCTATCGTATATGTATTATATACTGATCATAAATGTTTCAAAAAAATTAGAAAAATAATTTTATTAAATGTGCATCATATACAAATAATTAAAAGTAGAATTTCAAAGCAAGATATTTTTATTTATGATGCTGCTTTTAAATCTAAATGCCTTTATAAATCTATTTAACCTATTATCCTCCAACTTTTCATTTTCTAACCAATATAAACTAACAGCTTGTCTTAATAACAAGTTGTCTTATAACATCTGCTGTAATGTAATAATTTTTATTAATAAAATTAATAAAAATCTTTTGTATATTTACAACAAGCTTCTCATTAGTTTTTTAAAAAAGATTAAAAAGAAATCTACTAAGTAAACTTAAAATCTTTATATATAAAGAAATATGATTTTTTGGATATTTCATATTTTTAAATTTAATACATTATAATGTGATAAATCAACGTCCAGAATTTTATGCTAAATTATGTCAAGTAGAATTCATAATATTTTTTATAAGTCAAATATTCCTCTGAAATTCTAACTATGTGTATATACATGTACATTTATACAAATATACATACACACATATACATACATATACATATATATATATATATATATATATATATATATATATATAAAATTTTAACTTCATAAAAAACATTTTTAATTTTATTGCACGATGTATGGTATTAATAGCTAAATAATAATTGATTATAATATTATTCTCATGAACGTTCCATTTTTTCATCATAATATTTAAATCTCAGTAATTTAACTGAAGTCAATAACTTAATATTAAATAACTTACATCTTTATCATTCACTTCAATGTATGTGTAATTGATCGCATGAATTCAAGCAAATTATATTTATAAGAAAAAGTTATGATAATGTTAGGTGATGCCGCGATTATCAACCGGCGAGCTATGTCTTGACGCAGGCTGTCTAATCAATGTAAATGGAACATGGAAACGAGCTGTAGTAATTAACTGTTCACGCTCCAAAGAATTTTATGTAAAGCTCATTGATACTGGAATGTGTCAAAAAATCCTGGATGGTGTGAGTCGAATATTCGATCAAATGTCATCATATCATAAAAATTTTTTATAAAAATCTTCCATTTTTCAAATTCGAGCTAATACCATACATCGTTATTACTTGAAATCGTGATATATTAAATCGGTTGATTAGAAATTTCCTTAATTTTTATATTTTTATTAAATTTTTTTTAATATAACAATGTATTTTAGGTTTTGGCTTTACCTGGAGAACTTGCGATTATGCAGAATCAAGCATTGGAATGCTCTTTGCAAAATGTAACAGCATCTTCAGATGCAGATAAACGATTGAAAGAGTTTGTAGGAAAAGAAATACTAGTTATAGTTGAAGAAGTCAACAATAACAGGTTTGTTTGCTTAATGATTGCAAATAAAAAATATCAATGTAAATGGATATGTTCCAATTTTTTTAAATGTTAATATCTTTTGTTTATATAGACTTATCGTGAAACTTTATGACCTCCTTGGCAATGGAATAATGAATACGGAAGAAAAAGTTGAAAAGATACTACCCATATGTTTAATGCCTATTTTAAGTTCTACTCACTTTGTATTTGTCTCATATTTGGAGAATCCTACCAACATCTGGTTGCAACGATACTCAGAGATGGAACTCGATGCTAGATTATTAAAAGATCTTAAAGAATATTACTGTAATTCTGGACAAAAATTGAAGAAACCAGAGATAAATTTGTTATGTGCAGCTAAATGTTTGGAAGATGGAAATTGGTATAGAGGAAAAATCATCAGCTATACCGAAACGACTGCCTGTGTACATTATATTGATTACGGCAATACTGAGGAAATTGCTCTGGAATCGATCATGATTTTAGAACCACAATTTTTTGAACCTCACCAGTTAGCGATAAATGTATCGTTATCGGTAACTCTTAGCGGCACTGAAGACGAACAGCTAAATCTGCTGCAAACTCATTTGATGAATAAAGAATTAACTGCTGTTTTTTATAACGTACATAAGAAATGGATCGTCGATCTGATCGAAAATGGGGAAAAACTCAGCGATAAATTCCGTTCGCTAAATCTGGTGTTGGAAGAACAGACATCTGAACAGACACCGGATTCCCAAACTCACGAAACACCAACGGTTAACAAATTCAATGTATACGTATCTCACGTTGATTCTCCGAGTCAATTCTGGTTACAACGAGTAGATGAGCTCACGTCTCTCAATGAGAAACAAGAACAACTTCAGTTGGAAGTGTCTAATTTTCCGACGATAAATGGTATACTGGAAGAGGGTACTTTGTGCGTTGCTACTTATTCGATCGATAATCTTTGGTATCGCGCCGAGGTATTAGATGGAGATGAGGATATAACAACTGTTCGATTCATAGACTACGGCAACACAGACGTCGTTAATAATAAAGCAGCCTATATTCGACAAATACCGGATGCTTGGAAAAGCTTAGAGAGATTCGCACTAAAATGCAGACTCGATGTTATTCCTGTAGATATGGAGGATTGGAACGAGTCGACTTGCGAGACATTCGAGAATCTAGTAACGTCAGAAACTGCAGAGACTGTTCAGGCTCTAATAATAGCGGATACTGTGCCTAAACGTGTAGAACTGTTCATAAATGACAAAAGCGTCAGCGAGATGTTGGTTGAGGAAAAGCTTGCCATCATGATCAACACCGAGCAAGAGCCTGTGGACGAGATAGTTGATCTCGAACTGGATCCACATTCCGCTTTCGTGTGTCATATTAATTCGCCGAATGAATTTTGGGTTCAAGAGGAGAAATCAGTTGCTGATTTGGAAGTGATGGCAGACAGATTCATAGTCGCTGATATGTTCCCGAAAATTGATGATGTGAAAGAGGATTTGCTGTGCGTCGCTAAATATCCCGATGACGAGCAATGGTATAGGGCGCGCGTAATCTCTCACGATAACAACGGAAACACGCAAGTCATATATATAGACTACGGGAATTCTGCTGTGTCGACTGAAATTCGCGCCATTCCAGAAGATCTGGCGATTATACCGCCCTTGTCACGCAAATGCTGTTTACAATTGCCACCGCAAATTAAAGAATGGTCGGAGCAGGCTTGCGAAGAATTCTTCAAGTTGGCCGCAGATGGTGCGACCATTTTCCTATTAGACGTGTTGAAGGAGCAAGAGGTATCATTGGTGAAGTTAACACTGGACGGTCAGAACGTTGCCGATATTCTTGCGAGTATGTGCGAGCAACACTTACCGGTTATCGAAGAAAGATTACCACCGCTAGGCGAGGAAAATTCGCCAAACGTGGTAGTCAGTCATATTAACAGCCCGAACGAGTTTTGGATCCAAGCCGAGAGTAGTATAAGCGAACTAGAAGTAATGTCAGATCGTCTGCGAGACGCAGAGAGTTTCCTCGCTTTGAACAATCTCGATATTGGCACGATCTGTGCCGCTCGATATCCGGAAGATGGATATTGGTACAGGGCGAAGATAATTGCACATTGCGAGACAGGCACAGAAGTTTTATATATGGATTATGGTAATTCCGCAGTGACAGAAGAATTGAGGATACTCCCCGAGGATATTGTGAATATTCCCATTTTATCGAAACGATGCACGCTCGAGAAGCCAAGCCACGTTGCTACGTGGAGCGAGGAAGCTTGTGACAAGTTTAAAGAATTAGCTGCTGAAGGAGCCACTATGTTCCAATTTGAAAATCTTGATGAAGATGATCCAATGCATGTTCGATTAAATCTCAATGGAACGAGCGTTGTTGATCTTTTATTAGCTACATTCGAAAATATTCCTACGGAAATTGGAGAGATAATGGAAAAATCACCAGAAGAAGAGATTATTTCTATTACAAAGGAAAAACAAGCAATAGTCCAAGAGGATCACGAATTAGTAAATAACAGTGAAGAAACTTTAAATTTAGATCAGGAAGCTCAAGAAGAACAAACATCCAATCAAATAGATAATCTAGATTGCATTAATCAAGTCGTGAAAACAGAAAAGAATGAAAATGGAACTGACGAAGAAGTATTTAATAAATCATTTATAAATTCTGATATAAATGAGGGAAACGAATGTAATGAAGAACAACAGAAAAGCAAGAGCTTGGATGAAATCGAAGAAAAAAAGAATGACAAATCTGAAATTACGATAGTTAAATGTACTTCAAAAGTGGAAGAAATATCAGAAGATATAGTCGAAACGAATAAAGATATAGATATCGCTACGAATGAAGCGATATCTAACGAAGCGGTGACTTCTACTATATCATGTTTTAAAGAATCCTTGCATGTAACAGAGCTTAGCGTTGATGAGATAGTTGGAAGTATGTTAAGAGACACGATTGATGATATAGAATCGCGAATTGATCATACAAATCTATCGATCACAAATGAAATGCAATTATCTGATATCGCGCAAATTGCCGAGCAACAAGAATTACTATCTCAAACACAATCTATAGATATAAATAACTCTTCAGATACCAATACAGATATACAGATCTTAGAAGTACACGCAACAAGAGATGACTCGGAAGCTACGGATAAGATTCCAAAAATTTTACCAATAACGAACGAATCGCAATTTCAGGATGTTGTACAACTTAATAATAATCAAGTCGAGGAGCAAAAAGTATATGTTGAGTTGCAGCTTGGTGCAAACGAACCTTCGAATGACTTCCAAATTTTAAAAACAATATCATTGCAGAAAGAAAAAGAAAATTTGGAGCAGAGACAAGAAAGTCCAACGAAGAGCGAGACTATTCCTGAAAGCATAGACAACAGTAATGATTTAGAAATTCAATCCAATAACGTAGATACGGATAATGATTTCAACACTTCCTCAAAATCGACATGTACGGTAAAAACGGCACAAACGACGCCGTGCGTAATTAAGACTGATTCATCTGAGCAACACAATTATTCGAGAAGACGATCAGAAGACAAGACAATTCCCGAATGTATCTCTAAAGACGAGTCACCCAGCGGTTCTAGAAAGCGTCCTGTAACACCAAAGACACCACATTCAGAAAAACTCGTGGCTGGTGCCGTGAATCCATTTGTGCAGTCAATACCCGATAATATGAACGAAGAGGATGAAATACTTACTGTCTCTGTAGAGAACAACATTCCTAAATATATGACATAGTTTAAATGTAGCGGACATGTATTGCAAATGTATATATAGACGTATAACGTATATACATTTGTAGTATAAAAAAAATGCAGATTTCTTACAGACAAATCTTACATTTTTTTTTTTACTCTTATTTCTCGTTTTTTTTCCACTGTTTATATAAATATATACTATAGATGGAGAAAGAAAAGTTATATCGCCATATACGCAATATACATGGTGATCGCGATTTGTTTTTTTTTTTCTCTTTTTATATAAATCTGCCGCGTTTCCTATGAATCTACATATTGCCGCTACAATGCACATTAGGCCATCAGGTATGCGACCAAAGATTAATTCATCTAATAATCTAATTGACTCATATTTACATTGTTCTTTTTTACGTTTTATGCTAATACTCGCCTGTGATACCAGTAGTGATCACACACAATTTTTCTTAATATTCATAATTTTTTTAAGTTGCAATAAATTTAGTAACCCACTTTGTTTTCAGTTTCAAATAATTGAATTTCTTTATGTAACTTTCTAATTTTGCAAATTATATGCGATATATAACAGGCTACTTTTGACTAAACGAGATATAAACAAAACAAAACTAAATGTTTTATTTGTTTGACATATGTCTTATTACCAATTACATTACACGCATAACGTAACTGCGACAATTTTTTAAATATTTCTAAAGAGTAAAATGGATTAATCATTTTTTTTTTGTAAATGTACAATTATAAAAATAAATAAATATTTAGAAATTATTACTTTTATAATATAATTACATAGTATAACTTACATAATATCAAACATGATTCTGCAAATTCGACTGAACATTATAAAAAGATAGCTTCGCGATATATATTTGACTCTATATGTATATATATATATATATATATATATATATATATATATATATATATTTGACTATATATATTTGACTATATATTTGACTATATATATATATATATATTTTTTTTTTAATCCAAGTTTTAAATAATTACATATTATATGTAATTATTTAAAACTTGAATTAAAAACTGCATATTTTGCGTCGTAACTACGTTATGTACATTTTCCATATGTAATGAAATTTTGTATTGGATCAATTTGTGAATTTATTTCTAAATTTCATATATATAATAATTTCATAAATATAAGCGTCAGATATTACTCTATATCGTTCTCTTCTTACAATATTTTGTATATTAACGTTAATATAATATGTTTATAGCAGGTAGTAGGTGAGGCTGTATAAATATTTGTATTCTCTGCTAAAATATTTTTTCTAATAAACACTTTAAAATGCATACTATCACGATTATCCATATATTTAATTAAATTCACAATTTTGTAATAATGTAAATTTTTTCATTATCAGTTTATATTTAAATTTTGAAATATTTTGTTACATTGTTTATATACATATACATATATAAATCTGCAGTAAATTTCTTTAGATTCATTTTTTCAATTTTCTTGTGTAATATTTCATTTTGGAGTAATCTTCCGCAAATTTCTTCTCTTGATGCGACTTCGACGTTCTCTTGCTTTATTAAAAATTTAATTAAAATATAGATGATTTGCAATTATAATAAAAACATATTTCAATTGTATATATTTTGCCATAAATATTAAATTTTATTTTTATATATTTTAAACTTTACATTAAAAAAAATAAATTTAAGGCGCTATGTAGTCAAATGTATTTTGTGAAGAAGAAAATTCAAACTCTCAAATTTATAATTAAATTTTATCACATTTTGAAATCTTATAGAAGAGATAATGAGTAATAGATCTTTACTTTTTTGTCTGGCGATCATTAAATTTCCTTTCATACTCGTGTTGTAATTGTCTTGTCTCATTTTAGCAAGAAATTCGCGCGCCAGCGCAATTTCGTCCTCCAAATACCATCGCAAAGGACCTCGACATCGCTTGCAACGTCCCAAATAAGCTATTCCTTTGGCTTCAAGAATTCTTCTTTGAATGGGAAACGGTGGCCGACCGATATCCTGAACACGGAACTTTACACCTGGTCCGCCGTTATTTAGGATTACATCCGTCAAAGAGGACACGAAGGGCGGATTTCGCATGTTGTAGCGTTTCTCAGGATCTTGAGATTTCTCTTCGCAACAAAATCCATATGGTTTCTGCGGCAGCTGCGCACGTGGTAGTGTTGCGAGAATTCGTTTGCTTACTTTCTTCATATTATCATAATTTTCTTCAATCAATATTGTATATTGAATATTTTAAAATCCTTAGCAATTATCCTTTTTTGAATATATACATTCTGTTTCAAAGAATTTTTTTTTCACCACGGTTGATATTGCTGATTGAAGAATCACATTATTGATTATAATTTTGTAAAATATTCTTTTGATTTGAATTAGTATTAGTGAGAAACAATTGAACAGAGCCTAATCATATACTAAATGAAAAATATTTATTTATGTCACTCTGTTGAGAAAGCTTATTTCTTTTATCTTTCTTTTGACCTCTGTTTTCATATTTTTAAGAAAAACGCAACCATATATTTTACTTAAAAAACTTTATTTATAAATAAGATATATTCAATTTAAATTTAAATTAACGTAAATAATAGTTTTTATATAAGGAACAACTTATATAAAAAACATTACGTTAATTTAAATTTGAATTGAATATATCTTATTTATAAATAAAATTTTTTTAAGTAAAATATATGATTGCGTTTTTTCTTAAAAATATGAAAACAGAGATCAAAAGAAAGATAAAAGAAATAAGAAGGTTTCTCTTATAACTTATAAAGAGAATAAAACTATTTTAAATATGATAATTTCTTCGAAAAAGAAATATATTTTGGATAATTTTAATTTCTTCATTAAAAATAATTCAGTCATTCAATACATGTAATCATGATCATATGTTCTATCAACATGAAATTTGAATATTTTAAATTTACTTATTTGCGTTCAAAAATCTACTAAATATACTCCTATTCAATTGACCAATCAGAGCGAAGAAATCTTTTGCTTTGATTAGCCAATCAAAAGTTACTGTACTCTGAAGAATGGTTTTTCGAACGTAACCTTGAGAAGGAATGGCGTAGAATTTTGAAGTGTACTTCTCTTGTGTCTTTGAAGAATCCTATTTTTCATTAAAATACTCGCATTTTATATAACATCGTCGTTTTGTACAAGGAGTGTACACGACTAATTCCCTTACATAAATATATCATGCAATATTGTGAAGCTCTCATTAAAGGTTAAGTTAATATCGTGACACGATGCAAACGTGATTCGATCTACAATTTGAATTATGAATTCATCTACCTTATCACCGAGCACTTTGGGACACTCAACGGGACAAAGGACACCGGAATCACAGGACTCGGAACTAACATCTAGTGCAACTCAAACATCTAAGATTTTAAATCAGATGAAAGCCGAATTACAGGAACAGAAGCAGCGCAAACAATTTCTCAAAGAACTGCATGCCAAGCGTGTACAATCCTTGCGGAAAGAATTAGATTATCTTAAGGCAACAGAGTGGAGATATCAACCCATAGATCGGTAAATGCTTATTTTTTCTTTTTCTTTTACTATTTATGCCTTTTACTATTTACTTTTTTTATTTTTCTGTTTTTTTTTTTTTTTTTCTAATTTTATATGAACTATTTTATATGAGTTATTTACATCAAATGCAAATTAGATCTCCTATTGATTTACATTTACAGGTACTTAGATAGGAGTCAGAGAAGTTAAATATGCTGTCGTTAATTTATAACGGATTTCGATATGCTCTTAACTATATGTATTTGACTAAACCTAAGAAAGAAGATACAGATGAGGTCATATCTCGCATAGAACATGCAAAGAGAGATGTGGATTTGGTGGATGCGAAAAGAGGGAAAAAAGAAAATACAAAGGAAGAAGATAAATTGAATAAAGGATGTTATTACAAAACAGGACATATCACTTATGTCGATAGTAACCATGTTGTCATAGATGATTGTTATACATACGAAAAAAATGATGACATGACCAGCAACCTGAAAGTAGGTGATAAAATTTACTACGTGATGTATCTACTAGATTCGAACGCGGAACCGAAAGTACGAAAAATTATCTCTATAATAAATGATACTTGGGATAATGCAAATGCAAAGTCAGAGAAACACACTCATATGATAGAAAGAAATATAGTCGCCAAAGTAACGAAACGCGAAGGCCGAATTGCTGTTGTTGAACCATATAATATTCGTATTGACTTAAGCAAAGTACAATCTGACTTTGTTCCCATGATTGGCGATTGGTTAACAATAGAGTCCTTTGTTGAAGTAAATAGCAATTCCACAGATTTGAGTGGCGAAGTCTTAGAGGTGGATAGAATCAAATCATTACGATCTAAACTAGACATTGGAGTGATATCAAAATATGATCGGCATAATGAAGTAGGGGTAATCGATAAGCGTGTGATATTTCATAAGCGTGCATGTGAACCAGGGTACATTCCTCACATTGGTGATAAAGTGGTGAGCGAAAGCATAGAAAGTGATCAAGGACAATATAGTTGGAGATCAATAACTATTGTTCCATTAATTCAGGCAAGAGAATTTAATTATTATATTATATATATATATACATATATATTTACATATAATATAAATTTCTAAGTATTTTTATTTTATTTTTTTTTTCCAGCCTTCAAAGAAATTCACTGAATTACCAGTTGCAATTAATTTCTCTCCAACATTATCAGATATCAATGATTTGCTACAAAACAAATATGGTATTGTTATAGATGATAATTTAGAATTCAATTTGAATATAGAAGAAGAAAACACTTTGACAGTTTCTATACAAAATAATGGCAGTTATGCTCATATGTTGAAAGATGGCTCCTTCATGTCACAAAAGACTGTGTCTCAGCTGTCATTAGAATCGCCGATCAATAAAAATACAATAATAAATCCTTCTAAGAATGTTACATATACATTTAAATGTAAAGCACAATTTGTCGGCATATCCGAAGAGCTGTTTATCTTTAACTTTAAAGATTTCAAAATTGGTAGAATGTTTCATATAAATGTTAATGCGAAAAACATTTCACAAAAGACTGATTCTGAGTCTGTTAAACATAAATATAGCCATAAAATTAATATAGCTGATTTGAAGGAATTAAACGAAATTACATGTATCCCTGGTATAAAGCCGTATAAATCACCTGCATTTATCCAAGTGCGTAACGGAATATTCAAAATACCTCAATACATTTGGAACGCGGTTTTGGATATCATACAGAGCGAAAAATCACAAATTGAACAAGAAGTCGCTATTGGAAATCAGATACCTTGTCTTCTGAAACCTCTTTCTTTTGAAATATATAAGGAACGTTTCCACGCTTTATTATATCTTGAGGAAATAAGTCAAATACTCAATTTGCAACAATACAGTATGGAAAGTGCAGTCATGCGACAACACGTGGATTATCTCGTACTCGAGGTACCAGGATTAGCGGAAAAACGACCTTCTCTTCTTGTTGGTGATAGAGCTATAGTATCTTTCAAATGGGATAGCTCTCAAGGTAATATATTTAAAAGACTTCATAAATTTCTACTTTTTTATATCAATTCATATGCATAAAAATAATTTACAAACAGCTCAGACATACATATATATAGACACACACACATATTATCGAGATTTAAAAAGTAATTGTAAGATTATTTTTAATAGATCATATTGTAAGATATATATATATATATATATATATATATATATATATATATAAATAATGCTTATGCCTTTAATTTTTTTTTAGGAGAGCTAAAATACGAAGGTTTTATTCACAGAATCACAGGCACCGAGATTTTTTTAAAATTTAATGAAAAATTTCATCAAGAGTACAATAGAGAAGCTTGTCATATAACATTTAAATGCTCACAGACTACTATGCATCGTTGTCACAATGCTGTTAACTTAGCTCTCAATCGTCTCGGATCTGATTTTCTGTTTCCTACCAAAGTGGTGCAAAAAGAGCCACAGTTTTATTTGGAAGAATATGACATCAAGGAAAAGTCTAATCATACACAAGTTTATCACAAACACAATGTATCTGTCTCCTCTAACAATATAACTTCTATTAATGATACAGATGATATAATCAAGATATCTTCAAAAATGTCAGTAGCAGATAGACTTTTCCCCAATAAACCTACTGAATTATTATCATTCGAAGAAACACAAATGTCGAATGTAAAAATAGAAACAAATCAGAATTTTAAAACAAATTTATCAAGGAATACCAATGATAATAAAACTAACATTGCTAATACCACAATTTCAAGTAAAATGGATGAAACAATCATTGATAATGAAATAGAATCATATATTGCTCAGATAAAAAAACGAAAATTAAATTGGTTCAATAAAAAGTTAAATTATTATCAAAAAGAAGCTGTAAAGAATATAATACAAGGATTAGCGCGTCCATTACCCTATATAATATTTGGCCCACCTGGAACAGGAAAAACAGTAACTTTGTGCGAGACAATTTTACAAATTCTTGCTGTGATACCTGAAAGCAGACTTCTTGTAGCAACTCCATCAAACAGTTCGGCAAATTTAATCACAGAACGCTTGTTGGATAGCAACATACTTAAGCCTGGTGATTTGGTACGACTTTTTTTGTATAAATCTTATCATTTAACATTTAACATGATCTAGCATGATATTTAAATCCTACTAATTATATATTTATTTTCTCAATAATTAAATTTCTATTTGCAAAATTATTACAATTTTTACAATATTCTGATCGCTTGAAAGTAAAAATGCGAGACACAAAGAGAAAGTCATGTCAGATCATTATTAAATATTTTATCTTTTATTATATTTGTACTCATTGTCATATCCATTTTATAGGTTCGATTGATAGCTCATCATTGTTTGGATGATGATTCTATTCCTGAAAAATTATTACCTTATTGCGCTACGGCAGAATTAGCCGCAGAAGGTACGTCCAGTCGTTTTTATTGTCGCGAAGATGGAACGAAAATGAACTGTACCATGTCGGTTCTGGGTCGTCATAGAATTACTGTTGGCACTTGCAGTACTCTGGGAGTACTATATAACATGGGTTTTCCCCGTGGACATTTCTCGCATGTCCTAGTCGACGAGGCAGGTCAAGCGACCGAGCCGGAGATCATGATTCCCCTAAATTTCATTCATTCCGATCATGGCCAGGTGGTCCTCGCGGGCGATCCAATGCAACTCGGACCCGTCACACAGAGTAAATTAGCGATACATTTTGGATTGAGCGAATCGTTTCTATCGAGACTATTACAACAATTTCCTTACCAGAGAGATCCAAAAGGATTCGAGGAATCTTGTTACGATCCTAGGCTCGTCACAAAACTCATTATGAACTATCGAAGTTTACCGGAGATATTGGAGCTACCAAATTCGCTGTTTTATGATTCAGAATTACAATCGCAAGTATGTATGTACGAATTATCTAAACTCTATCTTTCGTTAATTAACCGCAATTAATTTTTTAGATATCATCTGAAAACAGTAAAGAAGCTGAACTATTGGAAATGTTAAGAGCGGAACTACCTGAGAGAGACGGATCACCACCGGCCGTAGTTTTTCACGGGGTCAATGGTGAAAACCATCGAGATATTGAGAGTCCAAGTTGGTATAATCTTGAAGAAGCAACACAAGTCTATCTCTATTTATTAAAGCTATACAAATATGGACTTAAATCGGATGACATAGGAATTATAACTCCTTATCAGAAGCAGGTAAACAGATATTTTGAAGAATTTTCTCATTTATTATAAAAATCTTCAATATATTTTTTCTTTTTCTCCCAATGAAGGTACTGCAAATTAGAGATCTGTTATTGGAATTAGATCTTAAATTACCAAAAATCAGCAGTGTAGAAGGATTTCAAGGCCAAGAAAGAAATGTAATTATTCTATCAACTGTTAGATCATGTAATCATTTAGTTGACGAGGACATTAAGTATACTCTAGGATTCATCGCTTCGCCGAAAAGACTTAATGTTGCGATTACTCGTGCTCGTGCTTTGCTCATTATTTTGGGAAATCCAAAATTACTCGCTTCAGACCCATATTGGAGAAGTATTCTGACATATTGTATTGATCATGGTGCATATACGGGATGTAATTTTTTACCTTCATACATAACAAATCAATAATATTTCACAATACATAAAAGTTATAATTCTAATCATAAATGTCATATATATTAATATATAATATATTTGTTAATATAACATGTATATAATTATCATTTTACACAATTACATTTATATATTTCACGTAATTATACACACAGTTATATACACACAATCACATAAAATATATAATATAATGTAATATATACAATATATTAACAAAACATATAACATTTATGATTAGCAAATAGCAATGAGTCTTGTACATTACATAAGAAAACAACCAAAACAACAAAACCATTGACATTTAATAAATGGAAATTATAAGTTATTGAAATTCTTAATTAAATGCAATCTCATTTTTTTTAATTTTTTGAGAACTTTGTATGTTAGCATAGAATATTGTAAGACAAAAACTAATTTGTAGTCTTAAGTGAAAAGTGGGATTTATGAAGATATGGACATTGTGTACTGATGTAATATTTTCTCATATAAAATGTTTTAGATTTATTATTTGTTGCACAATATAGACAGAGACAATTCCAAAAATTGACAAAATAGCAGCAAATAAATATATATATATATATATCATTCATAATGTCATTTTTTAGACTTAAGAGACAAATTGTCTCAAGTCATATTACTGCTACAGTTAAAGGTGGAATACTCCTTTTGGATATTGCTTCTCCATGTATAAAGTTGTCATAAATCTAAATTCCACGAGTGTTGATACTGAAATGAAAAAAGAAATCGTTTGAAAAATTCGTACAAATGCAAGGAAAACATTTCAAAATATCAAACTTTTACGATTAACGATTATACAGCAAAACGATGTTATATATAAAATCTCATCTTTAACCTAATTGACAAAGGGATAATATAACAAAGAGATGATTGTTCAATATAACTTGCACTTATATGTGAAGACAATACAATAGACACACATGCTTTGAAATGATATATTAATTACAAAAGTTTTTTTTAGACGTTAGATTTAATTAAATGAATTATTATGTTCGAAACATTGAGTTAATGTTTATGATTGTATGTTAATATGTATAATCTAAATATATAAAATTTTTTTTTATTTATTGCAATAAGTTATACATTAAGTAAATATGACACCGCGCGTAATATGATTGTGAATGATACTGACCTCTGTTAGTTCCACACTATACTTACTGAGTCTTGATTCTTCGCTTTTAGTTTTCTCTCAATTAAATTCTCTAATGCCTCGCTTCGCACACTCAAAGTCTCGATCTTCTCAACCAATTGTTGATATGGCGATGCGGGCTGCCCGCCCATTACTACGTGTCCCAATTTGCTGTCGATCTTAGCATCTAAGCGTGCGTTACGAATTAAGTTCACAATCCAGCATTCTGCTACATCCGCCTTCATATTCAATTTTTCCGCAAGCATTCTATAAATTAGATAAAAATAATTTAATTGTATGTTTTTATGTTTCAATAATGCAAAAATGTAGAAAGATTACATACTGAATACTAATACATTGATGAATTCTGCAGAATGTCTCGAAAATCATCAATCGTGCATTTTCTACAAATTCATTCAGTAAAGCGATTAAAAAGAAATCGTTAAAGACAACAGTCTGGCATTCTTGTAATTTCTGCCGAGCGCCATCAAAATCGAAATTAACATATAAGTGCTCAAGAAATTCTGTGATGGGATCTCGATAGGTATAAGATTCCTATTATGTAAAAATAAAAAAATTTTAGTTAAATATTAAATATCTTTCTTTATCTGCATATGGAGCATTTCATTTATATGTAATGTATTAAAAATCACGCAATTTCTTATTTCTTATAAATCCACAAATTTGGAATCCTATTTTTTTCTTAACAAAAATTTAATTAAACATATTTTCTTTTTTTTTCACAAATTTTCTTTATCAGAATTCATTATTTACTAGAAGAAGCTTGATTACAAATAATGAGTGATAAATTTTTATATATGCTCCATTTAAAGAAATAAGATTTCAAGATTCAAACCTGCTGTATCACTTTTACAAGATCCTTTAAAATAGAACGCCGAGAACGATTGACAATAACTGCAGCAGCCAAGTAACGGAGTATGTGTGGACACATTGTTTGAATAGCATTTAAATAACTGTAACAAAATATAAGCATCCCTTAGCTTCTTTCTAAATTTATTAAAAATATAAAATTTTTTTTTAATTGTACATACTGTGGCCGATAAAGAAACATCTCGATAATCAGATCTCTGCCTTTCACATGATTGAAGAACACAAACAGACTCCAGTGAATGAGCCATGTGCGTTGTTGCAGTACTTGCAGTGAATTACCAATAACATTACTGTCAATATATTCTCGTAATTTGTTTACATCCTCTAATGCTGTTTCCCAATTTTGTACAAGAATCTCTGATGCCAATTTTCCCCACAAGACATTCAAGTAATTCTGAAAAAAAAAATTAAAAAATTAAATATATATTTTTAACTATATTATATATATATATTTTTTTTAATTTATAAAAACTAATACCTTATCAGTAGGAGGCATAATCAGCATATAAAAGTACAAATATGATGTAGAGACAGAATAATTGCCACACTCATAGCGATATTTTGCTAGCTTTACAAAGCTATCCATCATTTCTACCCTAAACTATAAAATACAAATAAAGTTAGATCATAAAATCAATAAAATAAGTTTTTATTTCCAATATTTTATCATTTTATTAATTGATATATATTAGATGTTATATATTTTTATTATTTAGTGTATTTTACTCACATCTGATTCTTGAGTGAGATAATTATTAAGCGCTTTGGAATCACGCATATTTTCCATCTTCTTCATAACTTCCTCGTTATTCATAAGAGCTAGAACTACTGAGACATTTTGCTGAAGTATACTGAGCTCTTGGAGTACATCGGCACGTCTGACTTTTATCTCCTGCAACAGATACATTGCTCTAACTTATAATCATTGCATACATGATTGCACAATTGTATGCTTAATGGCATATATGCAGTATGGTAAAGCGTACATCCGGTACTTCCACATTCGGATACAACTGTTTCCTAATGTCAATGGTGTAGTCAATCATATTTGTTTTACTGAGAATATTGAGTTTTACTTGCAACAACTCATCTTCGTCATAAATCTGCAACACATCACATGTGACATAACCAAAATATCATGACGCATGGCAACGTCTAGTTTTCACATCGTACCTGTTTCGCCGATAAGAATTCCAGCAGAGGAAATACCAAGTGGCGATCCAAATATTGACCTATACGAGACGTTAAATCAAACTTTGCCATCGTGTTTTCGCCACGTTACTCTATGAATGACGGGACACGAAGAGACAATTTAACACATGGCAAACGACGAGCTTGCCAGCTTGAAGTTCACAACGACTTGTGAACCTCCTTCACTTCACAGAGGTTCACGCGGAAGCGTCACGATCTACAATAGATAATTTAAACCCTAAGCCTTAAGAAATTGGCCAATCATAGCCGAGTATTCTCTTCATACTTGACTGAGATTGGTCAATCTTTTAGGTCCGGTTCCACAACTCGAGTTAATCCGAGTTTAATACGTTAAACTGGGTCCTGATCGGTCCATTCACTACTTAAACTCGGATTAACTGGATTGTGGAACTGGGCCTTAAGGTTTAAGGCTTTAAGCCTGCGGCACGTACGATTTTTCGTACTAGATCGCATGTGAGCGTCTTAATTGACCAATCGTAATTTCGATATTAAAGAATTGTCAAATCATCGTAATGCTCGCATGCAATCCAGCATGAGAGAACGCATCGAAACAAGCATCGTGTGCCACTGGTTTAAATTATTTATTGTAAACCCGGTCATACAGTCAAGTATGAAGAGAATACTCGACTGTGATTGGTCAATTTCTTAAGGCTTAATTTACCTATTGTAGATCGCGAGACTTAACTATAGCCAATTATATCGACTTGTGCCTTGGGTAACCAGTAACGATTGACCAATCAGAGAGAATTCTATTTTGAATTGACCAATTGGCGACGTGAGCTGCGGTCGGGAAGACGTTCCAGATGCTTTGAAACATCATTCTATCAGAGAGAAAACTATAAATAAAAAAATAGCTACTATACATGCAAGAGTGATTGCGCATGCGTGAAAGAAAATAATCTCCCACTACTTGGGATCTGGGATATACATATAGGAAAATATTTGAGAGTAAAATGGAGCTTTCGTGATTTCTCTTAGAATTTTAGGTGTTTTCTATTGACAAGAAGAAACTTGAATTTGTCAAAAAATGCCACCGAAAAAGGCACCGGCACCGAGCAAAAAGGCGGATCAAAAAAAAAAAGAAAAGGTTATTGAGGTAAGAAGCGAATGCCGTTTTCCATCTCTAACCAAAAAATTCTAGATTTCCACATGTTTCTCTTAAATAACCTGTGGAACTGTGATTATAATTTATATTCTATCATTTATTAATATGTATGAAATGTGCTCTTATTAAAGCTTGGACCTTTTTTTTTTTTTTAAGGACAAAACATTTGGTATAAAAAATAAAAAGGGTGCCAAGCAGCAAAAATTTATTCAGCAAGTTGAAAAACAAGTGAAATCGGGCGGCGTAAATCCGCGGAAGCTCGAGGATCCTAATGTCAAAAAATTGGAAAAAGAGAAAAAGCTAAAGGAACAAAAAGAATTGGCACTTATTTTTAAACCAGTTCAAACACAAAAAATAGATAAAGGTACTGCATATATACCTTTGGTGATGAAGTAAGAAGTTATGAAATACTACGAGATAGATGTATTTTTCAAGTAAAAAGAAAGCACTACGATAAAACAATATTTACAGGCACAGATCCCAAGTCTGTTGTGTGTGCATTTTTCAAACAAGGACAATGTACAAAGGGAGATAAATGTAAATTCTCTCATGATTTGAGCATTGAACGAAAAGCAGAGAAACGTTCATTGTATTGCGATATGAGAGATGATGATAAGGAAGAAGATACAATGGATAAATGGGATGAAGATAAGCTGAAAGAAGTTGTAGAAAAAAAACATGGTGGTGGCAATCGTCCTACTACCGACATTGTAAGTTATGTTAATAGTTAATTAGCATTTTTTTAAATTAATAAAAATTTATTGGAAATTTTGTTCAAGAAAAAAATAAAGTCAAATACTTTTCCTTGTTAGATCTGCAAACATTTCTTAGAAGCAGTAGAAAAAGCAAAATATGGTTGGTTCTGGGAATGTCCATCTGGTCAGAAGTGTATTTATAGGCATGCTTTACCTCCTGGATTTGTCTTAAAAAAAGATAAAAAGAAAGAAGATAAGAAGAATGAAATATCCTTGGAAGATTTAATAGAAAAAGAAAGGGCTAATTTGGGACCTAACCAAGTATGAATATTACATTAAGTAGGAATTTTTAATGCAAAATTAAATTTTACATAAAACGCAATATTCTGATAATATTTTCATGTAATAAAAAATTTCAACAGACCAAGATAACATTGGAGACATTCCTAGCTTGGAAAAAGAGAAAATTGAAAGAAAAAGAAGAACAGGCCATCAAAGATGAAGAAAAGAAGAGAAATGATTATAAAGCTGGTCGCCAAATTGGCATATCAGGAAGAGAAATGTTTTACTTCAATCCAGATCTTGCAACTGGAGATGGTAAGATGTTCGAGAGATATGACTTGTTTAAATTCTTCCTATAATAAATTTAATTTATTATTTAAATCGTAGGTATTGATGAAGGAGATGAAGCAATATCTAGTTATGTTCGTGAAGATGACGATTCCGAGGATGTACAATATAGAGAACTCGATATGGAACGTCTTGCTTTTGAAGCTAGCGAAATTGATTCTAATGGTATCACTGTGGCTACTGTAGATCGGTTAAAAGTCAACAATGTCACAGATAACAATAAGGATATTACAGGTTATAATTATATCACTTGATATTAATATATTCATAGTTTGTTAGTAAATATTTCAAATTCAAAAACATTGTGATTTATGTATAAATTAGGATATGATAGAATTTTAGAAGTCTGTAAATTATTATATAACTATTAATATCTTTATTATCCATTAATTATTGCTTTTCTAAATATTCAAGAAATTTTTAATCTTGTTAATAAAACATTAATATACAACGAATATATTAGTTATAATAATGTATTGCTGGATAATTAATACAAAAATTTTTATTCTAGTGACTCTGGAAGAGGGTGCCGCAGCAGTGGCTATTAACGAAAACCTCTTCATAGAGGAAGATTTAGAAGGTTTGGAAGAAGAATTGGGGGACCTGGACTTGGAGGAGTAATCCAGTTGTCCCGATCGTGCATCTCTCCTCACTCTACATCATGTTGCTCCTGTGTTTTATCTCTTTTAATACATATTGCTCAGATAACCATTAGCCTCAAATGTGATGTACTGTATATTAATATAATTTGCATCCTATTCTCACACAATGTTGCATCATCAATATTTCAGCATCAGTGTTGCATCTATGTATTCAGGTATGTGTGCAAAGAGCTGGTCTCACATCAACCATCCAGAATATGTAGCATAATAACTTAATATCAATTCAATTATTATCTTCGAAAATTAAATGTCTTTTTATAGTGTAGAGATTATTCAATGATTACAATATCTGTGAATACCACAATATTCAATGCTATATATATGAAATAGTACATATGCATATATTATTTTTATAATATTTCTATGTATGTATATAATTTTTCTTGACAAAAATAGAGGAAAACTATAGCGAGAATTTAAATCTGACATGTTAGTAAAACAAAATTTGGCTTTTTATCCATTGGTTTATTATGAATAGAGAATATCTGGAATTTTAATATAGACTTTAAAAATTTTTTACTCTTATTAATCCATATATCTAAATTTTCTATAAATATAATTCAAATAAAAAAATACTATTGATTGGAAAAAAATTAAAGTTACTTTTAATATGTCATTAGGCGTGTTCGGAAATCTTACTCTTGGAATAAGGTAGCATTTAAATGATCAACCAGATTCAAAAGAAGAAGAGATTTCTTTATTCTGATTGGTCGATTCAATGCTATTTTCACAAATAGAATTTTCGAATCATCCTTAACCTATAGTAACTTCATGCCCCATGCTTCTATGCACGCGTGAAACGGAACGCACCCTATGAATCCCATCATCTCTCTTGACATTAGGTATATTTTGTACGGCGTTCTACATAAATTTAACGTATATGTTATTTTTTTATACTAATCGTTCTTTAATAAGAATTCTTTTGAATTTCCAACAAATTCTCTTTTATATGCCTCTTACTTGTACTTATTTGATCCACAGTCAATTGATATAGGTTAGAAAATTTGATCACGTCAACAGAACTGACATCAATAGAAAACATGGATAGTAGTAAGTATTTTCCATTTGTGCGCTTCTTTTTTCGTATATTTAGAATTATTCTAAATTTCCAAAACTATAATTGAATTAATTTGTTGTCTTTTTTTTTTTTTTAGACACGGACGATGATAGCGTTTCAAGTAATGAAGATATGAAACTGAGAACAACAGATCCATTCAATAATTATTCTCAAGATCATCCAAATGATTCCAGTTACTCTGGGATGCGCAATATAATATCTGCTATTGATAATGATGATAATTATTTAAGTCACAAAAAAATATCTAGGTCTAGACATTCTTCCTCCTCTTCATCCGACGATAATAATGATCAACAATACAGTAATTTACCAAAATATGAGTACGAAATGAATGTTAGCAATTACAGTGAAAACATGTGCAAACATAGGAATAAAAGAAAAAAATTAAAGAACGAAGATGCAATTGATAGTATAAAGAAAGAAAAATCTGCAGAAATTGAGTTAGCTAATAATATGCTTATCTATGACAGCAAAAATAATCTATCTCATACCTCAAAAGCTCAAAATATGATGAAAAAAATGGGATACAAGCCAGGAAAAGGTCTTGGAAAAGATGATCAAGGTCGTGTAGACCCAATAGAAGCAATTACGCAACGAGGTCGAAGAGGATTTGGGCACTATGTACCAGGCCTAAAAGAAGCGAGTCTTAAATGGAATCCTGAAGAAGAAGAAATAAAAGCTGTAGAAGATATTGAATGGTTACCAAATGTGCATCCTGATACATTAACTGAAAATATAAGAGATTGGTTAAAATTGGGACCAAAAAAACTCACCATAGATGATGAAACTATGTTTTGCGATCCAGAAATTTTGGAGCAAATTATCATGTCGAAAACTGTATTTGACAAATTGGACAAGGTTGAGATGCGTAAAGCGAGAACTCGATCAAATCCTTATGAAACGATTCGCACTGCTAATTTTCTGAATCGTGCGGCTGTCAAAATGGCAAATATAAACAAAGCATGTAATTTTATGTTTACCGACCCAAAGGATTTACATCCGGATGATTTACTGTATTTTGCCGATGTATGTGCCGGTCCGGGTGGTTTCAGCGAGTATATTTTATCTAGAAAAAAATGGCATGCCAAAGGATTTGGATTCACTTTAAAAAACGAAAATGACTTTACATTGGATGAATTCTTTGCTGGTCCATGTGAAACTTTTCATCCTTTTTATGGTTCTAAAGAAAATGGAGATGTATTTGATCCACAAAATCAAGAAGAATTTAGATCTTTGATAATGAAACACACATATGGCAAAGGTGTACATTTTATGATGTCAGATGGAGGATTTTCCGTGGAAGGTCAAGAAAACATACAAGAAATTCTATCTAAACAGTTATATCTGTGTCAGTGTCTGGTGGCATTAATGATAGTGAGACCAGGTGGCCATTTTGTAACAAAATTGTTTGATTTGTTCACACCTTTCAGCATTGGACTTGTTTATCTAATGTACAGATGTTTTGAAAATATTTGCATCTTCAAGCCCAATAGTTCTAGGCCAGCTAATTCAGAACGTTATTTAATATGTAAAAGAAAAAAGTTTGATACACAAGCAGTAGTAGATCATCTTTCTTATGTTAATCATTTACTTTTAACAAAAGATGATAAAAATGATGTAATTCAACTGGTGCCGCTCGACGTGTTGGAAGCAGATAAGGCATTTGTAACATACTTGAGAAGCTCCAATAACGCTCTAGGAAAGAAACAGATAATAGGCCTCTTAAAGATCGCGGCATTTTGCGAAGATCCAATGCTGACAGAGCCAAAACAAGCGGATATGCGAAAGGAATGCCTGAATTATTGGGATATATCTGATAAAACTCGCGTGAGACCGCAATTCGTTAGACCACAAGATAAGATATGGGCGATTCTAAACGGTTCTGAATGTTTCTTTGGATCCGAAGCACAGAAATTGACGATTGAGAACATAAAAACATTATTAAATCAACCATACAATTGGTTCTGCATGCCTTGTGGTTTTACTTCTTGTGATAAACCAGCTACGTTTTATTTAGGCTTGGGAAGGAGAAAGGTATTTCGCTACATAAAAGGAGGCAAATGGGAATCAATGGGAGATGTAAAAATAGAACTGCCACCTGATACTCTGGTATACGCCGAACTAATCTATGAATCAAAATTGACGGGAAAGTTCTTCCTCAAGACACAAACATTACATATCTTGGATGCTTACATGCTTGGTGGAGAAGATGTTAGCAAACGATACTTACATGATAGGTAAGAGATCTCTTATTTTTTATTAAGCATAATAAAAAATTCTAAAGTGTCACTAACATGCTCTGAGCTGTTAATATAAATAACATGTCTTAAACATTGAATACAAAGTAAATTAATCATGTGTTATAATGTGTATAAATTCTTCTTTAACATATTTATATGTAGGTCAATATTACAAAGTCTATAGTCTATAAATTACATTGGAGTAGATAAACACAAAGTTAAATAGAATTACTAAAGAAAAATTTTATTATGAGTAAATTATGCTATTGTATTAATAATAGATAATATTTTTATACAATATCTGCCACAGGTATAAATTAACTATGAAATTTTGCGACGCATTGTGGAAACCAGTTCCAAATGATTACGTATGTGTGCGCGCCAAAGAGAGGTTCATGCTAACTTCAAATATAGGAAGGAAATTGCGTGTCACGCATCCATCTCAGGCAAAAGTAAATAATGCGTTCGAGTCGCAAAAAAATTTCTTAGAACGTGACAACGAAAACGACACGGAACCTATATATTCCACATTCAACAGTGTACTTTTCTTAAAAAGTATCGCCCACCCTTGGTCACGTCATATTAGCAGAAAAACAGGTGAACTTTATGTTTATAATCCACGTACTAAAGTAACGGAATATGAAATCCGAAACGGTCAATATAATAGACCACCTGAAGCTGAGGCAGATTTTAAAGAGACGTTTGAGAATCGTATTATCTGGCATTGGCCTTGTGATCGTGAATTAAATATGGACACTTTAGTTGCAATGATGAATCCATCACAAAATGTTTGAATCATGTTATATTGTAATATACCATAAATTTATATGTTGTCAAGTTTTTTTTTAAGTATTTGGATTTTTCTTAAAATATTCTATTTTTGATTATAGACAATTTAACTACAGTTCCATTAATCGATGATTTTTAATATTTCAAAAAATCATCAAAATGAAAAAAATTGTTAGAAAATACTAGTAACTTATAGCAAATTATAATCTATAGGGAAACATAAGAAACTTAAAAGACTGCATCTTCTACCCATATGTAATGATATACTTTAGTTTACAAGAAATTTGTTGCAAAATATTTAGATCGTGTATTATATTGTATATGAATTACAAATTTATTATTAATCATATAACTAATTCTTTTTTTCAGTTATAATTTTCCTAAATAATTTTCCTAATATAGACTATTTTTCATTAAAAATAATTCATTTGTGTATCACAGGTTTTATCTGGTTAATATTTGGAAAGTTATGAGAAATTAAAATGAAAAGAATTTGTTTAAAAAATGTTTAAAAAGATTAGAAAACCTTAATATTTTTAGACACGAAAAAGAGATTCCTTGTACAATTCTAACATGGATCCTAGTTTTATATATATTTTTTATGTTAAGACACTTATATAGAGTGTCCTAGACCACCCGTACACCCCTTTTCTTTCAAAAACTAAGCATTTTAGAGAAAAACGTTTTCGACAAAAATTGTATGGTTTTGAGAGGAACATAACGACCTTAACGATGCCATCCAAGGTCAAACCAATGACATCATCTTATGTTCCCCTCAAAACCTTACAATTTTTGTCGAAAATGTTTTTCTCTAAAATACTTAATTTTTGAAAGAAAAGGGGTGTACGGGTGGTCTAGGACACCCTGTATGTATAAATATCCGATATTAATACATTAATGAACAATTACTAACAAGTTCTCTTAATAGTTACAATCTGTACATGATCATTGTAAAAATATATTTGAGAAGACACAATAAACAAAAAAAAATTAACTATTATAAAAATTTATAATTGCGCACATATGTACCAATCTGTGCATTTCAATGTGTAGTGCATTTTTTAACCACACCAGGCATACTTTGAAAATGTCTGCCAGTCCGCAGTCTGACAAGTGGAACGGAGAAATGCGATGCATCTTCATGCAATGTATCTTCATGTAATATTTTTTACAAGATATAGGAATTTTTCATGTACTCTCAACAAATATTTTATATGGTAATATTGTATAAATATTATTATTAAATTCCAATATGTGTTATTTACAGTGTTATTATTTTTTCTATGTGTTTTATTATATTTTTTTAGAAATTAATTTTATTTAATGAACAATTATTTCTCTATTTTGCAAATTAAAATTTGCTTATGTAACAGCAATGCAATAATTTTATTTTAATTTTATTTATTTTGTGTATATATGCTTCTAACATATTAACTATCCATCACGTTGGCGAATAGTAAAAATTATTAACGTTTTATTAGACACAATATTACTGAACTAAATTGTAATATATGCATATTTGTCATTCAATAAATATCCTATTAATAAATATACTGTTGTAAAAAGATAATGATTTTGAATTGCAAGTAATATTATAATTACTTAAAGAAACAAATGTAATTATATATAAATTATAACATGTTAATTTATTATAAACAATCTCAATACATTATATACAGCTATTTTTTAATATGTTTATATGTATATTTATATTTACATTATGTGTATAAATATCACTCCGCGCACATTCACATATCATTTTCACACTCAATTTTTGAATTTATTCCTGTTTATAGTTTATAGAAGTGACCCCATTTCAAAATGTAAAGTGTAAAAAAAAATTTTATTTCGAGTTTATAAAAACAAATATAACTACATATTTTCTAAATATGTATGTATATACACAGTTTGAAATGAGATTCTGACGTTGTCTCACGTTTTTATCATTTAAATATTAGTCATATATAATATTATTGTGTAATATTAGTTATATATCAAATATTGTAATAATCAAATATTAAATATATCAATATATCAAATATTGCAATAATATTAAATAAAGACTAATTTGTTACATATATCTATAAAAATTTTGTTTAAAGATTTATAATTTATTATTATGAAAAAGTAAAATATGTCTTTAGATAATTTAGAAAAAAGCTAATATAATTTTTTTGTAAGATGTATTTTAAAATAATTTGCTTAACATATTCATGATTCAAAGATATAATGGCTCATTCCATTCTGTGTATATATTTTTTCGATGCATATATAAGTATAAATTTTTATAAACGCCAGCAATTAACTGTCTTTTTTTTAGTCTTGTATCACATTAAATATAATTATCTCGAAGCTCTTATTCTTTAAGTTCAAAATAAAAATCATTCTATTCTGTATCTTTAAGAATACAATGGAAGATATATTAATATGCAAATTATTTCAACTTAATTATTTTTGGCAGTTACATAGTTTGAACTATTACAATACTATTGTTACAGCAACAGTATATTTTCAACAACTAGGTAATCCTTGGTAACAAAAATTGTGCTAAAATACTTTATAGTCTTTGCTCCTCCAAACTTTACGAATTTAGATATTCGTTGGCATTATAAGTTGACCACAGATTAATATCTATTTCTAACTTTGCATCAACATGAATCTATTCAATAATAAAATCATATAGAATTCTAATCTCTGGTTAACTAAATCTCTTATAAAAATGAATCGATATATACGCATATATGGCACTTTAATGCGCGTATAGTGTCTTAGAATTCAAAAAAGGAAAATAAACATACATGGAACATAATGAATCACAAAATGTATCATCTGTGATAAGAAAGAATAGTAGTTGCCCATAGAAGACGTTGCCAGATCCAACGCGGTACCCTGCATGGTACAAAGTTGGTCATCGCGCCGGCCAAGTGGCGTACCCAATCCCAGATGCCCCACGGTGCGTGTCCGCCGTTAACATACAGAACGTATGTAAAACCGTCCTTACATTTTCCCCGTATCGAATAATAATATGGAAGAAAGCTATGCAATCGAAAGTGACATCTCTGATAAAACAATATTGCAGGAGCATTGCTGGAGAGCACGTGTAGGAAGACTGCCTTTACAGAGGAACGTTCGGGAGCGGTGACATGGGCCAACAGTTGTTCCAACAGCAACGAAGCTATTCCATTTCTCCTATACGCGCGTCGTACTCCTAAGCTAAGTATATAACCCACTAAACAATTTTTTCCTAAACTGGAACACAAGATACCGCGATCTTCTTTATTTAACCTGGCATAGGGCTTTATCTCTGCAACGATCAGCCCTATTATTACTCCACCATAACCCGCCGCAAGCGCATAGAACCTCGACGAGCTTGTAATGTCTTCGTACCATGAATAAGGATAATCTGTACAGGTAGAAATTAAATATTAAATATATATTATTATTTAAAATTATATATTATATACTATGTTTATTGCAAATTTCCTCTTGTAGTATATATATATATATATATATATATATATATATATATATATATATATACATATATATAAATATATATATATATAAATATTTCTTGACATCTGAAAAAAATATCACTTAAAATCTTTTTAATAAAAAGCACTTTACATTCCTGCATTAACTGCTATAAATAATACAATTCTAAAACTCAACTCATATTCTAATAACTGAAAAGTAAAAAATATAAAAGATAATTTGTACATATAACTTTGATATCTAAAAGGTTCTTTTAATTTGACATTATATGTAAACATTTGACATATACATAAACAAAACAATTTTGTGTCATTATTTTAATTTAAAGTTCTTTTCTTCATAGTTTTATCTGTCCCTGCGAAATATAGAATCATTTCTTGATCTTCCTATTTCTCTTCTTCCCCAAATAAATTTAAATAATAATTAATTAATTTTGTTCTAATAATTAATTGAAGGAGATCTCAAAAGGAAGCTAAAAAATTTAAATGACACAATGTTTTTAATTCTGTGTTACATTTATGTATTGTAGACAAGATCGCTTGTGCGGGTACCAAGTGTACGCACCTATGGGGAACCAATCTTGACAGAGCGAGCGCACCTCCTCCAGGTCATCGGGACAGAGGAAGCGCAGCTGCACCTCGCCCAGGACGCATAGCGGCACGGTGACCGCCGGCGTCGTCACGGAAGCAGCCGCTGTCGTTGTCGTAGTCGTCGTCGTTGTTGTCGGGCAACAGATGGTGGTCGAACAGTCTCTCGCGACGGTCTCATCCGCGATGTAGGAAGCACGTTGCTTGCCGTCGAGCGGCTCGACCCCGTTCACTCCAGCGACACGAGCGGACTCGCTATCCCCGATCTCCGGCAAGATTACCGGTAGATATCGGTTAAAAGACACGACCATCGCGCGACCGCGGCTGGCCTGTTCTCGTCTCACGGCTTATCATTTGTATATCGTTGCGGGTCAAGAACGCGATGGTAGAATCAAGAGAAATACGTCACGTCGCGCGTTGACAGCGACCGCTGCCGCTCGTAAACACGCAGCAGCGGCACGTCGTAGACATTTTGTTTTCGCGTGTCGCTGTAGTGCACGTTCGTTGTTATTGTTATCGCGACTCACGCGAATCCGCACTTGACATCGCGACCGCTGGACCTCGCGCATCCGCTATTCCTCGACGCGCGCGGTGTAAACAACCCTGCGTCCATTTCCGCGGACAGATCGACAACGACAACGGGTCCGACGACCCGAATGCGCCTGGTGGTGATGTTACGATGGATGGTGCGCGGTTTTTCCTCTAAAGATCAACACGAATCCTATTTTTCGCGGATTAATCGATCTTCATGATTGCGTTCGAAAATGCGCTCGGGATAGAATATCATTCGCTCGACCAATCGGAGCACGGAAATTTCTGCTCCTTTTATTCTGATTGGTTGATCGAACGCTGCTTTCTCCGGTGAATGGATTCTCGAACGCAACCCGGGATTTTAATCCGGTCGTGGTAGAGACGTGCGAAGTGTCTGCGCAAGTGACATTGCTTTGAATCAGCTGTTGACGGTCGTTGATATAGGATCTTTCAAATTTTAATAATCACCATGGCGGCAAACAAAGCTGTCACTGTCCTTGCGCCGAATGGTCGCCGGCAAAATGTAAAGATTACGATGAACACGACGATTTTACAGGTATATAAACTCGATATATTATATCTTTTTTATTAGCGGATTACGACGTTTGCATTCGTTAAATAAAGTGCCATCTCGAAAAGTCTTCATAGATTCTCTTTACAGGTTCTGGAGGAAGTATGTCAGAAGCAAGGTTTCAACGTCGATGACTATGACATAAAGTGAATATAACACTTTATATTTGGATTTTTGCAATAATATAATATATAATTTCCATTACATCTCCCTATTACAGACACAATCGTCAGATATTAGATCCTAATACGACATTTCGTTTTACTGGTGTACCAAATAATGCTCAGTTGGAGATGGTAGCGTGCACAAAGACGCGTTTCGCGTCGAATGTTGCGATTGCTATTCAGTCAGAGGATGGAGAGAGAATAATGCGCGAATTTTCGCCTAAAACAACGTTAGCTCAAGCATTGATAGAAATATATCCCGATTCGGATCTTGAGAGGGCTGTATTGATCTATATGCATCAAGAAGTATGTATACATATATAGATATTGTTATGTATTTATAGACAAAAAATTGATGTTTATGTATTTATAGACAAAAAATTGATGTTTTTATAATTTACTGTTAAGTATAATGAATATGTAAAGAAATAAAATCTTTCCACATAGGTATGTGGCAGAGAAGCATTAGAAAAGACAACATTGAAATCATTAGGCCTCAGTAGTGGAAGGGCAATATTACGATTAATGTATCGTGACCTTGAACAATTAAAAACTCAAGCACATGTATCTGTTCCTTTGCTTCCAAAGTCAGAAATGGCAATGGATAATTTATCAAGCAATAAAGATTGTTCCCTGAAAGTGCCATTATCTGTACCACATTGTAGTAAGACATTGGATGATAATATTTCATCAATAAATGTGTCAAATATAGAAAATCAAAAGTCTGAGGCAAAGATAGATAGAAAATGTGAGGAAGCAAGTGTGCTCAATGATAAAGAACAAGAAACAGATACATATAGGATAGAAGAAAGTCATGCCACTGAATCCAGTCATAAAGATCATGAGAGTGGAAGAGATCAGTACAATACAGAGGCGCACACAAAAGTTCAAGAAGATGTGTACGAAGTGAAGTTTGTAAGGTGTAATTGTGCAACGTGCAATCTCATTCAAATGACACGCTTACTTATCAATAATTTTATTATAGCTAGGGGAAAGAAACGCTCTAGTATTCGATCATGCCGGAACTCAGGCATTGCCGAGAGACGAACTGCCGGATAATTTCTTCGAACTCGATTTGCACGACGCGAATATTCTCCTTCGAGATGCTGCTAAGCGTCGCAAGGAACAACTCGAGGACGCTCCACTTCTGACAGAGGCGATGCGTCAACTGAATCAAAACAAACACATTCTGGATCGATTGAACAAATATGGACGTACTGTAATTCGCGTACTATTCCCGGATCAATTTGTTCTTCAGGGTTTGTTCAAACCGTTAGAGACTATCGAAACCGTTAAGAACTTTATCAAGAATTATTTGGACGATCCGAATTGCGAATTTGTTATCTGTGAGTAATAACATGCAATTATTCATTCTATGTGAATAGGGTAAATATATAATTTATAATAATTGTAAAAAAATTTTATTTTTTGCAGATACTAGCCCGCCAAGGCATATTCTAAATTCTGACGCGCGTTTAATAGATGAAAATCTTGTTCCCTCTGCTAACGTTTATTATTCCGGGCAATCGCTGCTCAGGACGAGTGTAAAAGAGACATTGACAGATCCTCGAGCTGCTGATATCGAAGCTATAAAATCTAGGTAAAGTATACTGATTGTATTGATCTCGATTGTCGCTAAATTTTATATTTATTTATATAGAACCGCCACGACGCGAAAAGAACAAGATCCAGCAACTGAAAAAGGTAGAAGCACAATTATCGAGAGCAATCATGTAACTCCAGGACCAAGTGGTAGTAAATCATCATCATCATCAACTCGAAATCAAAATAAGATGCCAAAATGGTTCAAACAGGCAGGTTTAAAATAATTAATTACTTTGCTAATAGCACCGAGAGAGAGAGAAATGGTTCTTCAAATTGTAATAATGTAATTGTATAAACAATATTCTACGGGATTTTTATGTAAATTATTGTTGTACGCGCAGTAATGTATGTGGCATATATATATGCACATACATATTTTATCCTTACTGCAAGACTAAAATATACAAATCTATGCACAACAAATGTTCAACGTGTATCTCATT
The DNA here is from genome assembly GCF_003227725.1 of Camponotus floridanus. NCBI lineage: Eukaryota > Metazoa > Arthropoda > Insecta > Hymenoptera > Formicidae > Camponotus > Camponotus floridanus. The sequence goes on from NW_020229414.1 coordinate 384,806, forward strand.
ATTCCAATTGAGATGTACAAAGCTGTACATAAGAGAGTCCAATATTTAGTAAAATTAGTTATAAAAGTGAAAACAAAATGCTACATATACAAATAGTAAAGTTCTTACAATCTATTCTATGGCCGCAGTAATAACATTTTATATATATAATTTGTATGAAAAACGGTGTTATATAGAGTCGAGTGATGAAAAGTACAATCGTGAAATATGCAGCAATGATATTAACTGTGTGATAAAGGTGCTTTGATCGATAACATTAAGTATATATATATTTTTTTAAGTAATAAATATAATAGTTTTTAGATATAGCATAACAAGACTTTAGTCCATGAGATCTTTTTTTGTCCTTGAAATGGTGAATGCTTATGTATTTTGCAGAATGAAGCGAAAGATTGCAATAATGTTTGCGATCATTAATGTGAATCGACTATATTAATCGTTTACTCGTCGAGGTGCCATTAACTTTGTAAATCGGGCGGTACCGTCGTGGGCGATTGCAATTGCAAGTGCATGAGCCTTCGAGCAGGACCACCGATTATGTTTCCGGTCGGACCGGAACCGCCGGCCTCCGCTTCGATACTTTCTCGTAAATTTGCTTCTACTGGATCCGCGGTGTTATCGTCGTCATTTGCTACCGTATTCTCATCTTTTACCATTTGCGATTGCAGTTGCGAGTCCAACAGTCGCATATATTTGTCCATATCGCCGCCTTTGTCCTCATCGTCACCGCCTAGTGATCCCTCCGAGCTACCTTCGAATTCTCCCTCTCCTCCCGGAACAACTAGATCGAGGATGCCTCTTAATGTACTATCAAATACGTCCGCGTCGAAATCTATTCGTCCACCATCCTCCGTATCTTGCATGTCATTGTCCGTCGATTGTTCTCTATAAATAAATCACAACTGTTTATTTTCAATTAAATTACGAGTAAATTACATTTGTTTGTTCGTAAAAATTACATCTATTCCTGTGATACATAAATGTCATACCCTAAGAAATGCACGCCATCAATATCACTAGCTTGATTAAGAAATGATTGTACTTTCTCTCGGAGACTTAAAGATTCTTGATCCAATTTTCTATCTTTAATATTGCCCCACTGTTGGTTCAAATATGTTTCTAATTGCGCAGGATCCACGTTCAGCCAACTATCGCTATCCGCAGGACTCAACATAGTTTCATCTTGAGCTATATATAAGAATAATATAAATATAAAATATAAATATACATGTAAAATAAAATTTAAACGCAGCAACAAGTATACGATTTAACGTAATCGAAAAATTACTATACTGCTACTTTATAAGAGAACAATTTAAAATATAAATTCAAAGTAATAAATTACCATGCATTTCAATGTCATTAGTTTGAATGTTCTCCCATGCTTCTAAAACTTTTTGAGCATCACTTTCGTACAAATCTGAGAGATTATCAAATAAAGTCGCATGCTTCAAGAAATACTCTTTTGCTGTGGATAGTAGCTTCTCACGTTCCTGGCTACCTTCCAACAGATCTCTAAAGTAACCGTTCGCTTCTAAACGAGCTAGATAAGCATTAAAAGCTGGTTCGTTCAGCTTTAATTTTTCAGCATCATCGGGAACGTCCGGGGACTGTCCCTTGGTACGTTTTCTACGTTCCTCATTGGCTCGAGCTACTAACATCTCTAAACCACATGCTATTTTAACTCCGAGGACATGAGCATTGTATTTTGAGCAAGTTGCAGGTGGTATGTTCCAACCTGTTCTTGGATCACCGGTATAACGACAGTGCGTCACCATCGCGTACAAACATTTGGTCATTCTGACATTGACCATAGTTCGCTGCTCTGGTGGGAAATATCTCATGGCACGACACACCTAGGATACAGGATAATATATATACATATATATAATATATATAAAATCGATTATATTAAATAACGTTTATGATAAGAACACACCTTGCGTTCTAGTGGATCCGAATGACAAATAGTTCTAATCACTGGAGCTATGAGTCTTGGTTCTAGGCGAAGTATAGAGGCTGCTTTTTCCGGCAGGAATGCTCTGGCCTTATGTTTCCTCTTCTGAATCTCATCGGGATAAATGCCAATTCGCTTTTGCAACACAAGCTGTACCTTTTCAGACATCTTGGAGATATGTGGCTTGCCATTTATATTATTTAGCAAATTAGGAAACGACGTTCCCCTCTCTCTGATAACATGAATATCACCGTTATGAATGAACACACGATCCTGACACGTCTCGGGGCTGGCCCACAATGGCAGGACATTAGCAGCTTCTATCAGAAGAAATTCCCCATCCGAGTCCACTACTCTAGCGATCAATCCATCGAAAACTTTGGTAAGCCTAAATATTAGGAATACTGTCAGCCATTCGTCGCCTATGTCCTCGTCGAAACGTAGATTCGCATAAATATGAGGCAAGATATGGTAATCTAATGACAAATGATTGATTATTATAATTGATTAGTGATTCTTCTACGGAAAATAAAAAGAAGATAAAAAAAATGATACATTTAGAGATGAAATAATTACCTTCCTCCACTGCTGATCCTTCGAGGATTCTATTCAGTAACATCGCCTGCTTGGTTCTAGGACGGAAATTTAAGCTATCACCATGCCAGATGTAATCTGTGATGAACGGGGCGATCTCTTCGTTATACTTAGCAATTTCCTCGCTCAATTTCGCCTCCGTTACCGCGTCCGGGTCGGACGCGTAACAGAATTTGGGATAAAGGAAACACTCGAGAATATCCTCCTCTTTGGCCTTGTGCGTGACCGCGGTATTTGCCATTTTTTGGCGTGGCATTTGACTCTTCGATAAACGTCAGTTTATCCGCCAAAAACGCGCGTTTCTCTACGTTACTCTGGGTTCACCCAGGTCAACTTGAAATGGATCACCTCACAGTGCTCGGTTCCCATGGGCGTTCCCCGTGGATGACCGCATAGGTGATAAAAAGAGTGAGTAAAGTTGTTTACTGCGTTATTCAAGATACATGACCATAACCTGTGTCATCGTCCAAGTCGTCCAACTGATGCAGCTCAGGCACGCGCTGACGCGCGAACCTAGCCTGACCTTTCGCGCACCTATTCTAACCTTCACGATCTTTCAGAGGATGCTGTCCTGTCACATCACGGTGCTTGCAAAGTGCGTGCAATGGAACGCGATACGAGGCGCACGAGTGGAGAAATGAATTCAATTTTTCGCTGAGAAAGAGATACGGATTGATCCGGATATGTAAATGAAGCTATCGTCGTGATGAGATCGTTAGCTTCAATGGGTCCGGCTTCTTGGATCGTACATCGTAATTGATAAGGTATTTGCGAGTGAATTTCGCAGAACATGGCGACCACCAAAAGTCACCCGGGCGGCCGATCATCGAGCTGTTTACGCAAGTATCGGCTGCTCTTCGCCTTCGGTATAACCGTATTATGTGTCCAGATCTATCTGCACACATTTTTCGGTCTGGACAATGGTAGAAATAAATCCAACCGGCTGTCATCTGGAGAGGTAATTCTTATCTAACCTTAGCCCCAGAGGAAACATGTATATACATAAGTGTATATATAATAATAATGAAAAGTTGATTTATACTTGATATTTTTTTGTTGAATTGCAGGGCGGCTCTTCTCAACCTGAAGAGGATGAAGGCTTGCCGAAAGGCTTACGTCAGCTAAAACTTCCACCTGATAAGCAAACAAATTTAAACAAACAAACACTGCAATCTCAATTAAGAAACCGCACTGCCCGAATTAAGTTAGATCGTAAATCGTTAAATTTTACACCTATGTGCGAAGTTACAACTAGAGAAGCAGTGAGTGCCATAATGCGTGCTCAAAATCAAGCATGCAAGCAACGCATTGTCAATATGACGTGCCTTAGTCAGCAGGGTGTATTGTACCCGGAAAGAGTACAATCTTTATGTCCTCACTCTCCAGGTTTTACAGGCATGCCGATCACCTTAGGCTGCTATAAAGATGATAAGACATTGAGAGTGCTTTCTGGTTATTATCATATCTTCAAAGGGAACAATACACCAGAGCGTTGCGCTTATATGTGTCTTCAATCGGGATTTCCATATGCCGGTACAGAATACTCGTTAGTGTCTCCCAAAATTTACAGCTTATATGTTGATACATTGTGTAAACTTTATAAAATATATCGTATAAAATTTTAGAATAGAATGTTTTTGTGGAATGGAAGAACCGCCACAGACGAAACGATTACCAGATTCTAGCTGTAATATGAAATGTTCCGGCAATCCGAGACAGATATGCGGTGGCTATTTAACTATTAATGTATATTGGACTGGAATTCAAAGTATGTGAATACATGAAAATATGCATAACTACTTATAGAATCATTAAAGATCGTTTTCTAATTTGATAGAATTTAAACCTCAAGAGGCAAGAAATTCGAGTTTAAGAAGTGAATCTGAACAACCTGTGCGAATAGCCTATCTACTGACAGTAAATGGCAGGGCAAGTAGACAAGTGAAACGACTTATTAGTATTTTGTATCATCCCTCACACTTGTTCTATATTCATGTTGATGCGGTAAGTTGTGCAACAAATTCTACTTATTTATATTTAGATATAAAAAAACTAAATTCATATATATATATATATATATATATATATATATATATATATATATGTATTTTTCTTTTACATTAATTTGTGATAAATTTATACAAACTTTAGATATATAATTATATGATGAAAAATTACATAAATTTTTCAATTATAATTTTAGTACATATTTCTATTTGAAATTATTAAGAATCCTTAGATTCTTAAGAAAATTATTAAGAATCTAAGGATTCTTAATAATTTCAAATAGAAATATGTACTAAAATTATAATTGAAAAATTATTAAGAAATTATTAAGAATCCTTAGATTCTTAATAATTTTTATACATATTATTACTCTATTCTATTTAATTTTTATACATATTATTTCTCTATTCTCTACATGCATCGTATTGGATGTAATATAAAACTGATGTAAAATTGATATTAAATATAATAGCTAAATTAGAGAAATATTTTAATCAAGTCATGTATTTTCAGAGACAAGATTATTTATATCGAGAAATGTTAGAATTGGAAAGATTGTGTAAATTAAATAATATCAAAGTGGCGAGAGGGGAGGGTTTGCGACACGCGAGCATTTGGGGTGGTGCAAGTCTTTTGACGACATTTCTGAAATCCGCGCAACAGATGCTCGCATATGAGCAGCATTGGGATTTTCTTGTAAATCTTTCGGAGTCTGATTTCCCCCTGAAAAACAACAGCCAATTGACGGACTTTCTAAGTTGGAATAAGAATATGAATTTTGCAAAATCACATGGAAGGGAAGTTCAACGTTTTATATCAAAACAAGGTCTGGATAAGACTTTTATCGAATGTGAGGCGCGCATGTGGCGAATCGGCGATCGAAAATTGCCAGATGGTATGTAATTTTATACATATACTTTTAATATACATATAAGCAATTTTTTAGAATTTTTTTATACATAAAGAATTGTTTTATAAAATTGTATGTATATATCATGTATATTAATTTTACTATTTTTATAGGTATTCAAATTGATGGTGGTAGTGATTGGTTCGCTTTAAGTCGGGACTTCGTCGAGTACGTCGCGAGTCCGAATCCCGATCTATTAGTAAACGATCTGTTAAAACTGTTCAAGTACACCTTGTTACCAGCTGAATCATTCTTACATACTGTTTTAAGAAATTCGCGATTTTGCAACACTTATGTAGACAATAATTTGCACATGACTAATTGGAAAAGAAAGTTGGGTTGCAAGTGCCAGTATAAGGCCGTGGTGGATTGGTGTGGATGCAGTCCAAATGATTTTAAACTCGAGGATTACAGTCGATTACAAAACACGGAGAATCGTAATATATTCTTTGCCCGTAAATTCGAACCCGTCATCGATCATAGAATTATCGACCGCGTGGAAGAATGGCTATATCCCGATAAAATGAATAAAACAATCAAGGGTTACGACATGTACTGGCAAAGTCTGTACCATCATGCGGATCTGAGTCCACTACCGGATGATGCATTATTAACGCTTTCATATTCCTTGGCAAGACTAACTTATCGTAAATTGAAGATGGATTACAAAAACGTTCGCTTATTGGAAAACACCGCATACTTTCGTGAAAATCGATTTATCGGTGTATTAATCCTTGTAGAATGCAAAGATGAATCTTTAGATATATCTTCAATGCGTAATAATCGCGTAAGACGCGTGGAAGCTCTTATTTCTGCGCGATATAACTTTTCTGCTGATAGATTAGGATCAAGATGGTCAGGAAAGATACGAAGTCTCTCCGTTGGGACGGATTACGATCAAAAGGAACAAAAGTTTAGAAATTTTATGGGCAGTATAGGACCATATTCGAATCCAGTATTAGCTTACGAATTTGATTCAGGTATTACAGTACCGCAAAATATATCAGTTTTGTGGATTGATCCATATGGCCATCTGGCCGATGTGAATCATATTTTGCTTGAGGAAATGACTTTGGTAATTATAATATATTATTTATTTTACAATTGTGAAACTTTTCTATTTTAATCTTATAGTATAATGTAACTTTATTATATGGCTTAATTTATATATATCTTATTTATGTTTTTTTAGGTAGGACATGTTAAACCACAGCTAAATGAGCAATTAGCTATTGGTACCTGGCGACTATTGTTAATTGTTGATACTCAGTTGATAACAAAATTGAAATTTCTGGTAATTCCATTGTCTTATTGGAGGGCCAAGAAGATAGATTCGGAAAGACTTAAGGAAATAATAGACGGGCCGAACACCATTTATCACATTACAGAGGAAATGAACAAAAATTGGTCTAAATTAATGAAATATGCGGTGGCAAATGAGCAGATTATTACGCACAGTCAAAATAGAATCGGTGAAGACCTCGACGATTGGTTAGATAGATTGGTACATGAGCATTATAAAATCGACGAAATATGCGATGCCGGCGAAGTTGGGACCGAATTAAAGCTACAAAAGTGTGTCGATACCCATTGGAGCTCTCTGAGCCCCGATTTAAAGGCTGATACTCGTAATCTATGTCAAAACTACTAATTAATTATTCTATCAACTACGTGCCATTTTCGCCGTTTTGAAACTTATATGTGTGTATAAAGATTACAAAACGTCTTTAGATATTTTTATATCGACTAACTGTGTACATATAGTTCATATTTATAAGAAAAAAATGTATATGTGTGTATATACTTATATACAAAATATGTATACTTACATACATATATATATATATATATATATATATATGTATATATAAGTATATATAAACTTTTGGTATATGTTATAATTAATAACTCTGTCTAATATTTTCACATTAAAGGAATTATATTGATAAGAAATTGTTGTCATTCTTTTTGTTTTATATCTCAAAACATACAACAGACTGAAAAATGTTAAATTAATAATTGCAACAATGTGTATTATATATATTTAAAACAAAAAGATAACTCTAATTATCGTATCATGATATAACATGATATATAATAGCTATATGATAGTATAAAAATATATAATATAATGATATATAATTATGTATTATGAAAGATAAATGAAAGGTTTAGAAAAGAAAAAATTTTTTAGATAAAATATTTCAAACGTTTAGAAAAAGAAAAGATTTTTGAGGTAAAAAATATATGTCTAGTATATATGTGTATATATATATATATATATATATATATATATATATATATACTAGGCATATATATTATTTTTACATATATATTATATATTATATATATATATATATATATATATATATATATATATATATATTTCAGATTCAATACACCTGAATCATTCAAACAAGATGGCGTAGCCAATAAAATGAGTGCAAGCCAAAGTTCGCTCGAATAGACACCTCACGACCCATCTAATTAACTTCTAGTTCATGCAGAAAGCGGTGAAGTGGAATATCTGCGCGATCGCATTGACATCTAGGAAGTTTATTGCAAGATGTCGGGGGATGTTTTGTGCGACGAGCCGCTGGTATGCTCGCGGGCGACGAAATGACTTGCTTGTCGTGGCGCACGTTTGCTAAATTCCGGCCTAAATTAAATCCCAAAGTGTTGTAAGCATCACGCCGCCGGTAGCGCCGAGCCACGTCCTCCAGTCGTCCGTCGTCGTCGACGCCGCAACGGAAAGAACAGTGGAGACGAGAGCCAAAACGAAAGCGCGAGGACTGTGCCAGTGTATGTGTGTGCGCGCGTACCACTGCCAGGACCTGAGGTACACCGATCTCTCGCATTTTTTCTTCATAAACTGAACAAGTGATCGTTTAATTATTTGTCGACGAGCTAAATAGGTAGATAGATAGACAGAGAAGGAGAGAAAGAGAGAGACAGAGAGAGAGACAAAGAAAAAAAAAGAGACAGGGAGAGGAACTTTGTAAACGGACACGTGGTGATAGTTTAAAATCTCAGCTGGGATGGGAGCCAAGGCAAGCACCGTAGCATCCACTGGTGGCAACGGTCAGTCCTCCACTGGACCCAACGAGACCACAATACAGGGTTTCTCCATGCTGCGTTCCCTGCCTGGCGGAGTGGGCATGTTGCAGCATCAACATCAGCAGGCTAATCAGTCGCAGAATACACGTGTGTCCGGGGACAGTAGACAGCGTGCACGCTCTTTGAGTTCCGTTCCTGACCTCTCTTCCTCCGAGCAAGCCAGTCTTTCTACCTCGGTAGGGGTAGGAGTAGGTCAGGCCCTTGGCCTGCCGCAGCTGGATTCCGACGATACGGATGAGGAGAGCGGTCGCGTTTACGCCGCTCATAGCTTGCCTTCGCACATTTGGTCCCTCAACGGTAAGTTTATCGGCTTCTTGGAACCTCGCTTATATACCTTTATCTGTTTACCTCAAGCCTCAGGAGCTATCTATTTTCAGGTTATAATCATTCATAAAAATTTGTTTATCGCGCATGCATTTTACATAATACGGCATAAATTTATCTCGTGTCACGATATGCCGAGGAAATTAACATATATAGATCATTATTCTGTCCTTCGTCGACGCGTAAATCATCACGAGTTTTTCGGTATCTACCTCTGAAAAGAGAAAGAGAGAGAGAGAGAGAGAGAAAGAAAACGAAAGAAAAAGAGAGACGGAGCAAATGGTATTGCTCAAATAGATTGTTTTTAGCTTCCGACTAATCGCTGCATTTCTGTTGACGCGTATCGATTCGTACGACAGAATTGTTTAGATAAGACGACGGGTCACGATTGCGTACGGCACGTTTCAAAAGTCATTCGATTCCCGCGGTGACGCGGAAAACGTCAATCATCTCTAACCTAATTGCGAGCAGGCGCCGCAAGTAAAGAAGCGAGAGGTTATGTCGCGGAAAACTTCGCGGACGGGGTTGGTGGTTGGTGCGCGGACGATGATTCGCGGGTGGGACAGGGGGCGTTTGTTTTGACGCGTGTTGCCGGGGTGGTTGGCCCGGTAACCGCGTACCACAATCGATGATACTGGGTTGAGGCCGCGCATAGCGGCTAGGTAAATGTTGGCTTAGTAAGTGCGAGCGATAATTATCAGAGGAATTTCTCGAAAAGACGGAAAACGGAAAGGCACAACGTCGCGAAAAGGGCGAGAGAGCGGAGAAGAAAAATGCGACCCGGGAGAGGATCGCCGCGCGGGACAGCGGGTCACGGCTGAGGTTATGTCGGGATTATTATGGGAATTATAGTGAGCTCGTGTTTGAACGAGCACGAAGCTGAGGCCGTAGTCCCGGTGAATCGAGTGAGGAGGGTCTTTTACGGTATTGCATCTTTTGATTCCTGAACACAGAACGTTTACGTCTCCATCAACCTTGTATTTTTCCCCTCCCCTTCTCTTTCTTTCTCTTTCTCTCCTTACTCTTCATGATACTTTTCTTCGTTTTTCTGATTGAAATTCGCCTGTGTTCAAGGTCTAAAGTGTCCCGTATGCTCCAAGTTTATCCTACCGGATGATATAGAATGTCACCTGGTCATGTGCCTGACCAAGCCACGGCTCAGTTACAATGGTATGCGAATGTGATAAAATTGTAATTATTTGATAGATACGATAAATTATACTTTTTACATGTTTGCTGCTTACCAATCAATGAATCATTACTTTGAGAGCAAAGCTTTTGTTTCATTTATTATTATATTTATTATTATATAGTTGTTCTATTTAATATATTTGATTATATATTTATATATTTGATTAATAATTGTTAGGAAGTTAACTAAATATTTTACTATCTTATTTATATAACAGAGGATGTGCTAACGGATGGTAAAGGTGAATGCGTCATTTGTCTTGAGGAATTACAATCTGGTGATCTTATAGCGCGCTTGCCCTGTCTCTGTATATATCACAAAAAGTATGTATCAAAATGTCATTCATCTGTTTTTCTCATTCCTTGCTGAAAAATTTTACTAATAATAAAGTATATCTTTGTGATTGCCTTAAAAACTGTAAAGAAAAAAATATATATTACTGAATTACAAAATTTCATTAATTTTGAAGATAATGGAATTATATTAAAATAAAAAATTGAGTACTTGGATAATTAATTAAATAATATGTTACATTATCATTTATATGTGATAGGATATAATATAAAGTTTGCGATGTGTCTTTCTTTTAGCTGCATTGATAAGTGGTTTCAAGTAAATCGTAGCTGCCCTGAACATCCTGGAGATTGATTTGTACCTGTTGAACTTAGCGGAGCACAGTGGAACAAGATGCTGGCCCAGAGGACATTCACCTCAATGGGATTGAAATGGCAAAAAATGGCAGAAATTTAAAAAAAATAATAAAAAAAGAAGCTAGTCAAGGTGGCTGCTAGTCCGCAATGGTGATTGATGCGTGCGGTGAATTGTTCGACTGAACGAGACTCGCTCATCAAATCGAACATATGGAAACACAGATGTTTAATTCAATCCTCGATTCTATTATTAAGTGGGGGACTTAAATAACAAAAAATCGCCATAGGATTCAACGATACACACACAATGCTATTACCTATACGTATCTATAATTAATCTATTATTGCTCTATCGCTTACTATCAATTGTACCATATTTATAAATTTTACTTAGTTTTACATCTTCAACTCGATTTAGTGCTTAAGCAGGACGATCTTTGTTATTATGATCATTTTTCTTAATCTTTTTACGATTTTTTTCTTCTTTTCTTTTTTTTTGGAAGAAAGGGACAGAACGAATCTTAGTCAAGAAGACCTGCATAGGAATAGGTGAGCTCTACCTTAGATGAGTTAGTTATACTTTTATTGATTTTTAGTATCGAGATGATATATCATAATTTTCGTTGTCTGTTGGGGGATGAGTGTTAGAAAGGATATTTTTGATACTTTCATAAAAGGGAGAGCCAGAATGTATAAGAGTTTCGAGCGCCGGAGATGACATTAATGCTGTTGATGCTGTAGTAACAATAAAAAGGTTCTGATTTAACCTTCCTTACTGAGATTCATACTAATGTGATAATCTCTTTTGTTGTTATTAGAGAGAATTGACATGCTCCGTGTGTTATTGAGATGTACAGTCTATTGTCGATTACACTGAGGATTATCTACTATACAATTAATCTCTTTTGTATATGAATAAGGATTGACATAACCCAACAGGAATAGTTTTTGTAATACGAACAATCAAAGTTTATCATTGTTCCAGTAATATACATAAACCGTACATGTTCGGCTCGGACTTATATTGCATGAGGTTAAAATGAAAACTAATAAAGCAATGTGTGAAAAGACTTAAGAAAAAAGGAAACAGTGCAGTGAAGAAAAGGAGCTAAAAATAAATTACATTAATAAAATTGAATGCATATAAATACGTATGTATGGTGTGTGCGTGTTCTCGCGCGCATGTATGTATGTATATGTACATACACACATGTATACATATGTATACTCTCGTAGATTTTCTCTCGATTGCAATTGTTCAAATATGTACTAAAAACCTTTTTCATTAGTAAACTATATTTAACTATTACAAATTGAAAAGTATTGATAAGTCAAGGGAATTGAATCGCAAATAATTTAAAAAATAATTATATATATATATATATATATATATATATATATATATATATATATACCCGGTGATCTTTTAAAATATATTCAATATTAAAAAGGGAAAATATGCGAGAGACGCCTAAACATTTTGTATATATATATGTATACATGTGTGTATATACAATATATATATGTGTGTATGTATATATGTACATATATATACATGTATATGTATGTACCTTTTTTAAGCTACGAGAGGTAAGTGATAGAGACGGTAGGTCCGGTTTCGTAAAGAAATAAAGAAAACAGGAGAAAAAAAAACACATGTAAAGAACTCAGAATAAAATTATGAGAACATGAATAAAATAGCGATAACACAATGTTGCAAGGAAGTTTTCTTTGCATTTCGTTATACTGATCGAGGCGTGAATTGTATCGCGGCTTGTCTTTTATCGATTTTACGATATGTAAGGTTTGTTATATATGCGCCGATTATATACAAAGACAGAATGCGAGAAAGAAAGTCGAGGGTAACGCGCAGTGAGACGAGGAGAGACGCAAATAGATCGCGTATCTTATAGCGCGCACTAGACGGGTCACGGGGAGAGGAGGAAACCTTGTATTGTATGTATGCACATGTAACACGTGCGCACGTGTGCTCGCCTCGCTCTCGTTCCCGTGGTGGTATTCCGTATTGTGTTAAATGAATCTGTTCGTCTTATAATTAGCATTGTACCTTGTACTTTTTTTTTAGGATTAAAAATTTAAAAAGGTACAGATTTTCTGAGGCTTAAAAAAAGCAAACGGGAGCAAACTAAATGCAACTGAAAAGAGTCAATAATAATTCTATAGAAATTTTATTAAAAGAAAAAACATGACAAAATAATAATAAAAAGTTCATGCGAGATTTTATTTTTTAGCTATTCGAGGCTATACTCAAAGTGTCTCTGAACCATCGCATCTTTTAGTAAAAATTTTTAATTTTTGATATATACTAAAAAATTGCAAGTGTTAAAATTGTACTAAAATAAATGTCATTTTAAATTATAAGATATGATTAAATCATTTTTTTTTTCGAAACTTGTCAATTTGATTTTTGTGATTCATCTAATAACTCGACTTATATATGTGTGCGGACGTTTTTCATCATAAAATCAGTCGAAGAATCTGTGAAGAAAGAAAACATTTGATTCTTGAGATTTCTTGAAGTCAGTTCAGTATAATTATACGAATTATATTCTTCAATATTTTAAGATAAATGTACAGTACGGAATTCCCCTCTACTTAAAAGGGCTTTATAACAATAACGATCTGATCACATCACTACGAAATAAATTGCGAGAGCCCAAAAGTGCGTAGCTTAGCTCCATAGGATAAAGAAATCACGAAAGGCGGAGGAAGCCTAAACTCGCAGGATTGTAACTGTGGATACACAGGTTGTAATGAAACATTTGTATGTATGACACTATTGACTTAAATATATAGTTTATAAGCTATGTTCGATTTACAATATAATTTTAGGGGCTGCTTTTTTATGTGCGAGCAGCAGCACGATATGAATCGTGCCTATCGCGACAAATTACGGGTAAATATTTTGGACAATTGTAATATACACGAGACGAAAAATCCGTACATGTGCTCCATACAGTATATATAGTTAATTTTTGGCTAGACTGACGTTGATTTATCCTTGTCTTCAAAATTGGATCAAACATGAATTTTTTTATATTTTTTAAAAAATTGTCTAGAGTAAAATTTATTTATAATTTATAAAAGAATAAAACTTGAACATTTATTTGCAAATATATATATAAATCGAAAATGAATTCACGAGAAACTGATAATTTTAAGTTACTACTAACACGGAATCAAGGATTTTACTTAGAATTTTTATCCTAATTTGACTAAAAATTCTTACTACACATTGTGTACATATGTATAAGACATTACATATCTCATATATTTAGGTGAATCATTGTGTTGAATGTTTTTTATCTAGTAGCCTTTCCTTATCGACGGAAATTTCCGGAATTTACTTAATCTGACTTTTTCTCCGTCTTTACATATGTGACATATGTTAACAGCATGAAAGGACCTATATCCATTATTAGTGCATCTAAGGTAACATAATTTATGAATACGATTTTAACTTGAAACTTATAGCTTCTACTATTGTTTCAAATCAATCAATCATTTTTGACATTAAACCGGTATCAGCACGAACGTGATAGAGAATCCATTAATCTTTAGAAGATTTGAAAATAATATAGTTACTAATTATTGATTTATATAATTTATTAAAAAAGTTAAAAAATTTTCTCGAATAATAATTTTAATAAGATAAATATATACACAAGTTGATTAAAAAACATTCAAAACTTTTAGCTTGTACTACTTTTTCAAATTAGTTATTTTCACATTAAATCGATATCAACACGAATGTGATGGAGAATTAATCTTTGGAGAATTTGTATTAAAAATAATTATTACTTAACAACTTTATATAATTGACTAAAAAGGATCTATCTAATAATTTTAATAGGATAAATATATGTCGATTTTAAAAAATTTCTTTATTGATTAATATTGTATATATCGTAATATTTATTTTTTAACATCATATACTGAATCCTTTACGCAATTACAAATTCGGAATTGAAGAAAATTCCGTATTAAATGATTTTGATCAGAATTTAAATTTGCAGTTTATCATATTCGGAACGATACATCGCATTACTTAAATCTATCCTCTTTAACTGCATTTTTTTTCGATGCTTAGTTCCTTTCTTTACGTTGCCAATTCGATCTACAATGATATATATCTTACGTGTCCTCACATTTGAAACTAAGCACTTTTCAAGTCTAGACATTCGTACATCATGATTGTTGGCTAAAAGAAAATCCAGAATAATTTGACTAATGTTTAACACTGCGTATATACAATCTGTGGGGGGTTTATACTTTTTAATCTTATATCTCTTATTTTTTTTTTGATAAATATGTCTGATTCTTGTTTGTGCATCTCCCACTTTTTCGTGAGTAGAAACACGTAAGTAGTACCGGCGACTTCGCTTCTTATCGCGTCCTATGTGCAAGACTCGCAAGGAACGCATAGGGATTGAATTGGCTGCGACGCGGCGTTAGTGGTGAGGGCTGGCTGGTGGTTGGTCGGTGGTGGCTTCGGAAGATTTTGGAGGTTATACCGAGGATTGTCCGGCGAGGATCAGGGATCGGATTTCCAATTGTGGGTTACGCGCGGGCGACCATAGCTCGGCAGACACGTTTCGTCGTCGCGAGCGAGGAGACGTGCGCCCAGTGGTCTCGAGTGACACGGTCAATTGCGGCAACAACAGCAGTCCACCGTTGACGTGAATTCACGCGTTATACGTACGGCAAAGTGGACTCAATGTCGATAATATGTCGGCTAAAAACGACATCAGGACGACGCGGATGCACAGGATGGCCCGTAGGGCCGTTTGACGATTATTTATGAATTTACGGAGAGATCTGAAAAGAGGGTGTCCACGGTACAACAACATGGTGAAGGAGAAGGCGAATTCGATCCGCATCTACGATTCCGAGGGCTACAGACGTAGAGCTGCCTGTATCTGCGTCAAAAATGATCTCGAGGACGAGGTAAGCCAGCCAGCAGATGGCAGCTCCCGATATTTTTGCCGGCACGTGTATCGTTCGCTTGTACGTCCCTCGTATTCTCAAGAACATAATTGTTTTTTCTCGCAAGAAGAGCCCCGTGAAAAGTCCCCTCGATCAGCTGATCGAGCTGGATCTGTCATCGAGACCGACGAGCGCGGATTGTCTCGCGTATTTACTCGTATCTTATTCATTCTTGTGAATTGCAGGTACTATTAGTTACATCTAGTCGAAGACCCGACAGTTGGATAGTACCAGGCGGCGGGGTCGAGCCTGAGGAGGAACCATCGGTTACGGCTCTTCGTGAAGTCCGAGAAGAGGCTGGCGTTCTAGGACAATTAGGCCGTTGCCTCGGCACATTTGAGGTTATAACCCGTGATGTATGCCATACAAACAGATATTACGTTATGCTCTATTAATGTGATGTTTTTTTTTTCTCGTTATACGCGCTGCGTTCTATTCATCGATCATGTATCATAATCCTATTCATGTATCATATTCGACCTATCGATTGAAACACATTAATCTCCCTTTATAGAACACAGAACACAAACATAGAACGGAAGTATGGGTTATGCAAGTGACCGAGGAATTACCGGAATGGGAAGACTCGCGCGCTATCGGTCGGAAGAGAAAGTGGTTCACCATCCCAGAGGCCCTGCTGCAACTCAGCCAGCACAAGCCCGTCCAGCGCTCTTACTTGCACAGCCTCTACAATACTAATCCTCGACATAATCCCACCTCTCAACTGTCCAACCATTCGCACTCCACGATGACATCTATCGAGCTAATGAATAATTCTAGTAACAATTCACGTTTAAGTGAACACAGCTAATATCGTCGTGAATCATCCGTTTCTATCGAAAATTCGATCGCCATGAAGTCTCACTGTTACTCCTCCTTTCTCCCATTAAGGGAATTTTATGGTAACAACTGACTCTCTGCTGTGTTTTATACATATAAATTTATATTACCTACATTTATCTTTATTATTATGATATTCTTAGGTTAATTATTATCATTATATTATGTTTACTTACATATAGGTCGTTGATGATAAATCGTTTTATTACTTTTTTTTTTTTCGTAGCCAGGTTCTCATTTCTGATGTGATTTTTTATCGAATGTGCGAGAAAAATAATTAAGTCAATGGTTTCATTATATTTAGTGTTTGTGCCTAATATATATGTAGAATGTCATACATGTGATCCTTTTCCATGCATCGCATATCCTGGATGGACACAGTTGTGCGAATACCTTGGTAACTTTTTCTACATTTTCTCAAGAGACAGGAAAAGTTACATACTTGTTAGCATACAAATAATAAATTATGTACTTTGTATATTAACTTCTTGAATAAATTTTGTAATGATTTCTGCAAAGTATATAAAGAAAATGCATAAAACTATCACTTTATAGTCTTTGATAAACATCAAAATTTTATTCGAATTATATATCGAATTATATATATAATGTAATTTTATTTTATGCATAATGTAACGGAACATTAAATTTATATTAGAAAGTTTTTTTGTTTCTTTTCTTTTTCTAGATTAAAAATTGCGAAATATGGACTTTCTTTCTTTTCTATTAATACAATATAATTTTTATCTTAAATTGGTGTAAGAGAGAGGGATAACAATCCTTGGATTTTTTAATTTTATTTTTATATTTTGTTATTTTTTTTTTTTCAAATATATCTAGTATAACTGCTACAGAATTGAAAGAAGTGCCGTGTTAGAATTTGTTCAGAAATACTTCGCAGCATATAAAGTAGAATAACTCTATCTCATAAGTAGGATTTTCGAATGCACTCTAGAAAATGCGATAATGAGCATGCGCGAACAGAGAGAAGACTGAGAAATGTCATGGCTCACTTTTAATCCCGATCTAATAGGTAATTTAAACCCTAAGCCTTAAGAAATTGACCAATCACAGTCGAGTATTCTCTTCATACTTGACTGTGATTGGTCAATCTCTTAAGGTTCGAGGCTTAAATTGCCTATTGTAGACTAAATAAAAAGAAGACACATAAATGATTAAATAATAGCGTGAAAAGAGAGAACATATTAATATCTTTATATAATAAATTATTATTAATTAAATTATTTATATTTTTATTTATATTATTTATATTATAAGAGAGACACGTATGTTAGAGAACATTCGTGGGCCGGTATTCATAGTCCGATCTTATATTTGAGATCGTCTTAAGTTCGAGCTTGAAATGCTACGCAGCTATTTGATTGGTTGAATGAGGTCTTAAGTCAACCTCCAAGCAGACTTAAGACGATCTTAAATATAAGATCGGACTATGAATACCGGCCGTGGACTTTGGCTTTGTAGTTCATGTCCATGTTTTCAATGTCCATAGAGGGAGTATCGCTTTCAGGGATCATCTCACCTAAAAGCAGGTCATGACATCTCTCAGTCTTCTCTCTGGCGCGAATAAGTAAATTTTCACACGTGTGCGATTGATGTGATTTCTCTTTAATTGGTAAATAATACGATTTTTCATTTAATTTCTTTATCTAAAAAAGAAAAAATATCGATAAAAGATTGATCGTGATATTTTTTGATGAGTACATTTAATTTCGAAAATATATTTAGTTAATATAGCCATATAATTTATACTTTATAATTTACACACTCTGTTAGGTTAGGAAATATTACATGTTAGGTTAGGAATATATTACATGTAAACACATCAGCATTTTTAACAGAATATACAAATTATTCCAAGTATTATTAAGGAATTAAAAAATTAAAAATCATAAAATTTATCCTTTAGTTAACGTTGTATCTATCCGAGATGCCTGTTTATCCTGAAAATATGCTCGAGGAAATGGAAGAACCAATGGAAGGTGTCGCAAATGAAGACGAGAGCAGCGAGAACAGCGATGATGAATCCATGCAAGACGGAGACGAGAATCAAAAGGAAACTGAATCGAAGGTGTACCTTCCAGGACAGGCTTTGGAAGAAGGAGAGGAACTTGCTGTTGATAAATCGGCATACAGATTATTGCATCACGCGCAGTCTGGTGCACCATGTCTCAGTTTCGACATAATACCAGATGATTTAGGTAACTGCAGGGAGAGCTATCCTTTGACCATGTACATAGTTGCTGGGACACAAGCTGCCAAGACACACATCAATAATCTCCTTGTCATGAAAATGTCCAATTTATATGGCACTAGACAACACTCTGAAGATTCAGAAAGTGAGTCAAGCGACTCGGAAGATGAGAATGATGAATATAAGCCAATTATGAATGTTGCACCTATAAAACACCAGGGATGTGTTAACAGAGTGAGGTATTTCAGATAAAAAGTAATTTTTAGCAAAAATATTTACTTAGAGACATTTTCATAATTTGTAATATATTGATAGATGTACAAAACTTGGTGAAACAATACTAGCTGCTAGTTGGAGTGAACTGGGGCGTGTAAATATTTGGAACTTGCAAGAACAGTTAAGTGCAGTTGAAAATCCCAGCTTATTAACTGCATATCGCAATAAGTGTGACAAAGCAAGTGGAGATATTAAGCCATTATACACATTCAAAGGCCATCTCTCTGAAGGATTCGGCCTCGATTGGTGCTGTACAGAACCGGGCACTTTAGCGTCTGGTGATTGCAAAGGTAACATTCACATATGGCGAATTGACAGTAGTGGTACATCTTGGCATGTAGACCAAAGACCATACAATTCGCATGCCCCACATAGTGTGGAAGATTTACAATGGTCGCCAAATGAAAAAAATGTTCTAGCATCATGTTCAGTAGATAAAAGGTTTGATATTCCTCTTATAAAAAATATACTTCTGAAAGATATATCTTATATATTGCAAATTATTCTATAAAGATTATTTTGTTTTTCATAACAGCATAAAAATTTGGGACACTCGAGCGAGTCCACAGAATGCATGCATGTTAACAGCGTCCGGCACTCACACAGCAGATATCAATGTTATTTCGTGGAATCCGAAAGAGAGTCAGTTTATAATATCAGGTGGAGATGACGGGTTGCTTTGTGTATGGGATTTACGACAATTCGGAGCTAATGGCACAAGTCCAGTTGCTACTTTCAAGCAACATACCGCTCCAGTTACCACTGTGGAGTGGCATCCAACAGAAACCACGGTGTTCGCTTCCGGCGGAGCCGACGATGTAATCGCTCAATGGGATTTGTCAGTGGAAGTAGATCGTACAGAGGAATCACAGAACAGTGAGCTGGCCAAGTTGCCGCCGCAATTGTTATTTATACATCAAGGTCAGTCAGATGTCAAAGAATTACATTGGCATTCGCAATGTCCAGGAACTATGATATCAACTGCGCATTCAGGTTTTAATATATTCCGTACAATTAGCATTTAATAATGAATATCTTTTTACAATAAAAGATTTAAATAAATAAATAATAAAATATTTATATAAAAAATTCTGGCAATATATTATGTAAAATATATCTATAACAAATTTCCTTTTTTTTTTTCTTTCAATTTTGTTCTTAAAATAGATATATTTTATCTAATTTTTTAATTGTAATAATCAAAATTTTATATACAGATTTGAATAAAAGACGCAGAATTACTCGTTTGTGTATTTAAATGTTGTTTTCGTAAAATATATTTATGAAGACATTACAGATTATTCATTTATTTATTAATAATAACGACAATATATGCCTTATGGTAGGCCTACCATGGGGGCAATTCCATGGATTCTGCATTTGTGCCATTTGCATTATCAGCTTGTGCATCTCATTGGTGTTTAGAGCTGTGCCAATCATTACTGCACTGCGACACGCCCTAGATGCTAGCATTTGTCTAACACGACTAGGACGAAATATATGCTTCTCCTTAATTTCGTTACCCGCTTCTCTGATGAGAAATACTAATTCCTCTATATCCTCTTGACCAAATTGCCAATGACCACTAACAGGCATTCCTATTAATTCTATCTTCTTGCCAAGTTCAGCTAAACAGTTATTACAGCAACATTTAAATAAAATTACAATAATATTTTATCAACATGACATTTCATTAATTTTTTCATAGAATAAATCGAATTAGTTATAAATTCATGTATACAAGAATTAAATACGTATGTACCTTGCTCGTTGATATTGAAGGTAAATCCATTATCTTCGAACATTTTTTGATGCTCTATAAGTATTGTTTCACTTAATGCAGAAAAATTCATTGGCTTTGGCACGATAAGCTTTTGGGTTTTTAGCTTTGTTTCATTACTGAGTTTCTCGAAACGAAATTTTTCGTCAGTAGCATGTTGATCGATAATAAATAAATCGTTCTCCAAACGAGTTATTATAAAACCGAGATTAAACTGACCTATTACCTCCATCTAGAAAAAATTTTTAAATTTAAAACAAATGTATAATGTTTTTTTCTAAATATTAATATTATATAGTAAATTTATATATATATTACTTTGCCAAATGAATCTTTTGTCAGTTCTCTTTGCAATTCTTTTTCAGCTTCATCTTGATTAGCCTCCATTTGTATTCTATATTTTATTCTTTTTTCTATATTGACAGGTGCTCTAACAATGATTTTTTTTTCTTTTAATTTTTCTTTAATTATTGTAAAGCTTATTGTCATTTCTACATCTATAGGTTTTTTCATTGATTTAATATTAGTCTGAATATCATCATTTTTTGCCATGTGAGATATTGAAGGTGATATTTGCAATCTCTTTGCTGGCGGATGAACATAATTAGATGAAATTGTCCTCTTAAAACCAAACTTTAACTCTGTTAAAGGCTTGGCTGTAAAATTTCCTTGCAGTTTATCCCATTTCGCCGTTAAACTAAATTTTAATGTTGCTAATATGAGACGTTCTTGCGTGAAAAATATTGTCCTTTTATCAGGAGTAACATTAACGTCGGCACATTGTCGATTTAATTTGACATTTAAAAAAACAAATGGATACTGCTTATTATTGTATTTATGGTATACATTGTTCACCAGTTTGCTGACTTTCGTGAGATCGCACGGTCGACCATTCACGTAAAAAAATTGTCGATCGGGCGATGAACGTCCAATCGCGTGATCACAAGTGCTCACATAACATTCCCAATCAAAATCTATTGTAACATCATTAGACAAATTATATTCTTGCAATGTTGTTTCATCTGGAGATTGTAATTCAAGTTTAATTATTCCATCTAAAGACTTTTTTCCAAACACTGAATTTATATTATCCAATACACTGTCTGTATTTCTTGTAGTTACTATAAGGTGAGGCGATTTGCTCGCTATCAAATTGGAACATGCAATCTTAATGTTGGTGGAAACTAAACAATAACTATACAAAACTTGAATTGCACGTGTATACTCCTTCTTCAGATTTTTCTGAAACTCCTTTGCTCTCACGGGTAGATTTTTGAATATATTCTTTATATGCACTGTGGTTCCCTTTTCTCTAGCACATGGTTCCTTTTTCGTAAGCATACCATTTTGATCAAATTCTAATTTGAAGCCATGTTTGCTAGTTGAATGCCTAGTGACAATACTCAATTCGGACAATGCACATAATGAACTCAATGCTTCGCCACGAAAGCCAAATGTATTTACTTCAGTTAAGTCTGTGAATTCCCGTAGCTTTGATGTATGATGCTTCAAGCCTGAGAAAAGAAAAGGAAGGTAACGAGAAGAATTATTATTATTTTTCTCTAGAAAGATTAATGTGTTCAATCAAGTAAAAGACAAGTTCTACAAAGTACTTTATATTTTTTGATAATATGAAAGATTCCAAGTAATTTATTATTATTATTTTAATTTACAGACTTACCTAAACCTTCAAAATCCTGTTCTAAAACACCACTACCATTATCACTAACACTAATGCAGGTTTTACCATAGTCAATAAGTTTAACATCAATCACCGTGGCATTGCTATCCAAACTATTCTCTACTAACTCTTTGACAGCGATTGCGAGATCAAATACTACCTAATGAAATATTTATGATTTTTATTAACAAATCAACCTTTATGCTACAAACTTGTATTTATAAACTTAACCTTACCTGACCGGAGCAAATGTGATGAATAGTTTCTTTATTTATAGCTTCTATTTTTTTCGACTTTTCCGTTGTTGCGACAGGTTCATCCATCATTTCGTACTTTTGTAACTTTACATCACATTCAAATCAACGTTAATAATTTTAAGTATTTTTAGTATTTTTAGTATTCTCATGCTATTGTTGGCACGTAATTATCGGCAAGTTTTATAACCTCTCTCGACATTACACTGGATAAAATCCTATAAATCTAAATATATTATCTAAATATATGTATTTATATGCAATAATATATATTTCAATGAAATTCTTTGAATTTCAATTGATATTATAATTTTTTTGACCAAATTCTCGATAACCTAACAATAAATGATACATAAAGTCTCGTGCAACAGATACAGCTTATATTCGCTTTTTGCCTTTAAGATCCAAACCTATTTTTTATAATAGTAATAGAGATATAATAGAGAATAGATATAATTTTTTTACAATGGTAATAGAGATATAATATTTATCTATATTAATTTATATATGAGAAAAATAATTGTGGCAAATTTAGATAAAAAAATTTCATTTATAACAAAAAAATGTATAGATATGATTTATATCAAAATATATATAATACATATTTATTATATATTTATTGATACCTATATAACTTTGTTTAACATTCGTTAATATATATAGATATATGTACTGTAATTTTACTAAAAACAAATATTTTACAAGTCGGATCTAACTCCAAATCCAGGACCTGGTGGTGGAGATGTTAATGATGTAAGTCCACCTGCAGGATCAGCCGCAAATCTCGGAGCATTCTGTGGTCCTGGTGGAGGTCTTTCGCCTTTTTTAAAAGCATTTATTACAGCTGTTGCAGTCTCTGGAGTCAAATCCTCCTATTAAAAAAACGAAAACGGATACAGTCTTTCATTACTGTTAAATTTATCGCGTTTATATCTAAGAAGATAATTATACATACATAATAATCATCGTTTACTTGAAACATCGGAGCATTCGCGCAAGCACCGAGACATTCCACTTCCGAAATCGTGAATAGTTTGTCCGCGGAGGTGCCGCCGATTTCACAATTCGTAGCTGCTGTAACAGCCTTGACTATCGCATCAGAGTCTCTCAACCAACATGGTGTACAGGTACAGATCTGTACATGATACTTCCCCATGGGCTTGCGATTAAACATTGTATAGAATGTGGCTACCTCATATACTCTCATACGCGGCACCTCCAATATCTCTGCAACTTTATGCATGGCAGAAATAGGTAGCCAGCCATGTTGCCGCTGTGCTAGATCTAATAGAGGTATCATGGCACCACGTTTGTGACCTTCAGGATATATCGCGAGGATAGCTTTGATCCGCTTCTTATTTGCCTCATCGAATTCAAATGGTATATTAGGATTGTCATGTTCACTATCTCTATGCTAAAATTAGAATACAATTAGTTTACTCTGATTGAAATTAATTATTATGTGTATTATTTATTATTACTACATACAATAAACAGCTGATCTGATGTACGATTTACTGTTGTTTGCAATCCCCTAATATTTCTTGGAGCCTGTTAAAAATGAAATTATTCTTAAATACGAATCATGTGATTGAGCAAAGGAACAAGTAATAGTTGTCAAATAAATAAAGAAAAAGAATTAAGAAAGTTTTATCAGATTTCAAATATTTTTGGCCTTTATTTCTCATAACAAAATTAATATAAAAAAGGAATAAAAATATTTAAAAAATATTTTAAATAAGAGACCATACGTATACTTTATTACAGATAATATATAGAAACTGTTACTTTTCATACATGTGTAAAAATATTAGATATAATTCTAAAGTTTTTATGACAAAAAGCGAATTGTCTAATTTTACAGAATTGATTTACACAAATTAATAAAAATCAAACATTATGTAAGATATTTGAGGTTATAGCAAAAAAATAAATTGATGAATAAAAAAAATAAGTAAAGTTTCCTCAAATAATCACTTACGAGGAGCCCGCAAGCTCGACGTAGAGATGTCAACATGTCAATACAGCTGTCAATGACAGGTGATACAAGAAAAATCCTTGTTTACAATACGACTTATAGTATTAAATGTCAATCACTCGTTATTTTCTGCTACATTCATGAGAAAGCAAATGCAGAGAGAAGGTAGCCAATTACATGACGAGATGGACGCCATGTTACTACAGAAATTCATATGGATAGGTCAAGTGAACACAAATCAAAATAAATTTAAATCATATATATGTATAATCGCGAGAAAAATATAAATTAATTTTATATATGTGTTAAAAAAATGCAATTTCTCTAATATATTTATATGTATATACATATATATATATTTGAAAAAAAAATTTATCATATTTGCAGAGAAAAATAAACAAGAGTGCAGTGAGTGCAAGTATGAAAGAGACAATGCATAATTCGAGTAATATCGTAAATAATGAACATATCCATGGAAATGTAGAGGTAATTCCTTTTATTTTTAATTCATCTTTTTAATTTTTTACGATATTTTTTATCATTTGTTTGAAAATCTTCTGTACGGCAAGTGTTACTTATGAGAGCAATCCCAATTTTCGTCAATTTTTATTGTGCTTACAGGTTATATTATATTAATTTTCACTATAAATTTATATATTGTCTATATATATGTATGTGTGTGTGTGTGTGTGTGTCACTTTATCTTTATTTTCTCGACATTTTTAAATTATTGTAGTAGTAGATAATTATATTTATGTATATATATATATATATATATATATATATATATATATATATATATGCTTTTTTAAATATACATATTTTTTCTACAAGCATTTGTGAAGTAATTTTTCATAAGTTCTCAAATATAAACAAAAGATTATTTAAAAAATCGATAGAATAAAATTTCCTTAGAAATATTTAAATTTTATTACACTCTTAAACAAAATATTATCATGTTATGTAATTCCAGCAAGCTATTATTCCTGAGGAGTCACCAGCAAAGCAGAAATTAAGAAGTTGGCTAAACCGACATTTGCGAATTGAAATGACTGATGGAAGAGTCTTAAGAGGAGCATTCTTGTGTACTGATCGTGATGCCAATGTTATACTTGGCTCGTGCACTGAATATCTATCTACAGAACATACAGAAGCAAGAGTTTTAGGCTTGGTAATGGTACCTGGTCGACACATTGTTTCAATACATTTAGATGTTTAAAGCAGCATTATTCTTACAAGTCTGTAAATATATGAAATGCTATATATATGCTTATTTATTATATACTGCCACAGATGTTATATGAATTGGTTAGATTTACTTTTTTAAAAATTTACTTTTGTAATAAATAAGTTAGCAGAAATTAAAAAATATAAATGCTGCTGTTAATTGTCAATCACTGTTAATTACTAATCCAGTAAATATAACAAATATTTGTATTACTCGATTAATTTCATTTAAAAAATATAAAAAAGTTTCTAATCCAAAAAAATTCTCTTTATTATAATTTTTTAATATATAATTGGGTCAAATAAAATAGCAAGGCACATTTTAGTTATTTTTGAAGGTATCAAATCTTGAACAGGGAATGTTTAAGGATAAGAAACCTTTATACCAAATATCTTTAATTCAATAACTGCATCTTTATGTAAAAAATAGATAACAAGAATTGAGATAATCGAATATGATCGATATTAATTATGTACAGTATATATATTAATAAATATGAGAGAAAAATGTATCATTAATACAAACAATTTGTTAGACACAAATTTTTATTTTTTATAAAGTCTAAATATATTCCAGAAATTGAAAACCATTCCCTAGAAAAATTCATTATTGTTTTTCAGTTGTTTCCTTACTGCTTTTGATACACTGTTCCTGTATATGGCAGTATGCACTTTCCAACTGTTTATTGCTGTCAGCTTCTATTTTCACTTTATGCATTGCATCATCTATTCTTTGTAAAAGTGTATTGTTCAAATTTTCCATCTCGTACAAAAAACATAGTTGTGAGGCAGCTATTGCCATTTTGTACACATCTTCCATAGAATCAGATAATTTCTATTTAAAAAGAATATTCACATTATATATAATTATTTATAATGTTTGGCAATATATTTTTAATATGTTTATGTTTTATGTATTAATTTTATATCACAGCATATAAATGTGTGTCCTACACAACATTTATATGCTGTGATATAAAATTAAAATATATATATAATAAAAATAAATTTTGTTTAAATAATAATTGCTTTAAGTCTTGTTTCAATATTGATGTATATTCCAAAAGTTATTGACTATATAAAATATGTCAAGATTAAGTTAATTGAAAACTCTTAAAATATATAATCATTAGAAAGCTTTTGCTATATGGAAAATATTTAATATATTAAAAATATTTTTGTTAAGCAAAAATCACTATTTTAATTAATAATATGTTACCATAAGTTTCTCCTTCTTATTTTGTATTTCATTTCGTAATTCTACAATCGAATCCCAATGCTCATCATTTACATTGTACATTAAAGTTTCTTCAAGAAGTGTAATGAGCTTATTCAATAATGTTCTATAAAAAAATAAAACGAATTTGTCCAATAATGTTTTACTATATTGCCATGATAAATGTCATATCATAAATATCTCATTTTCACAGATCTTTTATTTTTTTATTTACCTATACTCAGTACTCAGTTCTGTTATTGCCATATATGTAACAGTTAACGTCTGTGTTGTACTATTGACAGTATCCAATATAGATTGTTTTATCATATACTCATAAGTTAGCTTTTTCATATCCAGTGGTTCAAATTGTAACTTCTTATTTGTAGATTTATCAGAAGGTTTATCAGAAGAAGTACAATAGGCAAATAACATACTTGATGTATACTGTGTATCAAAACAAAAAATTTATTAATATTTTCAATGCAACCAAATAAACGTTAAGGAAGTTAAAATTATAACAAATATTCTCACCATAGCAGGTCTAATATTTTTTAATAATTTTCCGAGAGTTTGACGCATTGACATATTTGTTAATAATATATAATTAATTTTACAAGAACAGTCGGAGCCACTGTCTCCTTAATACTGGGACCAAGTAACTCTGACAACCCTTTTTTCCTTGATTATTTCTTTTAGTTTTCATTTCAATAGTTCAATCTTCTGGTTCAACACATATATATGTATATATGCATGTATAATGAGAATGCATTACGCGCGTAAAAAAAACCAAATGAGTGACAGAAGGTTCTATAACCTCAATCTTGTCAAAATCAGAAAAGTAATGGATAATAATGGCAGAGAAACCCAAGGATAAACAGCTGATTAAGAACAGAAAAATTGAAAGAATACAGAGATTTTATTGTTAGCGCTTAATTTTTTCTTTTTCTTTTAAATACTAAACGTACATTTTAAATGTAGAAAATGTGATTAAATTTCACTTTAAAAATTTTAGATTATAAATAAAATTAAAAATGAAATATTTGTTAAAGAAAATCTTTAAAAAGTGGTAATCAAAATTTGTATCTTTACTAAAAATATATCATACAAGACTAACTATATATAATATTAATACTATACATATATATATTTAGAATAAAAGGATATGTATATATGTATACACATACATATATGCATATAGAAAACAGTGTATTTTGTTTTGACAAGGCGTTTTTTACATTACATGTAATAATGTTATATTTTTTATTTTTTTATCCAAATTAATAAAAGTTACAATAACATTAGAAATTACAATTGTCTTTATTGGAATGATAAGAATTTGTTGAATCAGAATGTCTATTTAGCAATAGAATAATGATATCCATAATTTTTATTATTAGAGAGTTTTTCTAGATATTGAGAAAAAGAGTCGAAAAAACGATTTTATGATTCCTAGATAAGTTTTTGTCTGTATATATTGTAATGTGTACATTTGTATACTTATAAAAAAAATATAATTTTTTAAATATATATATTGTATAAAAAATATTTTAAACATTCATATATATATATATATATATATATATATATATATATATACATAAGAATATCTAAAATAATTTTCTTATACAATATATCCATAAATAACGAAAAAGAGAAAGGAGACTTATGCGCGTGAATTTTCACTTATGAAAAAATAATACAATTTAATATGGAATACATATAAAGAGTAAGAGAAATAAGTTTCTCTGAAAATTACTTGTATGAAAACATGTAAAATTATATATACTACAAAAAAAATTATTAGGAAATATATGCAAGTTTTTTTATCTGCATCTTTTATACAAACAAATATGCAGTATATCTTATATCATGTAACTCTATATGATATAATATATAAAAGATATACCTGCAGCGAGAGATATTTCATATGCAAGTTCAAAAATTTGTTAAGAATTGTAGAGATTTGAGATAAAATTTTCACAGAACTGACCTATTTTCTTTTATACCTAATAAATTAATAAATTCTAATAAATTTTGTATCAATAAATTAAATATTTGAATCTGCGTTATTGCTTGGCACTTGTATAACATAATTATCGCGAACAGTCTCTGATAAAATTAATATTTTTCAATAAACTTTAATGAATGAAATTGTGAATATTCTGATATAAATACATATTATTAAATGGGAGGAAACAACTTGTATTCACATTTTCACAGAATAATTTATCCAACCATAGCAATGCATAAGAATTTCCACTTTGATTTTAAATGCATTGGATGAAGGTAATCTACAGAAATTGCCTAAATCGACAGATATTGTCGATCAATAACAAATAGAATCACACACTCTTTTTAAATAAATTTTTTATAGTTCTTGATGCTTTTCTTCTTCTGGAATTCGCTCATCACTTAATCGAGATTCCTCGCTTTCCGATACAACTAATGAATCCTGTATAGCATCCATCGTTTCCAGCGTTGGTTCTTGTTGTTCTTCCACTACTTCATTATCTGATGCAGTTTGTTCTTCGGTAAATTTGTCATTTTCAGTATCAGGCATAGATTCTTCATTTTCTTCTGTTTTATCAGTCGTTTGATTCGCCGCATTTTCCTGTTTTGGTCTCCAAATCTTCACTTTATTTAGAAGATATTTAATTTCTCTGTCAAGTAACTCCATTTTACTTAGGATATGACGAATTTTATATTTTACTGGTTCATTTAATGATGTTTCCGCAAAATGTTTTAAAATTGTTTCGTAATAATCCTAAAAAAAAATATCGCTTTTTGTGTGTGTGTGTGTGTGTGTATGTATGTGTATATATATATATATATATATATATATATATATATATATATATCCTTATATATCATATATATATCTTATACTAGTATTATATATATATATATACTATATAATTTTTATAATACTAGTATAAGAGATATATATATATATATATATATATATATATATATATATATCTTATACTAGTATTATAAAAATCGTTATATTAAATATAATGCATTATCAATTTAAAATAAAAATATCATCAAAGTTATATAGTTACCTGCGTCTCGTTAATTACTTTTTCTAGTGTCTCGACTTCAACAGGTGTAATAATCTCAGTTGTTGAACTCAAGTTACGCATATTTTCTAAGAACGTTTTACTGTTGTTGAGTAATGTAACCATTCCTTTCAAAACTTCCGGACGATCTCGGTGTTCAGAAACTCTCTCATAGACGTCGTTGGTTAATTTTTGCAATTTTATTAACTTCTCCTCGTATACTTCCGCAGTTGCGGTAAATCCATCTTCATATAACCATTCGGAGATCTCGGCACAGGCTTCGCGGATTTGTTCGGCCTCCTCATTTGTAGCTGCAACCGAATACTCTTCGGAATCGAGCTTCTGTTGCGCATCGATTACATATGACTCGAGATTGTTTAACGCAGTTTCTCGACGCGTTTTTTCAGAATCATGCACGTTCAAACGATGTATTCTAAAGAAAAGCAACATTATTTTTATTCAAATTAATATAAATATTGTTTAATATTGTTTAATAAATATAATTATGCCAAATATTGAATACTT
This sequence comes from Camponotus floridanus, assembly GCF_003227725.1. Taxonomy (NCBI): domain Eukaryota; kingdom Metazoa; phylum Arthropoda; class Insecta; order Hymenoptera; family Formicidae; genus Camponotus; species Camponotus floridanus. Next base: position 415,618 of record NW_020229414.1, read on the forward strand.
TAAATTACTTTCCAATGAAATAATAAAAATTAATTATGTAAACACATACATCAAAATATATATGTGTATAAATATAATATGTGTGTGTGTGTGTGTAAATATATATATATTAGATATATTTTTGTTCTCACTTTTCTCGAGATTCCGTGAGTTTTGTGCCAGATAAGATTTGTGATCCTAGTTTGATCTCGTTTGAATTGATAGGTTCTTTGATTTGAATAATGGTAGACTTTTTTTCTTGATCTGCCTTCTCAGTCTTATTTGAAGCTTTATTTTCATCTACTTTCGTGTCATTTTTCTTCTTTTCTTTTTCTTCTGACTCCTTTGGCTCGGAAGATTCTGGTTCTTCATGTACTGGTTTTATATCCTCTTTCGGTGTCTCTTCCGTTTTTTCTGATGGTTCTTGCTCATGAGAAGCACCTAAAATTTTTATAATGTATTCTTTTCTATATTTTAATGATATATAATTAATGATTAAAACTTTTTGTGTTGCTGATATATAAATGCAAATCTTTAAAAAGTTTAATCTTAAATAACATTTAATAATATGATGCACACAATTTATAAGTAAAAAATGTACATAAAATACGAAATCTGTTCTATTAAAATTTATACATAAACTTTTGAGAAATTATATTGTTACAAGCACATATATAATGCATTTAATTATCAGCACAACAATATAACCTGAACTTGTTTAACAATATTATTATCTGTGCTTTTCATATATATATATATATATATATATATATATATATATATATATATATATCTTTTTCATACAAATCTCTTATCACCATAATTGCAAAAAATGATATCAAAATAAAAAGTAAGATAATATTTTTGTTATTCTATTGCTTGGAATCTTGTTTTCAATACACATATAAATAATACAATCATTTTTTTGGAAAATAATAGTTCTTTAATATACATAAAGTATAAAAAAGAACTATATAATCATTAATATATTAAAATTGAGATCCATACATGCAACAAAAATTAATAGCATCATTTTTTGCATTGCCTTCAGCACAAACCTGCAAAAAATTTACTAATAGTTGAGCCAAGTATTGAGAAAGTACCCTCTTCTTTGTCAACAACAGTGCTTGATTTTTCTGACACTAATTCCACATTTAGGAAATTCAATATGCCGCTCTCATCCATATTAAAAAGCGCTTTGATTTTTTTACTCTCGGCACCTTCCTTAGCATGTTTTTCTAAAGCTTCAGATACACCACTTAATAATATAGTGGATATTTTTAGATCTCCAATAGACCTGTAAGAAAATTTAAATACTGTAGTTTTAAACATAATATTTCTCAGTACTTGAAATATAATTTATTCCCAATATTAAAAATAAATTTGAAATCTACAAATACTTACATTACTTCTGTGGGAGGCAAATAATCTAATTCAGAATAACTCACATCAAAATCAAAATCTTGTGTATATTTATTAAATGTAATAATCTTCTTTTGTGGAAAAGGATTCATTTTGCCAAATAGTGTCCTTTTCATCTGTATACAAAAATAAATTTTGGAAATATATATATACACACACATAATTATTCAAATGTAGAAATTTAAAAAATCAGTTTATACCTGTTTAACTTTGTTATTGCCGATATCTCTATTAAGCATAATTTGAATTGGGAACAATATAGCATCTTTTGTAATAAATTTCTTGACTTTAAAACCCTGACTGAGATCAGCTGCTTTATATGCAGCTCCCAAAGCAGCTGCTTCATCTGTATTTATATTTTTTGACAATTCTGTCTTTACATATTGAGACAATGTCTCTTGTACTTTTGGCATACGAGTGCCTGCTCCTACCAGTACAACATGTGATATAACATCCATTGTCAAAGCTGAAACAATTTTATATTTAGAGTTTACACAAATATTTGACAAGAGAATTACAATTATATGTTCTACTTATCAAAGAGTATTTACCTGAAGTTTCTAAAGCAATTTTCACAGGATTTGTTATACGTTCAAATAAATCTGCACATATTTCTTCCAGTTTTTCTCTTGTAACTTGCATTCTGAAGTCAATATCATCTATTAAACCTTCTATCTGGGCAAAATGATCTGCATTGGCGCTGAGTACAGTTTTGACGCGTCCAGCTTCTTTGAAGAGTTTTGCCATTGCTCTCGGGCTTGTAAATACTGATTTTGATGTTTTTTTTAATGCATCAAATTCTTTTGCTAAATAATTTTGCAATCTAATTTGCACTTCTAATCCACCAAGTGTACGATCATATCCCACACCCAACACATTAACATAAGGATTTGTCTCTACAAAACCTCTCTCCTTTGTCTTCATGTTTTGATAACTGACAACTGTCGCGGTTGTACTACTAGCTCCCATGTCGTAAAACAAAATGTAATGCGCAGAATCATTTATTTCAGTTCTGCCAAATACACCATAATTCAAAGCAACTGCTGTATAGTCGTTTATGAGCTGTAATACTTTTAATCCAGCAAGTTCTGCTGCTTGAATCAAGGCTCTCCTCTCGGCTTGATTAAAAAATCCTGGCACAGTAATAACCGCTTCGTTTATTTTTTGTTGGGCCGAGGTTTCCGCCATCTCTTTACCCTTGTGCAGTATTTGTGCAAGTAACTCTTCTGGAGTATATGTTGTATTTTCATTTAGTCTAAATACTATGGTTTTCCTTTCATCATCAGCAATGATATTGTAATAAGGAAATCTCTTCTGATAAAGTTGTACTATTGGATTGTCTATAGGCTTTCCTAAAAGATCTAGAATGTAGGAAAAAGTATTTTGGGGAAATCTTACTCCAACCACTTGGGCATCCTCGCCAAAAGATCTTTCTCCATCTCTAAATGCAATCACAGCTGGTGTTTTCCTCTTTGATTCCTTATTTAAAGCTATTTCCATAGGAACACCAGGCTATGAAATAAAGTAAAATAAGCAAAGTATTATCAAGGTACATAATCAATCTTTCATATGAAAATAAATCAGACATGTTTGATTAATAGATTTTTAATACAGAATCATCGATAGGAAAGTTGCAGAATCACTATATAAATACGATTATTTGTATTACATACCGAAACAATAGCGACCTTCATCCATTCACTACCAAGGTCGATGCTCATAACAGCAATTTCTTCGCTAATACCGATGAAAGTAGCGAGGATGAGTAAAGCTAACGACGCCATGGACACATTTCTTTGCGAAAATGCCATCTGAAAATGAAAAAAAATTCAAAATATATCTTCTTGGAATGAGAAATATCGTAAAAATTAAGAAACAAATCTAATATATACGTGTTCGTGTTGAATTAATACACAGTATAAAGACAGTATTAAAACAGTGTCGATCTGTCAATTTGGGTTATGAATACCGGCGCCGTAAAATATGTCAATTGCAAAATAGTACAAATTAATGACGCTCGTTTACCTTGTATTCACGCTTTCGATGACACGTTACTCGAAGACAATTCTCAGCTGTATACCATTTAGAACACACATACGTGTAACGTAATTTTTTTCTAAATCAACAAAAGTCCAAAAGCTTAATTATTCCTCGGCCGCTCTCCGTGAAATTTTGTAGACGCACCATGTGTCGGTGTGGCACATTGCGATTGGCAAGAGAGCGCTTGGCTCTCATTGGTCCGCGTTGACCAATTAGAGGCAATTCTCCCGCGACTGCGCTTTTAGGGCGCATTCACATCTTGACCAAAGTAGAAATTGCGACTACCAGCGCGAATTCTGATTGGCTTTCTGCTTTACTGTCAATGAGCCCTGAAACTTATCCATGAATATGTGAATATGTAAAACCCGTATCAGACTACACTTTAAAAATTGAACAAAATAAGAAAATTATAATTCTTTTTGTTCTAATTAATCAAATTCTAATCTTTAATATTCAAACAATATAAACTTTAATATTCAATTTTCGATTTTTAATACATAGTCTGATATGATTTTAATTTCATTATACAGTCAAGAATAATAAATATAATTGATATTGAGGGATAGATCTATCTAAATTGGAAAATTAATAATAAATAAATATATTAATAGATTAATTGAGAAAGATTTCATTATTTGATTTTTTTGATTAAAAAACAATGAGCTAATCTTTAATAATTATATTTTAAAACATGTTTAATTCATTTATTTAATTTCAATATCAGATATTTATAATTTGTAAAAATTTCAAATACAAGATATACATTCACGACAAAATGAGAGAGTACAAAAATGAATATAAAAATTAAAAAGTTTCTGATATGATTGCAAAGCAGAATATAACTATAATTCTATCACATAAAAGTTGCTATAATCTAATCTTACTTTTTTTAGATTATTATAAATCTCACATACATGTAATACATAACCACTCAATTCCAATCAATATAAATAAAAATTATTACATAATATTTATAGCAATAGTATAATGCCGCTGTAGTTGAATTGGATTTCAAGTTTGAAGCAATATAGGGTATTAATTTCATTTTTTCAATCAAATTTTGCATAGTGTGCTTAATTTATCCTTATAGTAATAAAAATATTTTCAACAGCACATCTCTATTAACCCCATTGATCCTCAGATCGACCAAATTTATACGTGAGCGAGCCCAAGAAAATAAAGACATTTTGCAAGAATAATCCTACACCTGGCCAATGATGTGGTGCACCTATATATAATAATATCTCTTTTATGACTATTTTATATATATATAATTATTCTACATGTATAAAATTTTTAAAGAAAATACCTGCAGCTACAAAATTGGCAAATAAAATCCAACAGGCTGCTATTACTGCTGCAAATCCCATAACAAATCCGATAAATAGCCAACTCCTTGCACCTCTTGCTCCTAAACAACCACCATTGTAAGCTTCTCCTCTTATTTGCGCATTTGTCACTGAGTTGACCCTAAATAAAAATATTAATTTATTTCTCCAATAGTATTATATTACAATTTAAAAGACTTTATTAACAATATTATTAATCTATTACTTACATAAAAAGTGATAGAGTACCAAACACTCCACATACGTGATACGCATTTGCCATTTCATCTGGATATTTTGCATGCGCGTCTATTATAAACCACCATCCTACAAAAAACTAAAACAACACCTCAGTGAAATTTATATATTATGAAAAGAAATAAAAAAACACACAGCATCTTTATATATACTAAATAAGTATTTATGATGAAGTAAAAATTTAAATCTGACAGAAATAACTAATATTCTTATTGAGATATTATGATTCATTTATAAGATATATATTTATGAAATTTGTAGACGTATATATATACTATATAAACTTTAATATAGATTTACCAGTGTTCCTGCAAGCATAGAAACAAGCGCGTTTCTTTTTTCGCCGCCCTCGAACCAAACGCAGGTCGGAACTTGCATGCTTTCGAAACAGGATGTCATTTTCTCGCTGTTTTTATTTACGGAAATGCAAGGATATTGAATTTCGCGATGAGACAGCTAACCTTAAATACAATGACAGATATCACAGATATCAACATATATGCAACACTGTGAATATAATATCAAGAAGGGCGAAGTTCCGATACAGACAGTAGCGCTAGTGACGTAAAATGGCGATTAGCATAAATTAATCATTTCCACATGGATCCAATCAATGGCCGGTATTCATAGTCCGATCTTATATTTAAGATTGTCTTAAGTCTGATTCGAGGTTGACTTAAGACCTCATTCAACCAATGAAATAGCTGCGTAGCGTTTCAAGCTCGAACTTACGACGATCTCAAATATAAGATCGGACTATGAATACCGGCCAATAAATAAAAATATAGATGAAAGAATATTTTTTATTTTGTTTGCACCAAACCTTTTCACATTAGATTCTTTTCTTTTTTTTCTATCCAATGCCCAAATATATATCTATTTTGTTTTAAGTGCAAAAATTTAGAAATTGCAAGCAAAATGAACGAACTTTAAGTATCAGATGAATGTATTGAAGATTCAGAATATGATTGTATTATTATTATTATTATTATTATCATTTTGTATTATTTTATATTATTTTAATTCATTAAAATATATCCAGATAAATTTGCATAAGTATATGCATAAGAAAATTTATTGATTTATAAGTATATATATAAGAAAAATAAATCAATCTATTTCTTTACGCTTACATTTATATGCAAGTTTATTTGGATAGATCTTTAAGATTAAAAATTGGAATTTGACTAATCAAAACAAAACGATTTAAAATTTTTTCTTCTGATTGGTCAAATTTCAATCGTCTATCTTTAATCTCCATATTCAATGCATAATTTGAGGTTTTAGTATATTGTAAATGACCAATGAAGTTTACAAAAAAGCGAGCGAGCACGTGTTGTTTTGTCAATCACCACAAATATGGAGATACTTGTTTAAAAAGAAAAAAACATTGTCTCGAAATATAGACATATATTTATTTTGACAAATTTCTGTTGAAATTACAGCCGTCTTATCAACTTATTGTCTTAAACATGGCAATCGATTTAGGATTCGTACAGACATGCGAATCATGGCGACTGACAAGTAGGTTCTTTCCTAGTAAAGTGGGTGGTAAGCCGGCCTGGCTCGATCTGAAAAATATTCCCGGTAAAAGTGATCTAGAATGCGAGTATTGCAACGATGTTTGCATATTTCTGTGCCAGATCTACGCACCATACGAAGAAAACACCGATGCGTTTCACAGGACTATATATATTTTTATATGCAAAAACGTAGATTGCTGCAGACTGAATCAGAATGGAAATTTGAAAGTTTTTCGATCACAGTTGAATAAAGTCAATATTTTTTATCCGTCTGAACCGCCCGTCGAACAGAAGGACTGGAGGACAGACATTGGTAAGTATAATACAACAAATTATCTTCTCTTCAATGACTTGTAAACATGTATGGAACAATATAGAATTGTATATTTTATTTTCAGATGTGTCACATTGGGCAAAAATATGTTGTATATGTGGGATTGCAGCACCGAGTCATTGTGGTAAATGTAAAGTTGTCAATTATTGCTGTCGTGTACATCAAGTATATGATTGGAAGAATGGACATAAATATACATGTAGCACAAAGACAAATAATGATAATAATGCAAATAATGATTTCTTGTTTCCCGAATACGAGATTGTAATAGAGGATGATGATTTTATGAAAGATAACATCGAGCAAGATGATCTTGAAAGCGAACAGAAAGAAATTGAAAAGTATAATGCTATGATCCACAGTGGCAAAGCTGGAAGTTTTCAACATGAAGATGTTAATGATGATTTACTACAGATAGCTAATAATGAAAAAGATGAAATATTTGCAGAGTTTCGTATGAAAACAGATAATTATCCAGATCAGATTTTAAGGTATACCTTTTTCTTGTAGAGAAATTAAAGAAATTGCAGTGACAATCTGTATTCTAATTTATATTTATTTAATAGATATGATAGAGGAGGAAAAATTCTATACATATCACAACATAACCAGATAATAGATATACCAAAATGTACAGAATGCAATGGCAATAGACAGTTTGAATTTCAAGTACGTAGAATTTATTTATAATACATATTGAAATGTGTGTAAAATGATTTAAAATTTACATCGAGATCCAAAAAAAAATTGTATACATTAGATTTACATATATATATATATATATATATATATATATATATATATATATATATATTTGCTATTCATACTATTATATGAATAATTTACAGATAATGCCCCAGCTACTAAATTTCTTAGGCTTGAAAGATATTGTCAAGAGTCTTGATTGGGGAATATTGGCAGTTTTCACATGCAAACAATCTTGCATACCTAATGGTAAGTACATAAAAGAATATATATGGAAGCAAGATATTGTACAAAAAGAAATTGACTCGAAAACAAACTAGGATACAAGGTGAATATATTCATCTTGCTTATTTGATATACATTTAAAACTTTTTTAAATATATCTTATACTTAAGTATATAAATTAGTAAGTAGTATTAGTAAGTATATACTTAAGTATATAAATTGTTCTATTTAAAAATTAATTTATTAAATCATAATGTTATAAATGGAGCAATAAAATAAAAATTGATTAACAAATATACATAATTAAGACTCCTAGTCTTTCATTACCACTATATTAAATTGTGACTGCAGTGATATACAGGATCTTTAAAAAAAGTGAACAATAAAATGATAAAAATAGAATTATATTCCTCTCATATAATACAGTATAAAATACAGTATAAAGATATATATTTCAATGAGAAAAACATTTCCTGAGATATTATCACAAAATGCATCTTTACTTTCAATGATAATATATAAATCAATTAAAACTTTCTCGCAACCACTTTAATTAATTACACGATTATATAATTATCAAAATATAAGACAAAATTGCATTGCAAAAATTATAACGCATGTTATACATTTTTTCTGTCAAAATATTAAATAACAATTTTGGAACATATCACTGAAAGTTTTCTCGTCATCTTGCAATAACAATAAAAATTCTTAAATATATTTTAAACATAAAAGAATAGTAAGTAATAATCACACATATAAATGTTGGAGATAAGAAAGTCAAACATAAAAATATCTAAATAAATGTATAAAGTACATATATAATTTATGACATATAATACATGATTACCACTTGTATGTAAATATCATTTTACAATTCCTTCTTTTTATTTTAAAAGTATCAAAATATTCTTAAAAAAAGTTTTACAATTCAAGTTTTACAAATCAAGTTTTTGTAACCTTTTAAAAATGTAAACAAAACTGCAAATTAGTATAGTAATGTATAATATTGTATAGTACTTCATACATGTAATACTATATAATATTTTATCACAATCAAAAGAGATATTACAATAGAAAATTAGTTCCTTAGTTCATTTCATAAAAATACTTACAATGTTAAACATATCTATAGTCATTTTATAAAAATACATTGATTTATCAATCAGAAATTAAAAAAGATGATTCTATATAATTATTTTTTTTTTCAATGAACTTATACATTAACGCAACATCAATGCACTTTCTTTACAATATTGTTTAAAGCGCTTAAGCGTTAAAATTGGCACAGCCTTTGTTAAATTGTGCGAGAGATCGAATGGATCTTGCACACACATAGAAGAATCAACGCGAAAATATTCCGGTTTCGCTTTCTGTATTTGCGCAATATAGAGAGCCATAGTATCTGGTAAAGCCAATATTTCTGTAAAGATTTTCTTACGGCATGTAATACCTAACAACGGACATACAACATCATTCATGTAATCAAAACGTCCGTAATACTCAAAGAATCCTAATAACAATTCAGGTATCGATAATTCAGGTACGTCGATAGGAACATTATTACCGACTCCAGTTTCCCAGCCTAAAATAATGTATATATCAACATTAAATTATGCTATAAACATTGGAAAAAGAATGTGTAAAATTACAACATTATTGTAAAACAAACAAGATAATTTCTTTTTTCCCATGACGTAGGTATCATATGAATATAGATATATTATTTCTTAGTTGATTATTCAACTTACCAGATACAATTTTCGAGCGATTATGACTTTTAATTAAAGTAGCAACACTTGGTATTTTATATGTGACTTGCAAATAAAAAATGACTAGCCAAGTGAGAGCATAGCTTGTTATTCCGAAATTAGAACCAGTCAAATTACCCAACAACATCCACTTTTTTAGAAATAATATTAATTGTCGACAAGGCGGATATGCCGTGTTGAAAGATCTAAAAATTTAACATTTTATATATATATATATATATATATATATATATATATATATATATTTCTTAAAGCATCAAGAAAGCATTCTTTTTAAATCCAATATTTCTCGTACTTGATAAATTTAGAATTTTCTACTGAAAGACCATTTGTAAAGGAGATATCACATTGTAATCTCGTTGGTCTGTGCCTTAGTCTTACTATAGGCGTCCTGCTTTTGTTCGAAATGAATTCTATTTCCCATTTTGGACCATCAGTATTCAAACAATTTTTAATTTGTTCACTTCTATTCTTAATTAATTCAGCTTCAATACATTCATCACCTTCTATAGAAAATACTTTTTATAATTTTTTTTCTTTTATATCAGAAGTATTTTTTATAAGCATTTTTTTATGATTCTATATATGTATATGTAAAAAAAATTATATATATAAAATAAATGTATTTACCAAAGTTGAGATATATATCAATATCGCTTTCAGACGATGCTAAACCAGTAACTCTTGAACCAAACATATGTACTTCTACATCAAACTGTTGAGTTTCGAAAGCATTTGTTAAATCATCCACGAGTTGAATTGTTCTTTTATCATTTAATGCATCATTTGATAATTTAAATAGATGAGCAACAGTTTTATTGATATTTTTTAATAATTCTTGCAGAGATTGTGGTAGTGACATAATTGCAAAGTCATTACTTTTTTTTAAGTATTGATGCGTCCGTTTTTTACAGTGTCGCTGATAAACTGATTTTTCGCAGTAAGAAAGATTTTTATACCACAAAGTGGCACATGTTATGCAGAAATCAAATTCTGAACTATTCTTTATATTTAGAAACACATTCTTATGTTTTTGGTAAAGATGTTCCATAAATTCTATCTTTATTTTAAATCTTGCATTACACTCGACGCAAGCAAAATATTGAATATTATACCATAAAGAATATAATTCTTCTTCTGATAGTAGCATACATTTAATATTCTTGATTAACTCTTTATGTTTTTTTTTGTGTGTGGAATAACGTATATGTTCCTTAATCCATGATTCACCATAATACACCCACTTTTCATTTATATTGCAAGCATAACATTTGAAGTTTGTATAATTTACCTTAATTGATTCTTTCAGTAAGTTTAGCCTTTGCTCTTCGCTGTTCTTATGCAATTGTGTAAATTGTATAACATGTTGTTCAGAATGAATATGTTCATACAATATGTGTATATTGATCGAATGCGCAACATCACATGCAAGACAAAGCATATTTTTATTTTGGAGGGCATATAGTTTTAAACTTGATTCAATCTCTTTCAGCTTGTCTTGATTGTAAGTAAACATAATTTTCTCAAAGTCTAGAAATTTTGTATAATACATTCTGTTATAACGATCCAAGACATTATTTTTTTGTTTAGTTCTTACAATATTATTTATATTTTTTTCTGCTGGTATATTTCTAATGAATTGTTTAATTTCAATGGATATATCATCAGGCATAAATAAACCAGAATTATTTTCTCTACTTTGAGATAGTATATCATTCTTGCTATTAGTATTTGTATTAATTAAATCGCTATTATTATCAATATATTGTGCTATCTGTATTTTATTAATATTATGTTCTTCCAATGTATTAATCGATATATTTTCAATACAAATTGAAGATTCTGCTGCTTGTGTTTTATTTATATCAAGTTCTTTTGTTGTACATATATTATATATGTGATTATATGTGAGCAAAATATTTTTAAAGTATTTCAAATGTCTTCTTTTTGTACTTAAATGTTCAATTACACTTTGGATTGTATCAAATTTACTTTTACAAGCAATGCAAACATAAGAAAATTTGTTCTCAACCAAATTATCTGAACTTTCATGAAAAGATGCAAGATGGTTTTTAACATACATCACAGGTTGCTCCATAGTTTGTATAATATTATCATTATTCTCAAAAGAAATTATATTTAAAAATTCGAGAAGTTCAAAAAAACTTTCTATATTTCTACAGTCATTATATTCTTGTTTTTTAATTGTAATTAATAATTTAATATTTTCTTTATGTTGAAAACTAGAAAAGTGAATTTTTAACATTGATATGCCATGTATTATCTCATTGCAGAAAGAGCATTTAAACATTGGATAATAGTTGAAAATATTAACATTTTTACTATTTACAGACAAAGTTGAATCAGAGATATATTCCATAGAAGACTTCATGTATTCTTTATGTATGGTTATGTCATGATTTATTATATCAGTTTTATTTATTGGTATATTACATCGATCACATATAATCACATTGGACATAGTTTTTATGTATTCTGGCCACATTGTTCCATCTAATTTTCTACTGTTTAACTGCAATGGCTTAATAGTTCTTCTATCATTTTCCAATATTATGATATATGTTGCTTCTTGATTAATTTTTAATGCAGATATAGCAGAAATATGTTTCTTATCTTGTGCATGTTTGCTCATGTTAAGTTTATTGTCAAATTTATCACACAAACTACAGAAATAGATATGTACACATCTTTCAACTTGCAAAACATTATTACTATTGCTATCCTTCTGATAAGATACAGAGGAAGTTGTACTCTCTTCTTCCTCTTTTATCTCATGACCATTTATTGACTTATCATTTGTCAATTTATTTTCACAAACTGGTTGCATTTTTGCAAGAAATTTTGATTTATTTATATGTTCCATTTGAGTTTTTACATTAACGGAAACATTGTCACTTATATTTTCATTTGAGTGTTGTTTATTTGAAATATTTGATTTAATACTGCTTATATATCTTTGATGTTTTTTTTCTTGTAAATGTTCATTAATATTTTTCAAAGCAGATATCGAACAATTGCATGGTACACAAAAATATTTCACATCACAGTTTTGTAATAAATCTTCCATTATTATACCATGATTTAATAATTCTGATTTATCACTTTTACATATTTGGTGTTTTCTCCCTTTCAAATGTTCATCAACATGATCTAAAGTAGGTATTGAGCAATTGCAAAATATACAAAAATATTTTGCATTACAGTTTTGTAATACATCTTGTGTTATTATTCCACGATTGAATAATTTTGAGTTACTTATACATGTTCTATGTTTTTTCCCTTTCAAATGTTCATCAACGTTAATTAAAGAAAATATCGAAGATTTGCATGGTATACAAAAATACTTTGTACTACATCTTTTGTCTTCTAAAATATTTTTTGTAATTCCATGATTTAATAATTTTTGGCATTTTGCATTTGACAAATTATGTGAAAAATCTGAGACTTGAATGCAGATATATGGATGAACTTCTTGCAAATGATATTTTGCATCTGTTAAATTTTCCAATTTACATAGGTAACAATACCATTGATTATTATAACGTGTTATATATCGCTCTAAAAAATATTTGGCAAGATCCATGCTGTATTTTTTTATACCTGTATGTATATGATAAATAATATCTGTAATTAATATATTATATAAATTATATAGTATTTATAATTAATTATAACAGCTTATATAGTACATAATTAATTAACAGCTTTTAAATTAGACTGATTAAGCTAGGTTAATTATTTAGCGTATTATTACTCGTTCGTTGCTTTTAATTTACATTAATCACAAGCAATGAGATAAAAATGAATTTAACTTTAATTTACAGAAATTTAATTTCAAAGAAAGCTTTCTGAGTAAATGAAAATTATGAAAATTATGAAAATTATTACCTGTGAAACGAATGAATAATATGGAGTGATATAAAGCACATTCGCTCGCAGCAAGAAATGCAGCGTACACATATCACACAAAGAATTTCTTTGTATGACGTCACTTAGAACAGTTAAATGGTATTGGTTCGTCATGTACGTAATATAATATCTTTGTTGTATATTCGAAGAAATTTAAAAATTCCGGGATTCCCTATATGTATTCCCCCCCATCGCTGAGTCATACATATCAACGTAATACATATCAAATTGATTATGGATATAGGATGTACACAGGGTGCATCAGTGCATTCCATTGACTGCAGGCAGCGGCTGTATTCAACGGACTCAACCGCTAAAGTAGCAATCGAACGTGATTGGTTTCTACTTTCAGTTCCGGCCAATCAGAATTACATCGGAAAATCTAGTAATGTTGCCCAGCGTGAATCCGCTGAATGCGGCCAATGCTTGCAGTTACAACCGCAAAGTTCCTCGTTTCAGTCAGTTGAGCCAAGAACACAGACTTTTGCATTACTATAAGCACAAAAAAATCTTAAATTAAAAATAATCAAACTTTGTATGTGTTTAATATAATATAAATGGTTATTAAAATAAGTCTTTCAACTCTTCACTATATTACATTTTCTTTACATATTTATTTAAAAGCAAAAAAATACATAAAATTACAAAGCTAAATAAGGAGTAAAGAATATGTAATCACACATACATATACAATAAAATTTTTCTTTGGCAATAAGAATATTAATCCTTTAAATTGAAAAACAATGATTTAAGGTATACATGATACTTTTATTGGATAAATTAAATAGATTAAGAAATTAATTTTTTTTCGATTTTTTAAATTATTTTCTTTATATAATTGTCTCTTTATAAAGCAATATAGTAATGTAATAACATCACAGCACAAGTATTATATTTAAAAACTAATTGGCAATAAAACTAATTACTAATGAGACTAAAAAATTGATACTTTTAATTGATTAACAAAAGTATCTCGTGAAAAACATATATTTATTGAATTAATGATATATCAAGATATCAGGAATTGCAAGCCTTATGAAACATCGCTTATATATCAATATTTTCGGAGAGATTGAATAACGAAATAATTTCGTCAATAATTATATACCGGTATCATGTATACTTCTATATCATTAAAAAATTTTTAGATTTGCTAAAAATTTTTAATTTATACCAGTATGAGATATTGAATATCGATACATAATGAAATTTTCATAATACACTATATACACAAAACCGATATAATATATTAGTACTACAGTGTCGACTTCAGCATTGGTAGTTTAATTTATTGATATAATTAAATAACTACATTAAATAATTATAAAAGTAATTATCTTTATTAATCTCTCTCTAATCTTTATTAATTTAGTAATATTAATATTCAATAGGATAATAATAGTGTAATATCAATATAAAATTTTTGATTATACATATATCGGTATTCCAATACCGATATGTCTAATCGATATATCCAGTAATGTTTAAAAATTTTTAGAATTGTAATTTTTTCACAATAGAAATATACACGATACCGGCATATTATGTCAATCCCTAAAGATATATCTGTATTTTATTAATTTATGAAAATAATATATCAAAATGTAGGTAAAAAAAATGCAATACATTAATTGTAAACAATCCAATTCCATGATTTTCTTGAATTATCAAATTGTCATTATTAAATTATCACTATAGACATAAGGTATAAGAAAATAATGTAAAGCTATCAAACTATATTAAGAAAGATACAGACATTTTCTATATTGATCAACTTAAGGTAACAAGGGTGACTTCAAGTATGGAAAAGTCTTCTTCAATATTTTTGCGCTATAATTACAATTGTTCTGAAATTTGTTTAACTTACGATTATGTACCGCTTTAGTAAGATTATGTGATAAATCAAATGGATCTTGCACACATAATGGTGATATGAAGAAACTTTGAGGCTTCTCTTGCATATAAACATCATGCATATAATCAATGTATGGTGCCATATCTTGTGGTAAACTTGACAGATTATTAAACGCACTTTTTTCTATCGGCTGACCCAACAATGGACAAATTACATGACTTTTGTATGTAAAATCCGCATAAAACATAAAAAATCCTAATAAAAGTTCTTCGAAAGTGTAATTTATCCTCCTAACAGGAAAATTGTAGCTTATACCAACTTCCCAACCTAAATAAAAAAAAAAAAGTAAAATAAGTATATTGAATATGTGTATTGAATATGTATAAATTAAAGTAAGAAATATATAATAAGATTATATAATATATATATATATGAACAGAATATATTAAGTAAAATAATTTGTATGTTGCACAATTTGATTAATAAAACTTAACATTTTAATTTATTTTAATTTAATTTATTTAGCACTTTAAGTGAATTTTGAAAACATTGCATTTTATGTACATATATATATGTATGTGTATAATCACTTACCACTGATTCTCCACGAACTATTTTTCAATTTTATTAATTGTGAGATACTGGGAAATACTAATAGAATTTGCAGATAAAAAATGACGCACCATGTGAGAGCATAGCTTGTTATAAGATGATGCGATCCTAATAAGCCACAGATGTGCAACCATTGTTTAAGAAATAAAATCAATTTTCGACATAGTGGAAAAGCATGATTAAAACACCTTGAGAAAATAATTTTCTGTTTATTTACAATACATAAATACAGCATATGAAAGAAATTTCTATTGAATTAAATTATATATAGGTGAGAGCAAAAAACTTACTTAATTATTTTTGTATTTTCCACTGCTAACCCATTTGTAGCTGAAATGTCACAAATAAATCCTGAGGGAACATGTTGCACTTTTATAATTGGCGTTCTACTATGCAATATCATTTCTTGCACTTTCCACATTGTTTTATTCAGAGATAGATAATATAGTATTAATGTAATGAGGTCCTGGCAATGATGATGTGATGAATTTTTTCCTTCATACATATTATCTGCATTACATAAACAAAATGATAATATAAAAGTTAATATTAGTAGATAAAGAAATATATATAATTTTCAAAGAAATGAAGGATAAAATAAAGATTGTTAAAAAATAAACAATATTAAAGTTATTATACATATGCTATCTTATTATATTTGAAATAGTTTTGCCTGTAATTTTTGTATTAATTATGTTTTATTTTTAATATTCCAATATGGATATATGATCCAATATAATACAACTGGATATGCTACAACTGTAAGATGTGATCT
Source organism: Camponotus floridanus (assembly GCF_003227725.1). Lineage (NCBI taxonomy): Eukaryota > Metazoa > Arthropoda > Insecta > Hymenoptera > Formicidae > Camponotus > Camponotus floridanus. Next base: position 432,376 of record NW_020229414.1, read on the forward strand.
TAATAAATTCTATATATGCAATCATTACTTGAGATAAAACATCTTGAAAAAATATTTTTCTTATGGTTGATATTAAAATGATTGAGATAGATTTTACACAGTAAATAATTTATAGAACACCTATTCTATGTAAATAGAAAGTAATAATAGAGTTATATTAAAATATTAATATTTTCCTAATTTGTAGCAAAAATACAAGAATACATGTCTGTTTTAAGTTTTACATTTGCAAATCATACATATATATAAATAAAGATACACAAGATAAATATATAAATTATATTACAGAGGGACTTACCACAATCAAGGAAGATGTCAATGTCACTATCAGGAAAAGCTAAGTCTGAAATCCTGGATCCAAAAGGATAAGCCTTTATATTTAGAATATATTTTTCTAAGTCAATTATCAAGTCACACAATATGTTATCAATTGTTTTATCGAAACATGCATTATTGGACTGTGCAAGCAAAGCTTCAGCATTCTGGTTGGGCATAATTAAGAGTTGTATTAATTCTTCTGACAAATGATCGAGATCAGAACCATATAATATCCTGCGTTGATGTTCGACCTGCTCACAGTGTCGATCGTACATACCAGAATTACCAAACCACAAGAGTAGGCATGCAGCGCAATAATGAAACTTAAATCTCTCTGCATAATCGGGAACTTGTATTAATCGTGACGTGTGATAAGGTACACGCAAGTGTTTCGCGAAACAGATTTCCGATTCGCTTTCGTAATTGCAAAATTCGCAACAATATTTTTTAGCATTGTACATGCTTCGGAAATGATGATGAATGTCTTGTAGTACAGCTTTTACCGACAACGTCCAGGATACTTTGAAATTCTGATGCTTACTACTTAATATGTGTTCGTATAACGATGAATCATCATTCTTTATCTTAACAAAATTCTTACTATTGCATAATAAGCATTCAACACCATCATTTTTGTTTCTCATGCATTCTCGTGCCAATCCTAGCTTACTAAAAAGTTTTCCAGCCTTCAAAAATTTCTTATCATCCTCTATCATTTGGGACAATAGTTTAACATGATTGTCTGACTGAATATGTCTACAAAGATTTTTCCGCAAATTGCAATGGTTTTGAACTTGAAAGGTTTTATCACACACTAAGCAATAAATTTTCTTATCATTAGCACATAGAGAATAATATATATTAAGAGCAAACGTATCGATTATTGCGTGATTTGCTTCATGAAATTCATAATCGATATCAAAAAAAATAAATTTTGGGCTTTCTAAGGTAGAAATATCTTTGTCATTCATATTCTCTATGTGTACATTGTTACAATTAGTAAGCTGCACAGAATGAGCTTTGTCTTTTAAAATTTCTGTTGTTAGATCAATTTGCTTGCCATTATGTTGCAGAAAATTGCTTTCTATTGTATTTTCTATATTTCTCTCTTTGTTCATGCAGAAAGTTTCCTGAATGTCTCCTGTTGAACTTTCCAATATAGAGATACTCATGTCATTTGTATCTTCTGCATCCTGTTTTGCAGTATTTAATAAATCAATTGTCTTTGATGAAACAAAAGCATTGTCACTGTCTTCCTTATTAGCAAGCTGCAAAGTATGAACTTTATCAATCAAATTATTTAATTCAATTTGTTCATCCTGTCGCAAAAAATCAAATGTCTCTTTATTTTCCTCCTTCCTTGTGCCAGAGATTTTTTTAGTATCTTTTTCTAATAAATTTTCCGAGGTACAAATACTTTTGTCGATTATATTGCTTACTCTCTTACCCTCTTCAGAGCTTGTACTTGATAACTCTGTTTCTAGTAAAATGGAAGTATCATTAGAATTTTCTTTACTAGCAAAATGTAAGACTAACAAACTGCGCTTATTTGAATCATCCGTTTCTATGTCGCTTCGCGTGTTATTCCTGTGCAAAGAAGCAAATGCTTTTTTCTTTCGCTCTTTCCTTCTATTCTTTCTTTTAGGGGTTGTCTGAGTACTTTGTTCCATTCTATTATTTATCATACAATTTTGATTATTGCGCAGATCTAATGCTGTCAAATTTTGTTGTACAAATGTGTTTAATGAAAGATTATTATATTCCAGCATCTTCTTCATAACATTTGATCAAATTTTTGGAAGCACATAACCTTTACGATAACTAAACAAGAATATTTTTCCTGAATCTTCCTTTTTTTTTGATTTTCAAATTATTACACGTTTTTTTTATATTCTAATATATCTACGTTTTAATCAGTGTACATATATATATTAATTTTAAAACTTATCCCGCACATTTAATAAATTAAAAAAAACAACGTGAATAACTCACACCATCGGTATCGCAAATCGCAACGTTAATGAAAGAATATGCAGATTCAACACAGTTATAAACAAGATTACATTTATGTGGCAAAATACTCGTCAGACGATTGGCCATCGAATAGAGAATTCTTAAAATATCAATAGAGACCCTAAAAACTCTCTAGCCGATAACCAATCGGTAATACGTTTAACAAACATTTTGCATGAATGTAATCTTATCCTGACTAATCAGATAAGATCGTGAATTAGGGACAAGAAAGGACGTTCGTTTTCCGAACGCATTTGACGCAAATCACCCGTGAGCACGGAAGTGACAGCACAGCTGGTGCATCTCCGTGCCAACCGTTTCACTACGTGTCATGTACGCAAATCTAATTTGTACCAAGCGATTGACGATCGTGTGACCTTGTCTTTTCAGACTTCTTTCTCGTATCTGTTTGCTGCGAGTGAAGTCTAAGAGGTACCGGTATCTCAATGCTTCTCCATTCGTTGGTGGCGTAAAATGCGTTTCACGCGGTTTTCAATTATTTATTTTATAAAATCCGCGCGCGCATAGACATTTGTATCGACAAATGTCATAAAACATATGTGCGACAAGTACAGTTTGTGTTTCGCGATTATTGTCACTCTCCAATAAGTATACACTTTAAGTTTTTTAATTGGAATTTAAGAAATCTATGTTCCGAAAATTTCATTCTTTTTCTTAATAATTAAATACTAATGAAAAAATTAAAATTTTATTTTTGAATTTATTAATTATTTATATATTTACCTTTCCATTGATTGATTAATTGATAAATATTAATATAACCAAAGATAAACACAAGTAAACTTTTATCTTAATAGAATTTTATTGATTTGCAGTGGGAAAAACATGAGGCAATTAAAGGGAAAAACGAAAGAGACCAACAAACAGAAAAAGGAACGGAAAAAGGAATTCTTGGAGAATAAACAGAGAGTATTCACAATTGTATTGCCCACTATAGCCGCAATATTTGTGATAATAGCAGCATACATTTATGTTAAAACCCGTCCAAAACTCATTGAATATTAATGATAATACATGCCATTTTTGTCATCCATTTATTAAAACAAGATACATGCTATATTTGAACAATGCAACCTAGTGCAATGATATTTGAATGATTTCTCATTGCATTTTTATGAACGTATGAAAGTTTTTCTAAAAATAAGCACATTCCACTATTCTCTAAAATATCTTGTATCTAAATCATTGGAAGCAAGATAAATTTTGCAAATACCAATTATTTGATTTGATAAAATTTTTAAAGCAAAATAAAATATTACGTAATATTAAGATATAATTATTGGATAAGGTGTAAGAGAGGAAATATTTTTTACAAAAACATTATATGAAAAAAATTAGTTAATTTATATATTGCATTTTTCTAATAATAAAATTTATTAATATCGAATAATATAAGTTCTTTATATTAATTTATGTGTATGTCTTCCTTAATTCTTTCATGTGCATGCTTATTTTTAAATATACTATGAGATAAAATATACAAATTTAACATATTTCACTTTAAGAAATTATGTCAATTATAGTCCATCTTTATATGTAAAAAAAACCAAGAAAAGTCTATATCTATAAAATATAAATTCTAATAATTGTTAAATTGGGGAAAGATATTAGTATATAAAGCATTTAAATAATAAATATGGGTCCAATGTAGTATAAAAAATATATTTGTTACATATAAATTGTATTGCATTATATATATTTACCTTTTCCACTTTAAAAATTATTTTGTACACATTTTATCATTTTCTATGCTACAAAAATATTAACAATGTATAATTTTTTAACTAAGAAAATTTAATAAATAAGAATTATTAATTTTTTAAATTTAAAAACTTAAACTTCATACATTTATTTATTGCTTTTTTCTTTCATTAACAATACATTATTGCATAAGTAATTTTCAATTGTATTAAATTATAAATATACATGTTAATAAAAATATTGTTGATAAGAAAAAATATAAAAATAATTTAGATTTAAAAAAAACTTTGAAAACAGATTTTTCTCTTTTTTTTTCAAATATATATCTTTATTGCGGATATTAATATTAAATTGCCTTTATTTCTCTCATCTTAATTTAACTATGATAAGAAATGTGTTAAGAAAAAAAACATCGTGTATCACAAGACACGTGGAATGTGAAATGTGACCAATAGAAAGTTAACACGTCTCTACGCCTTTATTGGGGTTATGATCAGCTGTGATTCGAGAAGAGCCTGGAGCTTATATCATCTCGCCGGCATCGCTTTTTCAATTTAATTTCTTTGTGTCAGTTATTCTCAAGAGACGATCATGATGAATTATGCTATAAATCTGTTACTTTCAAGTTTTACAATATTTTCACTTTACATAAGTTGCATTCAAGGTACTCTTTATAATTTTTAAGATTATAATTATCAATAAATGTTTATATTTATGGGAGGGTTATGTTATTATTATTATACTGTTATTATTATTATTATTATTATTATTATTATTATTATTATTATTATGTATATTGTATTTTTTTATGTATATTTTATCACAGATTTGTTGTGTGATGTATTTTTATACATATGATATAACTGATCACATTCATATTATAATTAATATTATTAAATATACTTAACTGCAATAAATATTTCCTATGTGCAAAATTGAATATTAATACTTGATTGAATATCAGTGTCTATAAATTTAATTTCCATTTAAATATATTAATTAAAAAATAATTAAAATATTTGCAGCTAAGGGAACACAACATGTAACTTGCGGTTCTGTAGTGAAACTACTGAATGTGAATTATAACGTGAGGTTACATTCTCATGATATCAAATATGGAAGCGGCAGTGGACAGCAATCTGTAACAGGTATAAATACCAAAGAAGATGGTGATTCTTATTGGTTTGTAAAAGCAGAGTCAGGAAAACCATGTGTACGAGGGTAAGTCACAATTTTTAGTTGTATTACTTTTTGCCAACTATATAATACATTTATACATGAGCAAAGTTGAGGAAATTTTTTTCATAGGAAGCCAATTAAATGCGGAGAGATTATCAGATTGGAACATACCTCAACAAAGAAAAACCTCCATTCACATCTTGTTAGTTCACCTTTGAGTGGAAAGCAGGAAGTGTCAGCATACGGAGATCACAGAGGAGAAGGTGATACTGGTGACAACTGGATGTTAATATGCAATAATGATTTCTGGGAGAGAGATGATATAATTAAGTTGAAGCATGTTGATACTGAGACGTAAGTATACATGAATTCTATGAATTTAAATGTAAATAAAAGAAAATATAAATCAACAAGGGGGATAATTATGTACATGACATATTGTCATAGTGAGAATAAATAGCATATAGCATTATTTAATCTTTAATATTATATCTTTAGATATTTAGCTGTCAGTGGCAGGGGTTATGGTGCTCCAATAAGCGGGCATATCGAAGTAGTAGGTGAATATTCCGCAAATAATCCTCACACACAATGGATGACAATGGAAGGATTGTTTATTCATCCTAATGATTTCAATGCACAACATCATCGACATTCGGAATTATAAAGGCAATTTTTATAGCAACTTAGAATTATTTACAAACAAATGCATAAATAAAGGGCAAATGTATTGCATTATTCTATTGGTAAAATCAATATTTAATTATTTCATATTGATATTTTCTCATAAGTTTGATTAAATCCATCATAAAATTACTTTTTTTTAGAATTTCATAAACTAAATTATAAATTATTTAAAAGAGAAAAAAATTTGTAAATAGTTAATTTTATATTTGCAATACAGGAATACAAGAATTATATTCGATTAAAATTTAAAAAATATTCTTGATTGTTATTATGTTTTTATTATCATAGTAATTGTATCAATTTTGTGATTTGCAAAACAATATTATATATTTCCTAGGAAGATTACATGTATTCAAATGCTAGGATTTAGTATTAAATAATTCTCTCGTTTTCTTAAACCTTCCGTATAAGATACGTTCGTAAATATTATGTTCTACCATATGTATGAATGCATGTATTGTATATATTATTATATTTATTACAATATAAGTACATAATACAAGAAAAATATGTATTAGACTTAATTTTAATCCATTGTCCATCTAGTTTCATACTTCCTTTAATTCATATTTGCCATTGATATCTCTTGTACCTATGAGACCATTATATGGAAAAATAATATTTGATAGACCATAGCTTCCAAAGATTTCCTTCAAATTCTGCTTCCCTGTTACGTTTACATAACGTTGTTTGCCGGACAAACAACTGTGCAGTTTCCAAATTCCAAGCACCAGACAAATGCACAAAATCGACATCAACATATCAAACGTCGTGACTAGAAATATACTCGAACTATCCCTGGAATGTAGCAGTCTTGCTAGGGCGATAGGGAAGCAAAAGTTCAGGAATATATTAAAGTAATCCGCGTCACTTTTCACTATGTGATTAATGTTCTCATACATGTATGGCCCCAGCACGCACAGGGAATACAGACATGTCAATGAAGTATAGAAGCAAAATAATATAAAGTTGCCCATATTCTGCCGCAATACACAAGCACCTAAGAAGAAGCAGTGATGATCCTTGAAGTGGAAACACTTTCGGCAGAGGGTGCAATGCTGCGTCGGCTTGCACATGTAACTCTGACATCTCTCGCAATGCCAGAATCTGTAGGCTGTATTGTATGCTGGTAGCTGCTGCACATTAGCCAATGGTTGCTCAAACTTACGCTGTTGAGCAATCACGCTGCACAAGTTATCTTGTATTTCTTTAACTTTCATTGGATTTGATTTGTAACTGATGCTATATATTGAATACCAATTCAAATACACTTGCATACAGAGAAAGACAAAAATTGGAGAAATTTTCTGATTGATGTGAATAGTAATCGCGATAACAAATATAGTGCATATTAATGTCACTAATGGACATAGTTTTTTAACAATCTTCATACAAATTTTTATATACGGCGTTTGCGACATGTCTCACGATAAATACATAAATCTCTATATTTATGATTTGTAAATCTAATTTTCACACATACACATGATACATAAATCCAATTTTTTGATGTTATTTATGAATTTGTTCATTTTATTAAAAAAATTTCTATTAAAATATTTATATGTACATACATATTTTTGTAAAAATAATTTATCAGACAGATATCTCTTGATATGCACTATTCTTATCCTGATTTATTTTATGCTGAAAGGAAATATTTTTTTTTATATAAAGATAAATTATGCAATTCAATATTATAAATTATTATTATCAATAAATATATTTCATTAATTTTTCATTAATTTTGAGAACTCTGGATTATATTCATTTACTGACCTTGATTATAACCTCAACGATTCATTCTTACATGTTTTTATTAATTCTATTCAACTTGACAAGTCGAAACTCCTTCGAAATAGGCATTGTGATGTCCCTAATCTATCAGCTAAATTATTGTCATAATTTAATTTTTTAAAAATTATTATGCATGTGCATATTTCTTCTAATAACGCGTGTTTTACTACGTTCACACTATTATAGCATGTGTAATATGTATGTATAGTGTATATATATGGCTAAGTTCCATAAAACGCATATGCGCGCACGTACCTATAGTATCCGTCACGTATATTATAGGTAAATGCGCACATATGCGCTTTACGGAATTCAACCTGTTTGATCTATAAATATTTATCGTTAATCGATATATTATATAAAAATACTCAATATATTTTCTGTATCATTTTAAAAATATCGAATAAAAGAATAAGTATAAGTAAAAAATATCGAGTAAACATTTTTCAAATATTCATATTTTGATGAATATTTTAATTTACAAAAAATAGATCTATATAGTTGTAAATATAAGATATAATATTATTTATGAATATAATATAAATATATTATAGTATAATGTATAAATAAAATGCTTGAATTGTCTTTTATATCATTTGATTTAATGCTGATTAATAATGAAGATATTCAAGAAGTACTTTTCCAAATAAAAATGATAGAAATTAGATATTATAAAAAATTTTTTCAGAGAATAAAATAAATTACAAAATTTAATAAGATAATCTCTGATAATCAAACAGCTGTATAACAGTTATATGCTATTTATTCTCACTATAAAAACACTGGTATAGTTTACAATTACATTACTATAAACGAATTGCGTTACAAAAGGATATACATATATATATATAACAAGTCTATATAAAAATAAGATAAATCATGAAGAACTATTATTTAATCACATATAAATGTAGGATGTATTAAAGACTGACTACTATACTTAGCTAAAAGTATAACAAACTTTTTTCTAGACAAATAATGGAATAATTAGGAGCATTATTTGAATTTATAAAATAAAAGATTAGTTTTTGAATTTGCTCATGACTGTCAATCTTAACGTTATCGTGACCGACTGTCAATATCAAATGTTAATTTGAGGTATAATACATTCTCCTCCTTTTCTATTTTTCTTTCGTCTAATGCATTTTTTCTATCAATATAGACTTTTATACATATATTATACATGCATTTAGAATTATAAATATGTACAATACTTAGCATGTTTGCGCTATTTGTACATTTGCGTAAATAACAATGTTAAATAATCGAATGTATCGCTCTTATACGAGAATATCTTCAAAGCAGTCTATAACAATTACAAATACAAGACAATAATAGAAATTTGCATGTTATAATATAGAACAAATTCTTCAAAAAAAAAGGAGAAAAAAAGAAAAAGAACAATATAATAATAAAATTAGAATCAGGAAATATGATTAAATCATTATGCTTACATTGTCATTTTTTGCAATACTTTAATTATGAATACATACTCTTTTAGATTAGTTTTCGAAAGTTCATCATTAGAATTCCAGAAACTTGAATTGTGCATATCTGAAATTACACACACACACACACGTATTATTTTGTACTTTTCTTAAGGTAAAGAAAAAGAATATTTACATGTGTATGTGTATGCGATACGAAATATAAATATAGATTTCTGTAACGAAATAATTTGCTCTATATAAATTGTGTAAAACTATATAAATATTTTATATTATGATTTGCGAAAAATTTATCAAAATAGATTGTGATGATAATATAATTCGAATTTTTCAACAATGAAAATTGTAAAAAATATGTTTCTAGGACCTTCGTTTTTTCGTGATATATTCTATAGCACATCATGTCAAATCATGATGTGTATATATATGCTCAATTGCAGTGATACGTTATCATTGCTTTTCATAGCGAATGATTTATTATGATTATTTTATCCATAAATTCTGATTCTGTATTATCACTCATAATTGCTAGAGACTAGTTTAACAATACTCCTGTATAAGAGTAGTATGCTTCACCGTAGTTCTCCAATTGGAGCATTTTGAGACCATAATTCATCTATAAATCTATATAAAGTATCGCTGACAGCTACCTGTAACAAATATTAAGAAGTATTGAATTATTTTCTATAAGCATTTCAATGAGTAATATTTTATTTTAGAATAATATGCAAATTAAAAATAACTTTAAAATATATAGACACAAATCTAATATAAATTTAAAATAAATTGGTAGATTTTTATTTCAAACAATTTTAAGTCTGGTTGAGTTTCAAGAAATATACATTTGATAATCTATCCTTAGAAAGTAGCTTCTCCAAAATATCAAATATTAATTCTTACCTTATATGGTGTTGGATTCAAGTTCCTTTTATGATCATTACGCAATGTATTAAGTGATTCTTGTACTCTGCTGCGAATTTCTTGTAATGTTTGTAATGGTTGACATAGTTTGCCATCTTTCCAATATATCTGTATATATGTTTTTATTTATTATAAATTAGATATCTACTTGATAGCACAAATAATATAAATGTATATAAAGCTGTTAAAATATACTAATGTATATAAAGCTGTTTATAAAATATTTTTGCTATGTATCTCATATTGTCTTATTAATTAATGATAGCAAATACAATAGTGATTAATTCTTGAAAAAAAATTTCAGAATTTCAAATTATCTAAAGAATGTAAATGACAAACAGAATAATAGATAATATTTTTTGATTTACATTTATACATCATGATACATATTACATAATAATGTAAAAATCTATTATTTTAATCAGATTATACCTTGTGCAAAGGTTCTACTCGAGATGGTGTAACGTTAGCCCTTTTCGTTTGTTGAAATGGATGTCTGCAAAGAACTTTCTGCATTACTTGCGGTGGCTCTTCCGTCGTTTTCTGCAAAAGGTCTATCAATGCATAGCCATCCGAGCCATATAATCTATAGGCATCCTTCCTGCCTGGTATCGTGACTTTCCCGACCTCTTGACTAAGCTTAATTCTCGGCTCATCGTTGATCTCTACCATTTTATAAACGCAGCCCAATGCTGGTTGTCTCTGACATGTAACGAGATGTGTTCCGATCCCAAAACAATCGATCTTGTGGTTCTAAGAAAATATTCATCTCTATATTACGATATTTATCTATTGTTATTCGTGTTTTGCAAATCTCTACTCGCACCTTTACCTGCTCGTTTAAGCTTATTATGGTCTCTTCGTTGATATCGTTCGATGCGCAAATCATTAGTTTTGCGAACCAAGGAATATTATACTTGACGGCAAGTTTTTCAAAAATATCTCTCGCCACATTACTGAGATACGCTAAATCGCCGCTATCAATCCGGATCCCAATAGCTTTGTATCCCAAGTCGTTCAAAGCTAACGCTACCGCACAGAAATTTAAAAGTCCGCTCCTATTTGTAAAATATATATTTATGAAATATTACTGTGTGTGTATGATATAGCTTCTAATATGATTAATGTGTTGAGAACAAATCTAGTTATGTACATCACACACTTTTTGTACATTATAATATTTTGTATATTATATTATTGTATAATTGTTTATTATTATTAAGTTATATGTAAAAATGCAATCTAGTTTTTTTTATTTGTTTAGTTAAAATGTTAAAGAATTTGAGAAGTTAAAAAATGTGTTCAAATGTGTATGTTTAATTTATATAAAAGAATAACACACACACACACACATATATATGTGTATATATATATATATATATATATATATATATATATATATATAAAAAGATTGTCTAAAAAAAGTTTAAAAGATAAATATACAAATTTATATTTAATTTATATATCTTTTTTAAACTTATAACAATTTTTTTATTATACTTATAACACAATTCTTTTACACATATATGTATACTCTTTTCAAGACAAGTAAATTACAAAAATAAATTTGTTAGATTTTTTTATCATATTGTCTTGTATTTTTTGCTATATCAGCTCATCACTTTCTTAAATTTAATTTTGAATAGAAAATTTTAAGACAGAAAATATCATACATAAAAGCTTATGTATAATAGCTAGAAATTTAAATTTACACATTTATTATTAATTGATGTAAATAAGGTGCATTAAATGTTTAAATCAATTATTAAATCAATTATACTATCACTATCTCTAGTGAAAAAAATTGTACACTATTTTGACAAATGTAGATAAATATAGCTAACTGATACTATATGTATTAGAAAAAGAGAGATAGAGTCAAAATATTATGCTAAACTTAATGTTTGATTAAAAAGTACTCGCTTTTTTATGCAGTATATTTCTTTTTATATAATATCTCAGAATTAAAGTTTCCTGAAATTCCAATTGTTTGAGGGGTAAAAATACATATATCAGAATTTGTGTAACATTTGTGTAGTAAATATCCCCATATTAATTATTGAGAGAAAAACGGCAGAATTGGGAGGGGTACTCTATATAAGATCACAAGTGTGTAACGATTAACAACTAGATTGTAATGAAAAATGTAAGATTGTTTTATTTCTAATTGGCATGTCATGAAAATAACATAATATGATAACGTGTACAATTTGCAATTTGCCTGTTCTACAAAACATTTCTTCCAATATTGTTCTTTAATTGAAAAAATAAAATAGAGAATTAAATTGTAATATTGTTTTTGTTAAAAACATTTAAAAAAATTTAAAGCTTCAAAAGAAAAAATAAGAGAAAGAGATAGATAAAGAAAGAAGAGAAAATTGATTTATAAAAACATATAAAAATGCTACTTCAATAAAACTTTCTCTGTGTTGTTTAAAAAAATGTGATTTAAATTTCTTTAAAGTATTATGTCAGAAAATGTCAATTTTAGCATCATAAAAAAATAATATATATATATAGCTCATAAAGCGTAAATTTGACAAGAACCAGAAAAAAAATTTGCATTCTGCAAAACAGGCAAACAATAGGAGCAATATCGTACCTCACATAGAGCTCACCCAATTCGCCTCGTCTTAAAAAGCCATTCTTGTGAAGTTGCGTAGTTGACTCTGATATAAATGGGTTGTTTCTCACACTGTTTTGAGCATGTGTATTGGACCCGTAAATTAGAAGTTTATTTTTTACATTTAGGCTGGCCACTTGTGCCTGCCCCATGGCCGACGCCTCAATGCTATAAACACACTCCTTATTATTAAGCTATGTGTATTGTATATTTGTTCGCGACGCGCTGACAAAACTAAATTACATAGTTACCAACGAGATCGAATTACGAAAGAATACACTTCTGTCTCATTAAAATATGAATTTACTTTAAAATATGCCGGTTATTTTGTATTCATCTATCTGGAAGATGAGTAATAAGATTGTGTAAAAGAGAGACTTTGTACAGTCATAATGAAATTGAGCTTTGAAGTCATAATTATATATACTATTATATGCATTATAACATATGTTGTCTATATGAAAAATTGTTTAAACTGTATATGTGCATAAACTACCACGCATAAAATATAAGCTATATACATATACATATATAGTAATAGCAATTAATATATTTATGTGATATGTAATGTTTTAACATTATAATGTATGAGATATTTTAAAAAGTTTTTTCTTCAATAATTAACTTTAAATTTATCAAAGAATCTATCCTTAAAATATCACATTTATGTATAATTTTTGTGTATAATTTAAATACTTATATAATTAATAAATTTCAGGCATACTATGTTCTACACTAATATTAAATCTAATAAAATAAATAATTTAATATAATTAAATGTAATATATATAATATATTTAATATAATTAAATATATCATATATATTATATATATTTAATATAATTAAATATATTATATATTATAATTATATAATATAAATATGATAAAAATATAATGTCAAAATTATTATCAAATTAATATAAAACAGAAAAAAATAATCACATACACACACACACACATATATATTACAAATGCATAGTCTACAATAATTAATAAAATAATAAGAGATAATAAATTAATAGTAAGCACTAACATACAAATAAATCCAAATAACAAAATAACACATGCAAAAAAACCAAAAAAGATTATAAAGTTGATGCAATTTGTATGCATAAAAAATATATGACCAAAAAACTTACATACATTTACAAACCAACATTGAGTTTTTTATTTAAACGAAAAAATATAAACGTTGTAAATAAATGATTGAGATATAAGTACGTACCTTTTAACATCGTATGTGTCCACGAGAGCGGCGAATCTTTCCGGGAAAGCGACGGCATAACTGATTAAAGCCGCCAATTCTCCATCAGATGCCTGTGAAGCTAAAGCTCCTAAATCATCGGCAATAGCCTCGCGATACTTGCAGGCAAGCTCCAGTATATCTAGAACGACGCCCGTTTGCTTGTGCGCCAATGTCTACAAGAGAAACGGAGAGATAGTTTGTTTTCTTTTAACTATATTTGCCAAAATTTTGATTAAATCGATAATAGAGATTTCTTGTCAAATATGCTTACTTTCCCACGCAGATCATCGATGCTAGTAAAGGATGTTACATATGCATGTGCATGTGTACCACATACAGGTACATTGAACAATTTTCCAGCCAAAACATTACTAGTCCCATCAAATCCGCCTGTAACAGAGCATGTTATATTAAGTTAAATTGAATTTTTTTATATTGCACATATATATAACTAAGTTTTATCTAATTCCATCATATAAAGTGTATGTATGTCTACATATATATATATATATATATATATATATATATATAAACTTTACATACATATATACATTCAACTTGACCTCCTAAACTGTTACTCATCACCTAGGCAGTATCAACTGGCACTGAGTGGAACAATGTATTGATTTCACTTTTCACAAAATTGTTAAGTATAGTGTACAGTGGAGTAGTACCAGACACCTGCATCACTCATTATATACTGTTGGCCATTAAAATTACAACATTATATATATATATATATATATATATATATATATATATATATAGAGTATTGCAATTTTAATGGCTAGCAGTGTACATTATATGATGAATGCAGATATTCAAAGCTTTGCTTCCATATCTATAACTTGCGTGAAACTAATGTGTGAATATTGTTTATATAGGTTACAAGAAATAATTACTCATTCTATCAGAAATCAAATATTGAATATGTTCATGCTTTTTCAATAAATTGATTTTTGAAATGATTGATGTAGCTGATCATTGGAATATTTCACAATTATCAACCATAATAATTAAAATAATAAAGATATGCAACAATTTTCAATAATCAATTTAAATATTTCAAAAATGATTTTGCATGGCTCTAAAATGAATATAAACAAGGTATTTACCAACATAGCTGTATTTAGATGCGCTCAATCCTCCGTCGGGTCCCTGCGCTCTTCGAAGACCAAATTCCAGTAATGTTATATTTTTCCCGGCTACCATCCGATACCTCGCCGCATTAGTCGCCATTAAACTCGCATAATTTACCAACGTTAATAGAGTTGTTTCTAAAAGCTGTACCATTATCAATGGTCCTTCCACTCTTATTAATGGAACTCTATAAAAATTTAAATCATTTTGAATAGATTTAAAAATTTTAATCTATTTAATCAATTTGTACAAAAGAAAAAATAAAACTTATATGAATAAAAATATAATCAAAAATTTTATTTAAAATATTCTTTTAGTTATTATTTAATACTAAATTAAAAGATAATTATATCTTTTATATAACATTCTGATTTGTTGAGAGAGATAAAATTTTTATGAATAGCATAGAGATAAGATATTTTAAACTCACCTTGGGAATACAACAGAACCTTCATCTATAGCATAAATCGTGACATCTTTTGTAGTAAGACTTTGTAAATAATCAAAAAATCTTTGGTCTACTGTAGCAGGCATAGTCGATTTCAGGTACTTTATATCTGTAATATAAAGTTACCTAATATAATTCATAGAAATAAATATGTAACAAGTAAGTTATGTCAATACGTACCACTAGGAGAATAATGAAATTTATTCAAAAACTTTATGCACTCCTCAAGACCGGCAAAGATCGTGAATTCCCCCTGGAAAGGATTTTTGCGAAAGAATAAATCAAATACAGCATGGTCATTCATTTTGCCACTCTTCCAATAGGCATATGCCATGGTAATTTGATACAAATCTGAAAGTAAATTCCTCTTATTTTCTGCTCATCATTTCTCCTTTAAATATATAAAAACAACTTCAAATATTTGATAGTTTTAGCACTAAAGAATTTACAAAATGTAATTTATCATTAAAAAAGTTATATACACAATTACTTGAGCTAAACAATTCAAATCATATTATTCTATTTTATAGAATCTTCAATTGATGTCTTGAAGTAAGGATTAAACAGATCAACTATGTCAAAAGTTAATAAATTAAATACATTTTAAAATTCATGAATTTGACATTTGACAAGCACTTTCAATCTTTTATAGAATAAAATAATAAATTTGTGCATTAAAATAAAAATTTACTCTATAGAATATAATTTAATCTGAAAATTGTAAATATTATCTTATCTCAAATTAACTTTTTTTATATAATAACTATAAATTTTGACATGAAAATTAAACAGATCAACTATGTCAAAAGTTAATAAATTAAATACATTTTAAAATTCATGAATTTGACAAGCACTTTCAATCTTTTATAGAATAAAATAATAAATTTGTGCATTAAAATAAAAATTTACTCTATAGAATATAATTTAATCTGAAAATTGTAAATATTATCTTATCTCAAATTAACTTTTTTTATATAATAACTATAAATTTTGACATGAAAATTTTATAGCAACACAAAAATTTAAGAAAATAAAAAATTTTAATTCTTTGATATAGCTGATCTGCGCTGTTTCTCCTTAAAGTAAAATTAAAGTAATTTACATATTAAATATTAACTGCATAATATATGCATTGTGTTTTTGCTGACAGAAAAATTGCACAATCATTTTGTGGAAGTGCATATTGTAATACATATAAGCACTTATAAAGGAATTTTATGTCGCATGTTAAATAGTCTTGTGTCAATAAATAGATCTTCTGTAAGATATCTAACCTCTCTCACTCTCTCTCTCTCTCTCTCTCTCTCTCTCTCTCGATGTTAAACGCGCTCGAGTAAACATCATCAGTCCATATTTACGAATATGACACTCTTACGTCACGCATTCATACTAATGCTCTTTGTGATTGCGGTCATAAATAAAATTTAACCTAATTTCGCATATGGAGATTTATTTGATTCTTTTGACTTGCATATTTCATATCACTATGATGTTGACATTACTTCTCATGATAAGATGTTTTGAACGATTTGCGTATCAGCTGCAAATCCATCGAAGATATAAACATTTATTATTAAATACGCGAGGGTTATAAAAATTATTTGTGAAACATGCTGATTTCTAATATATAATAAACAATTTTTTTTTATATTAAAAATGCGAGTCTTCGTTATAAAAATTTGTGTGATATTTATTTTCATTCTTGATGAAATTTTTAAATACTAAATAAATTGAAATGAATCTTGAAATAAATTTTGATCTTTTTTAGAGTAAAATCAATTTTATTATTTCCGTTGAATTTCAAATACGTTTAAGTAACTTGGTAGCCAGAAAATGCTCTCGCGACTTAAGAAAATTATCTATGACACATTTATTACTCTTCTTATGAGGAAGTATTTTTTTATCTCAAGTTATTTTATCAATCTTTGTTACGAAATGCTATGACAAAACAGGAAGCAATATTGAGGTTAGTTAGAACGCGATGATAAATGAGATTACAAGCGAAGGGAATCGTGATCTACAGAACGTTACCTGTCAGTAATGGTTGAACGATGCCGTTTTGTCGCGAATTGCAACACGTTCCGCCGTCGTCGTCCGTTGACATTTTGCGGGGCCGCTTCGCGTGCGTGTTTGATCCGGGGAAAAGACAGCTCGCCACACTCTCTCGACTTCTCTCTCCGTCTCCGTGGATTCCGAATTCAGTTGCACTCACTTGCACTTCCTGCATTTAAAGTGAGACAAGTTATACGTTATTCGTCGCGCGCATATAACCTCTAAGATTTATCCTTATATAGATCAAAGATAACACGATTGTGTGAAGTTAATTTTTAATACTCTTTCTCCATCTTATCCCAGTTTATTAAAATGTCATTTTGAATTTTTTTTCTCTCGTGAGGCGATAAAAAGGTCCAATTACTTGACTAAATGTAGGTCAACTATGTATTCGCGCGAAAACTAAAGAAAAGAAACGGAAAGTGCATGTATCTAAAAAACGAAGAATCATTCACACAAACCTCGCTACCGATCCGGCGAATATCGCACAGTCACCACCGACGATGCCGATGTGATAGCAACTAGCATGCTTCGACGTGAGTCGCGATAATATATAGGCGCGCGGGAATCGATAGGGAACGTTTGAAGGACGTTTGACGTCGTACTCGCACAGCCTGTCACCTCACCGATCCCGCCAGTTCCAGAGTCGCCGTCAAAAATCACTAGACACATCCGCAACTGAGCACACGTTCAGATTTCTTATCTATTTTCTAGCGCGCGCGTGCATAGTTAATGGTTGACGAAATTAGAGGCGAAAAACCATTGCATACGAAAATTAATTTGCATACGAACTGTTTTCAATCCTTTTATTCGGAGAAGAAAAAGAAAAGAAAACTATAGAGATGTTTATACGTTTTAAATTTATATCTACATGACACGTATACACATATATATATATATATATATATATATATATATATATATATATTTAGGCCTAGTTTTTTCTCATCCTCTCTTGTTTTTCAATTTAATTTTTTAAGATGACGCATATAAAAATTCCAAAGAGCGTTATAATTTTTAATTCATTTGACTGATGCTGCGTTTCGAGAGAAAACACGCATTCATGACAAAAAATGCTTCACAAATTTGCCCGATGCATTGTAAAAAAATAAAAAATTATTCCATTAACGTCTTATGCTGGTTTTTACTTTGTTTAATCTGGCTAACTGTTTTATTTTATGTTTAGAAAATATGCAACTATATATTTATAAATATGATTCTTCTTCATTGATAAAGTTTTGTGTTCCCTTCTTTATCTTTTATAAATATTTGGCGCTTTTAGAATATTTTATATCACATTTTTTTCTCCCTTATATATATATATATATATATATATATATATATATTATATAATATATAATATAATATAATATATATATATATATTTTTTTTTAATCTTTTTGTAACAATAAAAATAATATCAAAAATGTTTACATATGAAATTTTTCATAAAGTTTTTCTGCTTTTCTATCAAAAATGCATACTGATCAAGAATATTTTAATCGCTGTATTATTCTCTTAATCACCGCATTATGTTTGAAAAATATATACATTTTGTTTTTAATTATCAATTTTTCACTAGAGAAAATTATGGACAAGAGTCATCATATATTTTTTTTCATTTTCGATATTATCTTTATAATTAAAGTTAAATTTAATTTAAATTACTATTAAAGTTTACTTAAAATTAATAGAAGAGAATGTAATTATGCAAACAAATATATTATTTTACCGTGATATTTTTCTGAAAAAAATTGATTGAAATATCAAAAATATTAAATGTCTTAAAAAATTCACAATCATATCTTTACACATTCCTTCCATAATAAATTTATAACCGATTTTGTTTAATATGATATTTTAATATGATATTTTATTGTAATTAAAAATTAATTAAACATATATTGACTATTATCTAGATTCCGTATTCCGTACATTATATAAACATTGTATGTATGTATAATGTATATATAATCGTTAATTTGTTTTCTCCTAAATATGTATCATATGCTTCTTTAAAGATTGAATTACGTCAATTTGAAGATATATTTGATGTCAGCAAAGTGTAATAATAGTGCGCGCGCGCACGTGTTTAATGATATCATTTGGATAATAGTTCGATTAAACATATGTATCGTTAGGGGCAACAACGTTGAACCGACCTTGTGATCGACATCACGCATTACGGCAATATCTCGTCTTTATTTTGAAGGGAATTAAAAAAAACTTTTCGAACTCGATCGAAGTTCGTTTGCGAAGAAAGGAGAACTGCGTATATAATGCGGAATTTTACTTTGCGAATCATTTTTCACTGGAGGGACTTCGAGTTTCATATTTCAAATATTATCACTGCTGATATACAATGTAGAGACTTCAAGTTTCATATTTCAAATATTATCGCTACTGACATATGCAGTTTTATCACATCAGAATTACCTTGAATGTTCTTTTTATATCATTAATAAATCCACATTTTTTCGATATTATTCGAATTCTGTTTTATTTATTTCAAAATTCTGTTTTACTTTAAAATTAGAATTATGAATAATCTTTAGCGATTTTTTTTTCCGCACAGCATTTTATTTGATTCTATTATGAAGTTTTATTTTAATTAATATGTTTTAATAATATATTTCCCATATCAACATAATTCAATATTATCAAATAAGTTATTTTAATATTATTGAAAAGAATATTAAAGTATATTTATTCTCCTTCTATATATTATTACAATTATTCATCTATTGATTTATTGATCTATTGAATCTAACATTATTCATCTATTTATCTCTGTCTTGTCTAGATAAATTTTCTTTTTGTACGGTAATTAGAAAATTTTATATTTAATAGTTGTAAAATTTTTTTGGGCGATTTATATTATTACTTATATTCTTCTTATTAGTGTTGCTTATTATATTGAACTTATCGTATACTGACATTAAGCTTATCATATACTGATAATCTTAGATACATATAATTATTATGTCTCAGTTGCACAGCAGGAGAATTTTTTATCTATAGGGATATATAAACTTTTTTCTTAGAATCGAATCATTTGATTTTGGTCCATATATATTTCTGTTGGATTTGTCGATATAATGCAAAAAAGTGATATAATTGAATGACATTAAACGCATAACTGCTGATATGCGTTGAGCCATTGAACTTTTGTAATTCGCTTTACAACTTATCTTCGGTTTTTACTATCTTTGCAAAATGCAGATCAATCAACTCTTTTCGAGTCTGGAGAAGAATAATTTCCTGCTATTTATATTGTTGTAATGATTTCTCTGTATTCTTATCAAAGAAACGTAGTAAAATTTAAATAACTATTTTTATTAGAGAATACACGTAGAATCTTAAATTTATAAGAAATATTGTTAATAATAAAAAATATATTTTAAAGCGACGATAAAGTAAAACGATAAGTAAGACGATAATAAAAATTATAATATACTAAAAAATAAGTTAATAAAAATTTAGATACCATAATTGAAGAAATGTTGCAATATCTATGTAATCTATAAAAATTGGAAACAATTAGTTATCTGCTACTGTAATTTATACCCGCAATGCGTATATATTTTGCATGTATATAAATACACCTATACATCAATTTTCTTAACAGAATTATTTACTGGTTACCAGTAGTAACTCCGCAGCATAGAAGAATTTCGAATCATGATCGATATCTCTCAATGTTGTTGTGTAATTCCACATGTCGAAAAAAATGTATATTATTAAGATATTAATGACGCACAACACTTTATCTTATTTATTTTTTTAGTCCACTAAAAATTCGACTGCATAAATATTTATGAACATATTGCTCGGTCGATATGGCTTCTATAAATATCCTTGTGAAAGATATAAATATTGCTTCCTTTTTATTTAATTTTCGTAATGATCAGAAAATTTATTAAACAGTTACATAAATCGACGTAATTAAACACAATATCAATTATTATTTGATCTGCTAATACCAATTAAAACAAATCAGTAATGTTATATCATATCAATATATGTTACTCTTTCTCTCTCTTGATATTAGATTTTGATTATTGACATTAGATATTGTTCGTGTAAATTGAATCCAAATTAATTTTATAAAAATATCACAGATAAGAAAGAATAAATTACTAAAATATCGTGATATTCGGAAAAATACTACATTAATAAATCAAGTCTGATCTATATCTGAATGATTTTGTTACATAAGAAATAAAAGAAGTGTTCGAAAATTCGTTAAATATCTAATTCATATTGGAATGAAAAAGTAATAGTAATTATCTTGAAGATTATGAAACATTTACTCTGATAAAATTTTGATTTACATTCATTTGAAAAAAAATATAAAAATATATCTAAAATCAAAACATATATAAAACAGCGAATATCGTAAAGCTCAAGAATAAAATTTTTTTTGTAAAATTCCTCTGAGATATGTGTATGATTACA
This sequence comes from Camponotus floridanus, assembly GCF_003227725.1. NCBI lineage: Eukaryota > Metazoa > Arthropoda > Insecta > Hymenoptera > Formicidae > Camponotus > Camponotus floridanus. The sequence continues at coordinate 454,428 of NW_020229414.1, forward strand.
ATACTATCTTTTACATGCCGTTTATTTATGCATGCATCGATAAAATGTCGTTCCACTTCATCATCAGGTCAATGATGTGTTATTTGAAATTGCATTGCTTTTATTCGTAATTACATAGTCGTCGTTTTAATTATCGATAATACATGTATCAATTCAACGACACGCATCTTTTTTTCATGCAAAGGTGAATGCAGAATACAATTCGATTCATTTTATACAACGAATTTATTTCTATATATGTCACAGATGGTGTGTATTCTGTCCACTAACTCTACAAAATGCTCCTTCAGTATTTGTCTGTTGCTAAATACACTACTTTAATTTCTTTTTTTTTTGCATTACAACTGGCACTTCTGAAGTATTGTTGATCACTAGTCCCGATTACTAGGGCTTTGGTGTGTCTTGGCGCTTTAGAAAAATACTCAATTTTTGATTCTCTAAGATCTAAAATGCAAGTATGATGACGATTGAGCCGCAAGCATTAGATCACCTCGGATACTCTCCTTTTATCAAAAATTGATTATTTTTGTATACATACATACATATACATATGTATATATATATATATAATTACTATTTATTGTTGCCTATTTCTAGAAGTATATATATAACATATGTCGGCAAGCATCCAGAAAAACGTAATCACAAAATACACGCTTATATCTCTATGAGCTAATGATGTTGCATTAATGTGATTACATGTGGTATTTTTTTCTTCACTTTGTGATATATAGTATACTACTTATTATTGTTTGTATGTGTATGTATACTCTGACTGTTATATGTGTATACTCTCTATTTATGCCTTCTGCGGTGTTTAGCACATGTGCGAATGTATACATTATACGGAAGCACGGGCTATTATCTACGTTACATGAACTATTAATTAACTAACTTAATTATGTCTTCCTAAAAAACTACTCAGACTTCTGTTTAACATTTATCTTATATATTTTGCTTATAAGAATAACGTCGTATTTGTAATATCGACTACGGCGTCTACGTCTTGCTTATCGATAATTAATACTGCGACGACTAGATTTATTTCATGTGACTGAAACATTCGGTCTTGTTCGTTCTTAAAATTACTATCTAATTTGACACATAATTTTCATATACAGTCTTAATATTTATGATGATGTTCGTATTGTGCTAAAAATATGTCACAGACTACAAAACTTTTTTTCTTTTCACAAATTTTCTTCTTTTGTCTTTTTGGTCGACATATAAAATCCCGTATAAAGTTCCCTGTGAAATTCTCGACTGCTGTGAATAAAATAACTATGTCTTTCTTTAGAATTTTCATTGTTTGAATAATGCTTCAATCATGTATAATCTAGCTAATAGAATAATATTTCTATTATATATCAGCTGGAGTAAGTTGTAAATTTCATAACCAGTATAAAACGATCAGTACCAATACAATTATCACAGAGTCGTTAAGATGTCACATATACAAGCGTAGAGTAAAAAAATTAGTTTTATACTCTTGCCATATATATATATATATATATATATATATATATATATATATATAAATTAATTTTTATAGAAATAAATTATAATTCATAACTTTTATTATCTATGCCAATATTATTTTAAAACAGTATTAAAAAATATTAAAAATAAAATATGCATAAAATGGCAGTGTAAAGATATTTTTATCACAAAAATAAAATATGCTAATGTTAATTTCTAATAACAAAATAACATCTGTCAACTTTAAATAATACTTACATTTCTAAAAATATTTAACAATTATTATTTTTCCATTATTAAAATAATATGCATATACTTGCAATAAATATGTATATAATTGCTTCGAAAATAAGACTAGAAGTATCAATATTTAAATCTGGCTATGAAATTTCAAACTTATTTTCTCTATAGTAAAGTACTTCATCGCTAGATTTACTAACAACGATGGAAGTTTACCAATATCTCATATTAACAAACATCCTTATCAGACAATAGAAAGACATATTCATTAAATAACTAACAAAGTATATAATACCAACAACAACATACTTAATGCTAAATGTATATAAATAAGTTAAAAACAATAAAGCATACAAAATTTCTCGTTTTCATACATTAGCACCGTTACTCTCTGGAAATGAAGTTTACGACAGATACTGATATATGATCAATATACGATCATCACTCGACAGAATATTTATCTGAGATTCTAAGACCAGTCCTCGTACTGACTACCCATGGTTCATCTCATTAAATCCGCCGCTCTTTGTCGATCCCGATGAACCTCCCGAGGATGCATTCTTTTACGATGTGAAAAACAGTTGCCCGAGCTCGCGAAAGCTTTCGGACAGTAAGGACACTGATAAGGCCTCGCACCCGTATGCTGATTTATGTGGAATTTTAGATCCTGATTTCGTTTGAACGTTTTATCACAAAGTGGGCATGCATGCGGTCTTAAATCCGAATGCGTTATGCTATGGGCACGTAACGTCGAATTCGTCGGATACACTCTCCCACATACATTACATGGAAACTGTATGCCGCCATGATATTCCTTGTGTCTGAATAGGTTCGATTGTGTTTTAAAACTGTAAGAAATTAAATTATCTTTAATGATACTTATGGAAATCTTTTGATCAATGCATTAACAGATTAGCAGAATGATTAGCATGTATAAAAATAAAAGTTAAAATATTAATAATATTAATACTAAATACATAATAATATTAAATATGATAAAGTATAAATATATAAAATAATTTAATTATTATATAAGAATTTAATTACAACTTTAATATTTTATAATATATTTTAATTAAATTCTTATAAAATAATTATTACGATTACTATTACAACATAATACAAACGCACATTCTTCCACATATATCACATCCATATTTCCCCTTAGGCCTGTGCGTCTCTAAATGCACCTTTAAATTTCCCTTTGTAGAAATCTTTTTACTGCAGATTGGACAGATGAAATTGCTGGACGAATTGTTATCACTATTTGTGTGAAGTACACCATTTGTGGAATAAACATGTTGAGATCGTAAAATAGGCTTTCCATCGAATCTTCTTTCTTTGGGTAAGTGTGACCATAAGTGATTTTGCAAACCGATTTGCGATATAAAAGATCGAGCACATATTGTACATTCGTATGGTTTGGTTGATGCGATAGATGTAATTTTTTCATTGTCCTCATGCAATTTAGATTCGCTTTCATCCTTTTTCTCTTCGTCTTCTTCTTCTGCTTCAATATTTCTAAAATAGATAAAAAGCTTAAATAAGTTGATTTGTTAATTTTTTCAAACAACACTTTATATAATATAATCTTTATTATTAGTAATAAAAACATTTCTACTTGTTTGTTAAAGGTAGTGGCTCAGGTGAATGTGTTCCTGTTATTTCTTCCTCATTGTCTGAGGAATCGGAAGCTTCCGATGCAGATTGTTCCATACCACATTGTAAAAATAACATTGGATCCACTTTTACTTCCATTTCCTCCATACTTGGAGTATGACGTTTGTCCTCTTGGGAATTTAACTCTGATGGTCCCAGTGGTTCGTCTTCAGTTAAAATTTCTATCACACCCTGCAAAATATGGTAATAATAAATTATTATACATAAATATCTGTGATGTAGAAATAAAACTACCATTTATACACATACTTTTGTCAATATTGAATGTAATAATCCTCGATCTTCCGTCTTCTTTGCAATATCTTTAATATCCTGTACATCATCATCTTGTACAGAATTTGTATTGTCAATGTTATTATAGAGCTGTGATCTCAATTTTTCTTGGGTACGGTATGCCATCATTGCAAAGCGATGAACACCCTCCAGTCTCTTAATGCATATAGAACAGACCATTTTTGAAAATTTGTCTTCCAATGATACCTAGAAAGAATATTTATAAAAATAAGTTTATAATTCTAAAACATACTCTATATATGTATATCTTTAAAATATAACATGGGATCACTATTGAAAAATTATTTATATTTGCATATTTTATGACCTAAATTTATTTTTCTGCAAATGTTACGTATTAGTTTATTATTATCATCATTATTTTTTACTTTTTGTTATTCTTTTTTATTGTTTCTCATTTGCACATTGCATTGTAATTTTTTTTATCTCATCTTATACAATTAACCTAGCTTTCGGCTCGATACAAGCGCTAATAATTTCGATTCGAGTAGAATGGATGTACCGCTTATTTCAAGAAAAAGCTGCTGTATTTTTTACACAATACAATTTGATTGGCATTTTTTCCGTAATTTATTCCGCCCGACGTCGCTTCCCCGACGCGCGGCCCTCATTTCCGATTATATTTATAGATGTAGTACTTATATAGCGCACACATATACAGAACACGGTATACTTATTGCAATCAATAAAATGCTAATTTTTAACACTTTTGTAGCCCCGCACAAAATGGTCGCGCTCGACAGACGTATTTGGCGTGTATGATCACCTTTGTTTATCGCGTTATTCCACATATGATAAACTCGTTGACATTTCATTAAGACCGAGGACCGGTAATAATTATAATTTTCCGCCGCAGATTTTCGCGAAACGTAATGACTCGTTACTGCGCACTTTAAGCATCTAAACTCCGAAAATGTCGTCGTTATTTTTAGACGAACGAGTCGATTTATTCGCGATTCGGGAAATATCATAAATCGCAAAAAGAAGGAAATTAATGAGATTAAGAATTATACCTTTATCTCGAATTTATCGCAAACGTTCGCAATCGTAATCGCATCCGAGGAATTATCGCGAAAGGAAATAATTTATCGCGCGATCGTCAAAGATCGGCACGACGATCTTCCGCATCAATATCGCGCGATCATGAAATAATCATGAATACACCATTGTTGCGTATTGATCGACCGATCATCGTCTGATCCTCGATATCGCCCGAAATCGCCGCTTCCGCAATCGGCGCGAGACGAGTTTCGAAAATCGAGATTCGGCTGAAATTTATCGCGACCGGCACGTGATTGCGAGAGAGAAACATACATACGTACACACTCTCACAGAGATATACGCACGCCGCATGGGGGAGGCGAATTTTGAAAAAAAAAAAGAAAAAAAAGAGAAAAGAGGGGAGAATCGAAAAAAATGCGCGCCGCGCGAGAGACGCGCTCGTGACTTACCAGGATATGCAGATATTTCCGTATCTTGGTCTGCAGATAATGACGACGGCCGTCCTCGGCGAAGATGTGCATCCCGTCGTCGTCGAGGTCGATGTCGGCCGCACAAATCCGACACTGCGTCGCGGACCGGTCCGCTCGCCGATCGCGCTGCTGCTCGAGATCGTGTGCCGCTGTACCCATTTTAAAAACGGGGGCAAAAAGGCAGGAAAAGAATCAGGTGGAAGAGAGAGAGGCGAGGAAAAAAAATGATGAAAAAAAATATAATGCGCCAGGTGGAGGGAGGAACGATTTTTTTCTCGTTCCACGACTGGAAGACTTTTTCTTTACGATAAATCCCCGAAAGAGACGCGTATGATAACGACAGGCACGCACGCCGATTTGAGAGAGGGCGATCTTTTTCTTTTATTTTTCCTTCTGGTTCCGCGAGAATGAACGAATACGGCTAATGAGACGCGTTGAATCGTCTCGCGACGCGGTGTCTTCATGTACCCGGACAACGACGACGCATCCTCGGTCGCGAGGAGCGGCGGCGACGACGGCGGCGGTCGCGACCGAGAAGAAGCGCGTGTGTCTCCCGGCGGCGGCCGAAAGCGGGCGAACGAACGAACGAACGAACGAACGAGCGACGGCTCGCTGATTATTCTATAACGATTTTCCCTCTTTTTTTGTTCCGCCGTATACTTTATATGAGTGGAGCCGCGGATTGGGCGAGATTATAAGCCGCGCGGCACGGCGCGACGCGACGCGACGCGAGACGTCGTGCCTCTTTATAAAAACAGACGCGCGCTCTCCGCGATAGTCGTCGGGCGTCGGCGTGCGTCCGTCCGTCCGTCTCCCCCCGAGTGCTCAATACAAAATATATAATAGCATTCGTCGATTTGAAAAACATATGTATATAACCAATTGTTTTATTTATGGATTCCGCCGGCGCTCCGCGGCGCGGCGCGACGCTACGCGACGCGACGCGGCGCTCTCCGCGCGTCACGCGTCTATATCTGTCCGCGGCGTCGCCGCCGTCGTCGTCGCCGTTGCCGCTCGCATCCGAAAATCCCATATTATTACATCGATTACAAGGACCACGCGGCCATGCGGCGCGCAAAGAATAAAATGCATCGGCGCGCGGGCCACTCTTAATTAGTCCGCCATCTTGGCGGACTCGTCAATTTTTTCCTTCTCTCGATCGTGGTTCACGCGCTCGCACGATTCCCCGCCGCGATCGCCACGTGCTCGCGTGGCCGTTCGCTCTCCTGTCGGTCGCGCTACGCGCGCTTCCTTATTCACGGATGCGTCGTACGCCCGTGATATCCGTTCCGCGATTCCGCGCTTTCCCGCCATTTCTCGCGTCGTCGGTGTTCCTCCGCGCGCGCGCGCTCGCCCTGTTTTTGCACGCCGCGAAAAATAGTCCGCGGACACGTTTGACGCGAACGAACAGCCTCCCCCCTCCCTTCCTCCCGCCGTTTAACGGGGGAGGAGCAAGGAGTTGGCGCTACGCTCCACGCGTCCCCATTTAAAAAAATCAATACTTAATAATTAGCAATTAATACGCGCGCGGAGTTTATGTGTGTGCGTGTTATGTGTCTGCCGATTACCATTCTCTCAGTCTCTTCCGCCCCGCCCTTAATCACATCGCGTTCGTGCAATGACACAATCATTATTTCATTAATTATTCGTATCGACGTTTATTGTTCTCTTTTTTGTGTACTATTGCATTATCGTTTTCATTGATTCGAGATATATAAAAATAGAAAAATATAGTTTTTGCGAGATGCGTGGAATTAATTCGAAAAATGTAATAAAATTATAATGATGAATTTTTATCATAATTAATAATAATTAAAAAATGCCTTTATAATCAATAATTCAATTATGCATAATCTCATTAATGTTTTTTTTTTCATTAAATTAATTATGTATAATTATTATATATAAAATGTGATCAATAATTGATTAAATAGGCGATTGAATAAATGTTCCAAAAACAAAGCAGATGTTATATTTATAATTGTTAATAAAATTGTTTGAAAAAATGAATATTAGATCAGATTATTTTTTCTCTTTTATATAATTAATATATAATTTCACTTAAAAAGTTATATATTTCTCTCTTTCTTTCTATATAAAAGATTTAAGAAAATTAAAAAGTACATTTCATTGTTGCACTTCTTATCACTATAATTGATTATAGTGATAATTTGATTAATTATTATTGATTGATATATCATTATGATTATAAAAAATTTTTATTCACAAATAAATATTCACTTACATATCAAACATATTTATTATATAGTATTTTTAACAATCGTGATAAAGAGAAAGAACAAGAGAAATAAATGTAACTAAATCAGAGAAGGACATAATCTAGAATAATGAATCATAAAAATAATTAATAAATTTTTTAAGCATAAGAATAAAATATAAATCGAGGACAGTCGATTTATAAAGACGGTCATCAATATATGAAATGTTTTATTTTGTAATAAATTTAAATAAGTTTGAAAAAGAAGACAATACTTTCCTTTTATCGAAAGCACATATTTCTTCACTATATCCTAACATTTTGCCTTATTTTGAATGGGTAAGAATAATTTGAATTCTGCTGGCAATTCATCTTCGGAATACAATCGATCTGAGAAGTACACTCGTCGTATCCTACAATTAGCATGAATTTGTACCCTCAATGTCTCTACATAATTTGTTCCATAGGCTCGGCGTGTAAAATCAGCCAAGTTGAACTGTATTTGATTCCACCCATCATCCAGTCTCATTGGCATAGTACAAATAAATGGTTTTACTCTTGTTGTAGATTGATAGTTGCTAGCGCGGAATCTGCGACGTACGTTTTTATCATCGATAATCTATAACACATAAATATTGTTTTTATACTGAGAAAAATTAAAATTTAAAAATAAGTTCTCTACAAACTATTCGATACAATAAGAGCTACCTGAACTTCAAATGTGAAATATTTCTTCAGATTTTTAATGATCATCACCAAGAAAGGTAACTTTATACCCAAAGTTTTTCTTGGATCTGCAGGACATGTAATATACGTTGTACTAACGTTGCTGCCCAGTATTTCCAGAACAAGACTTTGGATGTCATTGTCAGTGATCCTCTTAATATGTCCATTTCTCACCTTTTTATCCCAGATTTGCAACGGTTTACTGCCAATGCTGTACAGAATGGATAAGAATCCACTTTGGAAAGTATTTTTAAACATTTTTTGGTTTAAAATTTAGCTGCTGCAATAATTTTTTCTGTTCTATCAAAATAAAGCTATTCGTCTATTATTTTCTTCTTGAGTCTGCAATGTATATTTTGAATATTTTAGTTGATTTAACATCGTTTTTTATGTGCAAGATGTAAAATTGCAAAGAACTAACCTTTTCTCATCTTGACAAGAACCGAGCTGAAAATATATTATAAACGATGAATTAAGAAATGTTCATATTTAACATAATAAATTTCCTGCTCTTTATATGTCTATTTTCATTTAATTTTAATTTACTGTCTCTCATAAAGTGTTGTCTCAAAATATTTAATGCAACTCTAACCTAACGAAACGTTTGATCGATACGCCATTTTTTTACTTTACACTAGATACTAGGAATATTTTAAGGCTGATTTTTCATACGCGATGAATTTGTCCAATATGATTGGCCAACTATTAACTAGGGAGAAGTTCAACAATTTACAGATTAGCAATACAAATAAAAATATATAAATGTACATTAGCTCACACATTTCAGATATTATCAAATTAGAAAAATAAGAAAATAATATTTTAAAATTTTACTTCACTTACATGTATGAATATCTCAGACTTATAACAAAAATCTTTCAAATATTTTTTTAATTTTAGTTTCTAAAAATATTTGTCAAATGTTTATATAATAAATACATTTTACAAATTAAATAATTCAATTAATAAATTAAATTCATATAAAAATAAATACATTTGATAAAAGAATGTTACACTTGGACGAAATCTCTAACAGAGGTAAATAAAACGTATTTCGAGATTCGTGTGCCACCTTGTCATGCGTATATTTGAAACGCACAGTAAAAAGGCCATATACATATATGTGAAACCTTTCTACAATTGTTTATCAACGTCAAATACAAACTGATGCTGATAAAAGAAAGCAGTAGATTCCTATACGTCGTATAATTCATTTTCGAAATGCAATTAAAGCTTTGTCGGTATAAAGAATCATTCCGATTCTTAAGATTTACGTATTTAAGAAGCAATTATTTTCAATATGAAGGCTGCTGAAAACTCGCATTACGTAATTGTATTTTGTTACAGCATACATTATAGCATACGAAAACTCAAATCGCTTTACTTAGATATAAATCTAACATAATTAAACTATATTATGGTATTGAGTATACTTTTTTGCGCTCGGTATTCATCCAGTCAAATAATTACGAGTAAAAAGTAGCGAGAACATATTTTATCAAAGTGATTTTTTAAACAATTTTCTAGTTAGCTTTAATCAAAAGTAAGCAAATGTTTCGTAGCGTTTATGTATGTATGACTATTAAAATGAAATTACAGAACGCAACATAGATCATACATGAAACTAATGTTTCACAATTGTTTCTCCTTTATTTAGCCAATATCGATGCATCGGCTAGTATTTTTTTAACACTTTACGAATCAAGCTCAACATTTTGCTAAGTTGATTTCTTAGTGGACTCTCCTTAAAGTGTTGAAGGATTCTTTTTTCTGGTACCTTGATACCTTATTTGGTAAATTGATACCATATTCGCTTATCTATCATTAATATTAACTATATGGTATTACAGTTTATATGCATAAAATTGTGTTCTTCTCTCGCAGCGTACATGACGCAAGTTATTCAATTCTTCTCTCCTTTCTGTTTGTCTTTCTCAAAAAATTATACATAATGGAATCTACCACTGTGTCTCGTAATACTGTATTGTGACATGAACAAGAAAGGCTCACTTATAAAAGCGATCAGGCAAAAAATCCAACTAGCATCTCGAAAAATCAATAAATAATTTTCACCGAATGTCTTTTAAATTATCTTCGAATTGATCAAATGTAACTCGCGTTAATTTCAGTATATTAATCATCGTGCGAACGCTTGTTACAAATTTTCAATATACCGAGCACCGGGCATTACGAATAAAGTGTGTACGAATTTAATGAACAATAATACAATTTATTTAGTTGCTTGTATTTGTTGTTCAATAAATCGCATAATACGAATAATGAATAGAAGACAGCAAGTTATTTGATTGAGAAAGCCGGTACAAAACTTTGCATTATTACATCGTCAAAATTGTAAGAGACAACGTTTATATTTTGCGCAAAATATAGAGAACTTAATTTTGAATTTAAGTAAAATTATACGAATATTCAAAGTCTGTACCGTTTCTCAATATTTATCTTCATTCATTAAGTTTTATCCACTCTACTGCTTTTACTCGGCAATAACGCAAAATTTGCCATTGTTTCAGGATTATTTCTTAACAAAATTAAAATAATTTTGTAATATAATCCTGACGCGTAACGGGACAAGTTTTGGATTATCTCCTTTTTTTTCCTTATATTCGACGAAATTTCCTATACAGCTTATCATTATCATTTATTTGCAAACGATAAATGTGTATGGAAATTTCTTTATTCCCTTTGTTTCTCAACCAGACAAAATTCGTAGCTGTATTCGGATTGTTTTTTAATAAGACTAAAACAATTTTGTAATGGTTTTGACGCAATGGGATAGCTTTTTAATTATTATCATTTTACGTTTTCCGAAATTTCTGATGCAGCCTATCATTATTCTCTATCTTTGAATGATAGGTGCATGGAAAATTTCTGTTCTCTTTACTTCTCAATATTTCACGATACATGAATATGTAACCCCAGAATGCTTCTGGCCCCTATATAAAAGCAAATTGGGGCATAGGGACAGTATATATCCCATTACCTATGTTTTACCAATTTAAAGTTTAGATACTTAATCTTTCATAAAATTGTTTAATCAGCACAAGTCTCTGGCACATGTAGCCAGAGTTTGTTCTGGAAAAAGACATGATTTTATGTATAATTTTCATATGCGACTCAATAAAAAATTTTAATTTGTTTTGTTCGATAAAACAAAAAAAAACATACATCATAAAATAATCAATTCTGGATTAAGGGTAGAAATAGAAATATAAAAAAAAAGAAAAAAAACACTGTTACGATTGTTAATTTGTGTATTAGGTAACAAGACATAGCTCTCTTTATTCATGCTAATGAGAAAGCCAAGGAATTTGATTGAGAAATTAAGAGATGGTCGCATTTCATCTCCAGGTCGTCATTTCATTTCTCTACGGTGTTCATATGATCATAGACCAAGACTGGAGAATGACCATTGTGAATTATCATAGATAAGTATTTCACGATTGTGATCCTGTCAATGAAAATGTTACAATAAATATAGCAGTTATAGTTGTCACTGCTAGGATCGCAATCATAATCAAGCACCAATAATATTTCTCGATTTCACAGTGATTTCACAGTGATTTCACAGTATTATTAATTTTGCAAGAGTCATTTTAATATACAAATAGCTCAATACATTTTTTATGATAATAGATTTCTGATAGTCACAGATGTTCTTTTAGCTTTGCCTACTGTAACTAATCAGACATTTTTATACATTAAAAATTAAAGAATTCTTGCATAATTATTAAATACTCGTTTATTGGTGCTTGAACAGCATTTCAATGTAGTTAAGACACTGCAAAAGATTAGAAAGATTTTACATAATACATGCTAATAATTAACTTATAGATAATTGTATATAAATTGATTACAATTCGTTTCTATTCGATTTTTTATCATACTTCAGCAATGTGCAAAGTAAGCAATCTAACAAATATAATACGTAAAATAAAAATCTAAATTATGTAATGTGCTTTAAATCTTTAACCAAATTTCTCTGAAAAATGAATGCATTTTTATAATTACAATCAGATTATTATATAGAGTAATATAGAAAGAGATTCAATATACAAAATAAAGCTTCCACAAGAATAGATAGAAACCTAAATGAAACAACATATCTGCAGATGAAAATGAATAAAAGATGAAAACAATGAATGAAGAATCAATCAAGTATCAATTTTGTGGAGAGTTTTATAACTATGACAATTAATTTTCTTCTGCAATGTCTTAAAAAAGCAGAAATATAACTCAACATCATATATAAGTCTTAAGCTATTTGGTTACTTATCAATAGCTCCATCCATGTTATTTTTAACTTGAATGCTAATGTGTATTCCATCACCAGACACACCTTTGTCTTTCTTTACTTGCGCTGCATTCGAAGCATTGTCGAGTCCCAATTTACTGAGAGTGCGAAGTGCTCTTAGCGCTGCTTGATTGCGACTCGCGGCTATTGTCGCCCCATTACCGTGACAAACTTGTGGTGGATCAGTACTTAGTGATACAAGTGATAAATATTCCTTGTTTATAGATACTCCCTGGAACATTAGATGGAGAAAATATTACCTATTTTGATAACATTGATACTGAACTTATCATTTCCCGTTTATATATGCACGGTTCATCTCTTTTTAATTAATTAAAATTTTAATTTTATTTTAATGCATTAAATAATAGCTATAAATTACCTTTGGAAAATCACTGAATTCTACAGTAAAATTAAATAATTGAGATAAATAATGTAATTGATCCTTGGGTGAAACACCAGCCGCATTCTGTTGTTGTCCACGTAATTCTTCAGCAACTATTTGTACACTGGGTCCATTTCCCAATTTAGATTCTTGACCTCCGTCCACTAATAAAAGACCAGGCACTAGTTGACGGCCTATGGTACCTAATAACAAAAATAAATTTTTTTAATTTATTGAATATAGCCAGACAATTTATATTCTTTTCTCTTACCTCCTACTGAATGAGGTGGAGTATCATTTACTTGTTCATCTTCGAGAAACGTCACTTTTCTGGGTTTCGATTCCGTGTTTTCGCTGTCTCCTGTCTTTATAGATGGTTTCGCGGGTTGCGGCGATGGTTTGCTATATCCTAATTGCGCCAAGAGAGCCTCAGCTGCAGCTCTTTTAGCCAATTTCTTGTTAGGTCCAATTCCCTGTGCGGAGTGTTGACCCATTGTCACTTCCATGACAAATTCTCTGCGTCTTGGCGCGCCTTTCTCGTCAATTAAATTGTAGACTGGTTCTCTTTCACGTTTCGCCTGCTGAATCTGAACTAGCCGGGAGACCGGATTGACTTCCTCCGCGGCTTCACTTTCTGAACGAGGCTCCTGGTAAACCTTTATTAAATTACGAGATTTCTTTTTAGTTGCTGGTGGCTTACGTTTTACTCGCATCGATCGATTCTGTATTGTAGCTGGTAAAGGAGGAAGACGTTTTAATTCTTCTAACATCAACTCGGCAGCGCGTTTCTTTGACACCTGAAAAGTAAAGAAGCATAAAAGAATATTAAAAATCATATATATCATATTTGTTGTTTTTCTGCCTAAAAAATATAAAGGTTTACTTTTTTTGAAGATCCTTCTCCCACAGTGACTTTGTCACCAACAGTGCATTTCGTCATAAAGGTTCTTATGTGAGGTTTACCACTCTCGGATACAACTTCAAAGCTCACTGATAATCCACGTTTCAGAGCAGTTTCATGAACTAATGACACTGGACTTTTCAACTCAGCGTTTGGATCATCAATACCATTCAATGTACCATTTTCATTAGTGTTATTCACGGTTGCGATTTCTTCCGGTAAGGGCAATTGCCGCAGCTGTTCTAAAGCTCTGCTAGCTGCATCGTGGCGGGCCGCTTGACCTGTCAAACCTCTACCCGTGAATTCGCGTTCACCAACTTTGAGCGTAACGAGATATAATGCTTGAAGATCTGTATGAACTCCGCGATTATATGGAATTCGAGGATTGTACATTCGCGGAAAATTATTAAAACTATGCGGCATAAATTGATGCTGTAATGTAGCTGGCGGAGCTTGTCGGAACGTATAAACAGTTGGTTCACCTCGTTTCATTGCTAGAGCATTCAGTTCAACAGTAGGTGGTAAATGTCCTGTAACGCAAAATAGTACATAAGTAGTGTTACTATATAATAATTATATAATTAAAATTGAAATTTAAGAAAATAACGTCATAAGTTGATATTATTATATATACCGAAATTATCGAAATTACCAGAACCTGCCGGGCATTTGCCCAGATGGCCGATTCTCATAGCCTTGGTGGGTTTAGGCGGAGGTTGACGATACCACGTCTTGGTTAAGGCCTCGGTCGCTGCACTGTGTTGAGCTTTCTTTATGCTAGGACCTTCCGCAACGTATTCTTCCTCGCCAAGTTTCAATGTCACTGTAAATCTCTTCTTGTGCGCCGGTCCCTGCTCGTTGGTCAACCTATACTGATGTTGAATCCTATTGAATCTCGCTAACTCATTCAACAAGCACATGGGTGTTTTTTCTTTCATGTTTGCCAAGGCTGGATTAGTTCCGTTGGCATGATTCTGATTGGACGAATTGTCATCTCTGGACTCTCCATTGGCATCGTTTGTTATCGCCTTTGATTGTTCTATGTTCGATTGCTGTGACATATGTTGCGGCTGTTGTTGCTGCTGCTGCTGCTGCTGTTGCGATTGTTGCACTTGCTGCTGCGGTTGTGGCTGTTGGATAGACTGATTCTGTTGATTATTTGGTTGCTGCTGCTGTTGTTGCTGCTGGTGTTGATATTGAGGTTGCACATTTTGAAGAGTCACAGAAACTGTATTTGTTTGGTCCTTCATGCTAACGCTAACCATGGTATCTGAAGTGAACGTTTTGAATTATTTTTACATTAATAATTGGGAATGAAGGATTAATTCTATCACGATGTATTTACTGTTTGTATTGTGCGCATTCATGCCCATCAACATCGGCTGTCTCGGATTTCCATGCGGCGGGCCAGGATGCTGCATGTGATGCATATGTTGTTGATGGGGGGGCATGGACAGTATCGGTTGATGAGGATTCCGATGCGGCAACAGATGCTGTGGTTGATGTAACTGAGTCATATTAGCTTGTTGCATAGGCCGCATCGGTCCTGCCATTCTAGATAGAAACATTTTAAAATAATTAATATCAATATAATTATATATTTACAATTAATGTCAATGTATATATTTATATATTTATAATTATATTTATATAATATATTGATATTAATTATATATTTATAATTAATATCAATATAAATCTTACTAAATACAATTTTACTAAATACAATTTTATATTTATAATATTAACTCTGTCTATAAATTTATAATAATGTATAATTATTATTGCTTCTATAATCTATATATAATATTTAATTTTTTTGAAACAAAGAAATAATGTAGTAGTTTTTATCATACATTCATCATATACATAAGATCATTAATGGTTTGTCAACAATTTTTACATATATAGTAATGTGACTTATCAAATCATTAAATCAAATCATTAAATAAACTTAAGAAATTTCCTAGTCAATTTATAAGTAACTCATAAATACTACTTTGTCTAAATTAATATTAAGTAAAAAATGACTAAATATTAACCTATTATGATCCCGTAGTTGATTCTGCATTGCGTGATGTTGGTGACGTAACATCTTATGAAAATGCACAGAAAAATCTGTAAAAAAAGAAATCGAAAGAAAAGGATTATTAATCCAATTTCAATATTTTAGATATATCTTAGACAAATAACAAAATTATCACACACATATAAGTAATTTTTTATATTTGTGCTATGCACAATCAGCTGCTGAGAAATTAAAAGATTTTTTTATCAAAAATAAAATATATATACATTTGTTTTCTACTGACGAGTTCATATACAGCAAGTAGCAGACTACAAACAATTCTTCTGCTATCTTGCTAATTAATTAAAAGAGAATGCAAGTAAATTCTCTCTCTTTTATCATTATCAATGAATAAATAATTTTCGAATAATCTATAAATTGCGCTGCTCGTGAAAGCAATCGGAGCAGACCGCAATGGAGCTCACATCTACTCTAAAAAGAGCTTTGTTCCGAAATAAGGTTCCATTGTATACGCGGTATTTTTCTTTTTTTCGCGTAGACGAAGGCGTTTCTCGCGTTTTCGGAATATTTAAAACGAAATCTTACGAACACGCAAAGTGATCGACGGCGGGCGTGGATTATCCGAACGACTTCGATATATAGGAACACGATATAACCTTTCCGCGTGAAGGGCGAGCCGGTAAAATGAGCGGGTGACGAGAGACACGATTTCGCGGCCGCGTGCAATTTCGACGCGACAACGAGGGATTCCGCCTATAAATAAAATTCGTTATCGAATAAAATGGGCTTGGTCCAGCGGCGGCGGTGGCGACGACGAAGGCGATCTTCACGGAACTCGTGGGAACCCATCGAACGCCGACACGCTTTTTTCTCAATTTTTATCCTTACCCTATTACGTTCTATTTCACGGAAATTTGGTGCGCGACGCACGATGCAGCGAAATTTCCGGCGAAACAGATCGGTCACGATAGATCTAAGAGAACACCGCCAGGCCCTCGGCACGGCTATTGGCAAACAGTAAAGAAAAGTACTCTGTAGACTAAAATGCGGCCATTTTGATGTGAACTAGCGGCGTGCGTGACGTCACCGATACCTCTCCGGGTGAGTTCGGAAATCCTATTCGTGGGATAGAGCAGCGTCGACTCGACCAATTAGAACAGAGGAATATTTGCCCCCTTTGTCCTGATTGGCAGATTAGATGCTACTGTACACACTACTGCGATTTTTAAACACACGCATGTTTACATAGAAATCAAACTGGAGGAAGTAATAACGGAAATAACGAACGAAATTCATGGCGAACGAGAAATCAGATTTATTCAAAATTCGCTTGTGCTACGCGTCATGTGTTATATGCATTCTTATGCATTTCAAGTTGAACACTTTCAGGTATCGAATGTATTATATTTGGATATTCAATATGATTGTTGATTAAAATATTTGAATTCTTTTTTTAGATTATTGTTAAATATTGCATAATCTGTAATTTTATTTTTTTAACTTTGCGTTTTATTTCTCACATCGAATACTTGCAACTGCCAAAACTATTTAACGCATATTTATTTATACATATCCAGTTGCACATATTTAAAATTATACATCATTATACTTAATGTATTTCAAATTATACATTTGTTCTTTTCTTTTCGTATGTCGTGACTTATTGAGAAGAAAAAAGATTCGTTATAGTTGCCGACATTTATTTATTTTTATGAAATAACATAATAGACATAAATCTATTATTAGCTGTTATTATACTTTAATTAGATATCAGAGTTACCACTATTTTAATTAAATTCGAATTTAATTAATTATTAATTAATTATTACAGAAGTCTCTATTTTTTAATATCATTTACATATTTTATATATATCTATTGCTAATTCGAGCTTTAATAAAGTACAAGCAGTGAAAATCTATTTCAAATAAAAAAAAAACAAATAAAGTTGCTACAAATAAACAATGCTTCTTATAATATAATTCAATAAATATAATTACATTTATAAAAACAAAACGATTAAACGTCATTATTTTTCACAACTACTAGTTAAATTTATATTTTAATTATACATATATATATATATATATATATATATATATATATATATATATATAACTATAACTCTAATAATTAAATTTTATTTTTTTTTTAAATTGCAATTTAATGCAAATAAATTTTTAATTATTCAAATTTAATTGTCGCTCTTTATGATGAAAAAAGCATAAATTTGTACAATTCTAATAAGAATTAATTATTATTATAAATCGGAAAAAAATCAGTACGCCAATATTTGTGTACCAAAAATGATTCGCCGTAATATATTTTAAGCTTTATACCGAAATTTTCAGATCAGTGTAAGATGGCAATTGCACAGCATATGCAGGTTGATTGTTTTCGCTGACGAAGACCGAACCGTTCTCACCCTTTTCGATCAATTCCACAATTGCACTCGCCACATGCTCAGGTCTGTTAAACCGAAAGAATATTCTATGTAAAGAATATTATATATGTGTGTATATATGTCTATCACAGATCCTTTTGACACACAAATCAATTCTTTAATTAATGTCATTAGGATATAAAAATAAAACAGATTTTACTTTTATTATTTTTATTTTGAATATGATTTCTAATCTATTTTTTTAAATTTATAATTATATTTATCTACGAGATTTATCTACGTTTATATAAATTCTAATTTATTATATACGTTCTTGATTTATTATTTATTGTTTTTATTATACACACATATATATAAAGTTTATTTTATCTATTTAATAAAATTAGGTAAGAAATAAAAAATAAATGTTATATAAAAATACTATAGGCTATACTATATGTGACTTACGATTGACTTTCCATTGTTGTCATTTCCTTAGCAGCGATCTCATCGTCGAGAATGTCCATCGCATAGGCTTTGCTTGACATAAACTTGGAGGCCATATTAGTATTTGTGAGACCAGGACATATTACCAAAACACGTATTTCCGTCTTTTCATAAAAGGTCTAGAAAAATATGCTAAACTTGATTAGTAGTTATAATATTTCAAATGTGTTGCAGCATATTCAAAAGGTAAAATAACAATAGTTTAAATAATTTGATAGGAAGAGAGGGAATGAAAAAATATATAAATTTTCAGATTTATTATTTATTTATATAAGTCACATTTTTACCTGTAACGATAAAGTAAAACCGACGATGGCGAATTGCGTCCCGGCGTAAATCGGTGCGAGCGGATTGCTTTGCAAGCCAACTATGGATGACATGTTAACGATAGTTCCACCCTTTCCGCCCTTATGCTTTCCCATATGATTCAGACCCAAAATCGTGCCGTGTACAATCCCTTTCTAATTATAAAGGAGATAACACGTTAAGAATATCAGGAAATAAATTTTCGATGAATAATAATAAAAAGCGGACTTACATAATTAATATCAACCATCGGCTCCCAATCCGCGTCGTTCATGATGCCGGCACTATTGATAACAATGTCCAGCATACCAAATGATTCTATCGCCTTCTCAAAGCAAACTGCAAAATTATATACATTAATTAAATGCTTCATTTAATCGAAAATTTCTTTACTTTATTTTAAAATAATTTATCGCATAGATAAATAATTATATAATACATTATAATTTACAATCACCGGTCATAAACTGATTCGTAATAAGATTATTGATATTATTTATGTATGATGCATCTTATTATTAGAACATTTTTTGTTTAGCAATCTTTTTTATAATACAATACCCGTAAGTTCCTCGGCATTCGCCACATCTCCAACGAGGAAAATAACGTGATCTGCGCCGAATTCTTTCTCCAATTCTGCAACAGTAGTTTCGCCATTCGAGTCGGGCAAATCTACAATTGCTACGGACTGCAAAATATAATAATTATCAATTTAATAATACATTTCTTCCTGCATCTCTGTTTTAAACATTATTTAAAACATTATCTCCCATTTAAACCTATATTTGCGCCGCGCGCGTTTCTCCTATTATTACTCTAATGTTGAAGATATATGTGATATATAATTTGCAGAAAATATACTAGCAAATTATATTTCATACATTTGGGATTTTACTAAATTACCTTTGCTCCATTTCGAAGCAATTCCCGAGCGGTGCAATAACCGATTCCATTGGCTCCGCCGGTGATAAGCACGGTTTTCTCCTGAATCTCCATTATAGATGCGTCTTGTTCTCTTGGATGAATGCGAATCGCGATTCCCGTGTAGATTCGGATCAATCTTGTCAGATACTGATCCCGCAAATGAATCTGTCAGGTATCGCTGAAGAGGAGCCGCAGATATTGACATTTGAGATGTCGACCGTACGTGATAGAATATCAGATGCAGATCATATGAACTCGTCTTCGAGGTAAACAAGATCGGATTTGCGCCGATAGGCAAGAAGCAGCGGGAACAAAATCATTTGATGCTGCACGAGGAACGCGTGTTGAATAATTCGAAACGAATGTGAGAGAAATATAACTTAAATCCATTTCTTGATGTTGTATAAGATGTCACTAGTATTGTGGATAGGATTATCATTTTACAGACGTATTGAATGTAAAAAATATCTAGCAATAATAGGATCGGATTTATATATATAAAATTTTTATATCTTATTATTTTGAAACTCTAGTTATTGTTTCGTAATCTTTGAATTAACTTATAATATCAGTCTATTTTATATCAAAGAGATTTTTGGATAGACATTATGTGATCCTCACTTAACCAGTAAATTAACGGAGATTTAACAGGGAGAAGATAGGAAAATAGATATTTCTCGTATAAAATAATACAAATCCGATCCAGTGATTTTATTAAAAGGCAATGCATTTTATTAGCAAGACTAGCAACATACATACCATAATATATAACACGTAACAAAAACAAAATCAACAGTCGCCACTAATTGCGTTATCAAAGCTACAAAGAATTATTACGGGCGATATCTCTCGAACAAAATCTACTAGCTAGATATCTGACTAATGTATCGAAGTTTTTATATGAGTTTTGTAACTTGATGCAATCGCGCATTGTACAAATCTCCTCATGAATCGTAATATCTAATATCGAAAAATGATCGCATTGAGCGTCTCAACTTGCACTCAAGCTATAGATCCTAATTCTATCGCTATACCATATTTCTAAATATTTTTTTTTGTTTTCCTCAAAAAGACTGTAGAAAAATTAGAGACATGATTGTTGAATATGTAGTTTCGCTTGGATAATCATCCGACGGATTTCGATTCAATTGTATTCGCGATTACACTGATGCAAATAACCGTTGACACACGACAATTATCGAACTTTAAAGTGGAAATGGGCACAAGTAAAAAAATTTCAGCTTTTAAGTAAATTTTTAAAGACGTACAAAAAATTTGATTATTTATTTTCTTAAAATTGTTTAATTTTTTTCATATTTTTCTGTACGATACTCTAGTCATCTAATACTTTTATAAAAAACATTTAAATGAATATACGTAGATATATTTTTAATGTAAAAGACTTGTCTGATTGTTCTATATTTTACTTGGCTTATTCCACTTTTATTTAATTATTGATTATGCTTCTGTCGCTCTTAATAAATATAATATATATAAAGATTTGCGATATTCTCCATAAAGAGAATTTCCATCGAGTCAGAGTTATCTGCATCAATCATTGTAAGGGACGTATGTTAATCTGTCTCTCTTTTGCTTTTTGCTTCGAGAGCGCAAAATAAATCTTTCAATCTATCACACACGCTCTTTCCCTGATTGCACACAAGCAATAAATACAAAGTGTCTTTATTATATTCGACCTAGTAAAAATGTGATTACGTTACATTTAGCGCTATTAAACGGAATGGATTAAACGGAATCGTCGATATTATGATGGATACGTTAGAAAAATGAGTAAGCTATATTATGGGACGATTACAAAGAGTGCGGCAGGATTTAGATATCGTTGTGATAATATTTTATCAATACACAAATATCTGCGCAACATCTAGAAATTATTTCTCGAGTTCAAGATTTTTGGGCTGATAAGCAAGTGCATTGTTGAGGCCCATTCAAAAGAAACCGCAAATTTGCAACGTGGGTGCGGGACGGAAGCAAAAGCCATTTCCTTTTTTTAGATTATTTTCTTTTTTTTTATAATGTATGTAATTAAATGTTCCCGTCATCGCAACGCACGTTGATCTTGCATGGATTTTTTCTCCTTTTTAAATATCGCGATTTTGTTTATCTCTCTTTCCCCTTTTTAAATATCGCGATTTTTGTTTATCTCTCTTTCCCTCTTATAATTATTAAATCTTCGAGTCTCACATCCACATTCTGACTCGTAGATTTTGCTATGTCAGTATAAAATGTACCAAAAGTATCGCTATATTCTATCAAAAATCGGAAGTAATGTTAGCTTCAAATAATATTCTCGTTGTCGTTATTATAGAAAACGTGGTTCTTCAAAATATACATCGTATGAAAGTGTAACTATGTATACTTCGCTTACGCATTCGCCTTCTTGATAACGATGTTCTGGCAGGTGACGGGATATATTTCGATACAAATTACGGTTAATTGTGCGGTACGGCATAGATATTCGCAGCGAAGCGAGAAAGGGTTGTATGAATTCTGTCTTAGTGCTTCGCGAAATTAATTTCGTGCGGTGGTTGATCCTTTTCCACCATCCACACGCTTCCGCTCTTGCCGGTGTTTAGTACTTGTATCAATGCCTTTGCCACGTGTTCCGCCCTAGAGAGTATCCAACATTATTTTCAAATTGCTCCTATATATTAATGCCACTCTATATGTATTTCCCTATACTTAAAGAAAGTAACGCAACATTCTTCTAAATAATTAAATTTGTTTATTATGCTACAATTATATTTTTTTTAGAGAGAGAAAGCAAATTTTTAATTACAAATGAGCTAAAAAATTTTTATAAAATTTTATAAAAAGAAAAAAAGAGAGAAAAGAGAGAAAATAGTTATTCATTTATTATCTTATTCACAATTGGAAAATCATTACGTATAATTACGAATTTAATTATTTAGATATATAAAGAAAAAAATTTTTATATACCTTTGAGGAACTGATGAAGCTGTATCCCTTTGCCATGCATCTTCGTATCGAGCTAATAAAAGCTTCGTATTGACATCTCGTACTAATTTAGTGTCCGTGGCACTTGGACAAAGTGCCATCACTTTAACACCCGTCAAATCTACGTGATATTGATCCTATTCAAAAATTGAGAAAAAAATTAATACGTCTTTATCTCTATTTAATTTAATAAAAATAAAAATTTAAACATACATAATTTAAAATAATTTAATGCACTAATGGAGTAAATGCTAACTTCGAGTATATATTGCATTTGCAAATTTTGAATAATATAAATAAAAATTTAAACGAATTGATCTCCACAAATTGATAATCCATTTTCTGCTATTCTAAGTTAATAGTTATGATCGATAATATAAGATTGATATAAGTATCTCTTACCCCAAAAGCTCTGGTGAAGCTGACGATAGCTGCTTTTGTCGCGGAGTAAATTGGCACGCTCACATAAGGGTTGATGCTGACGTTGCTGCCGGTGTTAATAACGACTCCACCTTGACCACCTCTATCCGTCCCCATAAATCGTTGAGCAAGCAAAGTACCACGTATTACTCCATTCTGTAATTGTCATATTTGCAGCGAAGACAAATTTTTAATACAAATATTAAAATTATTTTATAGTGAAAAGTTTGTTAATATTATTACATGTGCAATGTACAGAATTGTAAGAATTATAAATTATAAGATTAATTTCACAAAAATATTAATTTAAAAAAGGCACATAAATTGCTGTGTAAATCGTTTCGATTAATGAAAAAAATATCAAATTAAAGTTTTCAAAAACACATTATAAGATAAAATATGCAAGTATATTAAAAGAGATTTATCAGACATTTGCTTACAAGATTAATATCTACTTCAAGTTCCCAAAATCGGTCATTCATGATACCAGCATTGTTGATAACAATATCGATATGACCGAACTCTGCGATCGTTGTCTGAAACGATTCTGTAAATTGAATTGCATCGTAATTCTACATAAGAATTGCATTGAGAATAAAAGCAAAATATGTATATATGTATGGACAATTAGTCGCGTTTATGTGAATAAAAATAAATTTACAATAGAGCACAAAATTATTTAGTTACTATACCTTCAAGTTGCGGATAATCCGTAACATCACATTGCGAGAAGATGACACGATCTTTACCATATTTCGCTGCTAATGTTTCCACCAATTGCTCCCCTTCTTCGGTATCAATATCACATACAGCTACCTGTACATAATAAAAAATTATTATAATAAACTTTATATTATATTCATAGAAATTTTTATATATTTAAAGACTATTTTATTTTAAATATTCTTAACGTGAAGATAAATTGCAAGAAAGAAATAAAGAAATTTATGAAATTTATTCATAAAAATTTATTTTTTAAATACAATATATTTATTTAAAAAATTAAGTTTATTTGTTTCTTTTAAAAAAATTTAAATGTAGAAATTGTTATTAAAGCTAACAGAAAATAAAATAAAAGTTTCTAAAAATAGAAAAAATATGTTTATAATATCAGAATGAAAATTTTAAATAAAATAAATACAAAATGTATAATATTACATTATACATATGTCAATCGCCAAAAACCAAGAAGATTTGTTTTTATAGATCTCTTGAGTACGTGATATATTTCTCCTTCGTCTGAGAGCAATCTAAATTTAAATCAACCGTTTTAAAGAAAAACAAGGATTCTTGAAGCATTGTTTTTGCGTGAAATTCCGAGTCATAAAAATACACTACATTCATTGTTTAGAAAAAAAGGAAACCGAATAATCAAAATACTTATAACTAATTGTCTTTTTCTTAAAAAAAAAGATAATTTGATAATACAAGTATAGAATAATAAAAGTATAGAAAATTTGATTAGATAATAAAAGTATAGAAAATTTAAATAAATAAATTTTTTTAAGAAAACATATATACCTTGGCACCCTGATTCAGCAATTCGATGGCATACGCTTTGCCAATGCCAGATGCGGCGCCTGTCACTAGGGCAACTCGCCCTTTTATTTCCATTTTTCTTAAATTCTTGTCGACTTTTGTACTTGCAAGTATAAAAAATATAATATATTTTATAATATTATAATATATTTTAAAATATTATATTATAAAAATATAGATTAATCTTTAGATTAATGTACTAATAGAAAGAATATAACACTGTTTGTAATTTCCTCTGTGTGTAAAGGAATTTTATTTATATAGATTTTAAAATTAAATAATTAAATCGTATTTAATTGTTACTTTGTCACGACTAATGTAATAGTATAAATGTATATATTCTTTTAAATTTCTTTATTTATTTAATTTTAAGTCTGTCTGACTAATACATATACTTTTTAGAGAAAAGTTATATATATATATATATATATATATATATATATATATATGGAAATAGAAATAAAAATAAAATGTAATTTGTCTGTAATCTATATCTATATTTACTGTAATCTTTTGTCATTTTTTCTTATTTTATCGTTTCTTATATTACAATAATAAGTACTAATTTATATAATATACTAACACAATATTTTATCGTTTTATTGATATACATATAACTAGCGAATGATATAATATTTTAACATTTAACTTTAACATTTAAAAAAAACACGATGAAAACTTACTTTTTTCATGAAAATTTTAAATTCGTCTCATTAATCTAACATTGTACATCTGTAAATTTTAACATTTTCCTTGGGTTCTTTTTTTTCTTTCATTAGGAATAAATTTATATGTGTTTCAATGGAAGCACTCATTCAAAGGAATTCACAAACTACTTTTTCATCTGTCACTTTGACTTCGAAATCAGCAAGAAATTAAAATTCTGATATCAAAGATTTCAAGTGGACAAACGCACAGTTTGTATTTAAAAAATTTACCTTGAAATTTCAACATCATTAAACCTTTAAACAAAAAACCTTAAAAATGTATCTATTATATATCGTCTAGTCTGGATGTTCTCTTCATCTACCTTATCAAGATTAAATTTTTTTCGCTGATTTTTATTCTTTACGTTTGTATACCTTTTGGATTCTTCCGTCAACGTTGACTTTTCGCAACAAGCCAGGTGCAAGCTGGTGAACTGGATAGCTTGCTTGGATACACTAATCTAAATGATGCTTTTCCTCCGTTGAAGAAATGTAGTTGATAGCACCGAAGTAACGAAAGGTGTGGTTGATAGCTGATGGTGTACTGGCTGACTGACGATCACAACGATTGGGGTGCACACCCGGTATAGTCTGATATTGATTGGTGCGTCTGCGTGCCATGCGAGTGTGCGCGACGTCGACCGGTGCGTGCCCTTCATGCACGTGCGTAAATGCGTGTGATTCTCCGAGACAGACTATTCGGCAGCCTTGCACGTCGACGTCGGTCCCGTGGCCCCTTTTATTTTTAGAACGATGCCGAAAAAGCGACCCCGCCCCGAAAGTAAAAGTTCAAAATCTTCCTCTTTTACAAGTACTGAATTTTTGTCGATTCTTACACTTGTAAAATGTAAAGATATCATTATGTAAAGATATCATTATAATTATGCTATGAAAATTCATTTGGATTCAATGCATTAATACTATTATTCTTGCAATTAATTAAGTTTGTACAATTTTGCCAAGAATTATAAGAAAGATTCTAATTCGACAAACATATACAATTTTTTCCTTTTATATTATTAGTATTCTTTTAATATCAATTTAATATTTGTAATTTTTTTTTATTATTAAGCGCAATCTGATATTTTAATTTATAGTTCATTTTCGATATACTTTGTTTTCTCGGTTATTTCCTGTAATGATAAAATATTCAAGTTATCTCGACTTTATCATTACTATGTTTACACCAAATACTCACATAAACAGATTTTAAGTTTTTTGGAAGAAATAAAAGAAAGTAGATCTAAATTGAATATTTTTTATTTAAAAAAAACATGCTACGGTGTTATCATAAAGATTAATACATTAAAGATGTGCACAGTATCTTATCTAAAATATTAGGTGTCCAATTTTATTGTCGATTTCCTCTCATATTTTATAAAAATATGTACAAACTTAAGATTTAATTCACACAGTTACTATTGATTTTCTGAAGAATTAAAAAAAAATGTTCTCAAATGCAATATGAATAATAGCAATCTTAATTAGGCAATCGGGAGATGACGTTTAATACAATGTTGCCTTCGCGGATAATTCCGTGGGAGAAGAGAAATCGAACGTCACACGCAGAGCATGAGGTCAAAGATTGTCAAATGAAAACAGTGGATTCTTCCATATCAGTTCAAGGAGGCGAACTGAAATTTTCTCAGAGCGGTCGAAGATCCGCGGTTGATGATCACAGCATCCAAAGAAACATCTTGTCAATTACGTGTGATTAATCATTTCACATAAAATTCATTCGATATACAATTCAGGAACAGAAATTTGGAGATATCGAGTCTTTTTATAAGTGAAGGATAAATTCAGAAAAGACCAATAGCTGAAAATTGGAGGAAAGATGCAGATCAAGGATAAACGAGTTATAGTGACTGGAGCGGCAAGTGATTTGGGTTTGACATTTAGCAGGGAGCTGTTACGGAATGGCGCCTTGGTACGTTATTATTTAATAATAATGAGATTACATATACACATGATATATATCCATATTCAATGTTATTTAATAATAATCCGTTCCACACATACACACACATCATTATACACGTTCTCTTCGTTCTCAATATTTGTTATATTCATAGCAATGATCTTACATGTCTGTTTTTATATTCTTTTTTATCAATGAGAGTAATAAGTTGTTGTAAAGATTAATAGAGTGTAGTTAAATTCCAACATAATGTTTTTCAACCTATAATTTCTGATATATTATCACTTTGATTGATGAATAATTTTTTTTATATAACATCTGTCAATTTTATCTTCACGATTTTTTGACATCTAGAGAATTAATAAACAATATCACTATCTTTGGTTATAAATACAGAAAAATATCTAACTTTTGCTTATGTTCTCGGCAGTACTGTGTCTACTTTAATATCTCTAATTTAATATCTTATTATATTTTATAATATGTAAATTAATTATATGTATATATAATATATTTATATGTTTTAATATAGTCTAATCTAAAAAATTTTATGTATATAATAAAATTACATAGAAATACCGTATTTTAGATATAATTATATACATACATGAAGTTAAAATTTTTGTATTACTTAACAAATAATTTTTATTATTATTAATTGTGTGAAATAAATCTTAAATATGAAAACTGTAGAAAAATACGAAAAATTTTATTTGCAATTTCTATTGTAATATTTATATACGTAATTTAAAAATAAATGATAGTATGCTTATCGTTATAAAATACAAGTAGTGTATTCATATATAGAAGATAAAATTGTCATTAATAAACAAAAGATAAAAATTCCTCTAATCAATGAAATGCAAATCATGTGGCGTACAATGATTCTGAAATATTTATGAAATGCATAAATACAATAGGATCAATCATTATACAATAGGAACTTAATTAGTTTATACGAATTATAGGAACATAAATACTTCTAGATTATAGTTTTGATCGATAGTCGACAATCTCCCGGAGAACAAGTTGTAGAGAATTTAAATAATGAATTTGGTCGTAAACGTGCTGTATTTTTACATTGCGATGTGACAAATAATTCCGAATTTGATGGTAAGTATATTATACATATATATAAGTATATTATACATATATACCACTAAAAATGAAATATTTATTAAAATATACCTGCTTGAATAATTTTTCATATATATATAGCATATTTTTTAGTATTTTCAAATCATCATTTTCAAATTAGTTTATTTTGCATGGACGTATTAATATGCAAATTAATTCTTTGCGCATAATTCAAAGAATCAAATTTATTTACGTTTATAACTCATGTGTATGTTGACAGATAAAAGTTTAAAGTCGAACCTTGTTTATTCCAGTCATATTCAAAGAGGCGATCAACATTCTTGGTGGGCTGGATATTTTAATAAATAATACTAACGTAATAAACGAAATTGATTTTTCCAGAGCTGTCGATGTTAATGTAGTAAGTTTTATTTCCAATATTTGTTCTAATTTTGCAATAATTGCATTAACTCTACAAAAATTGAGTTTAGATTTATGTAAGAGTTAAATATAACGATAAAAATAACTTATAAAAGCGAAATATTTTCTGATAGGATAATCTTTTCTATACATAATTACAATAGCATTGTAGATATATAACTACACGTCACTCTTATACAATTACATTAATTAAAACTTTTAATTAAATATATAACATTAAATATATAAAAAAAGAAAAATTTATTAATAAGAAATTTAAATGTAACTAATTGTGTTTTATATAATTGTAAATAAAACTACGTAATAAGGTAATCTTAGGAAAAGCAAATTCTTTTAAAAATATTAATCTTATTATTACAGACAGCAGTAATTCGTGGGACTCTTCTGGGAATTCAACAAATGCGAAAGGACTCTGGAGGCAAGGGTGGTGTTATTGTAAATATTTCATCCATTGCCGGATTGCAAGCGGTATCTCAGCTTCCGGTATATTCTGCTACGAAACATGCCATAGTTAGTTTTAGCCGATCTTTTGCAGTGAGTATTTACATGACAAAATATATTATAAATAAATCTAATATAACAAAAAAATTAAGAAATAAAAACTAAAAAGAAAAAAATAGATTTTTTAAATATATAGAAACAAATTTTTTTGCGAAGGAAAGATATTTGTATGTGTATAATATTTTAATATAAATATAAGTGACAATTATTTTTTGTGTTCCTTTTTTTATAGTAAGAAATCTGTCCTTTAAATTAAAATTTCGATAATATGAGCTCTCTCTTTCTACACTTTTGTATAATTTTTTATATGCTTCAGAAGAAAGGAATCTTCGTCTAATGAGTTGTTCTAATCTAATATTTTCGATTTACAGCAACCTTATCACTATGACAGGACCAATGTAAAAGTAATTGTTCTATGTCCTGGTTTGACCGGTACACCAATCTTAGAAGATCTACCGCAAGATATTTCGAGCACTGATATTTTGCAAAAATATCGACCGCAGAGGTAAGATTATTGTTAATACATATTTTTTTGGTAAACTCTCTTGAATTTTGTATGAAAATAGAATCTATCATAGGGTGGAGAGTGTCGCTCATGGATTGATATATGTAATTCGTTGCGCGCAAAATGGCAGTGTGTGGATTAACGAAAATGGACAACCAGTTTATGAAGTGCAGCTTCCTGACACTCTACCGCAGAAGAAAACCGAATCCGACGTAAAGGAAAATTAATATGAACTTGATCGGAGATTAAATATCCGCATGTCAGTCGTATAACAAATATCAATATATTATAATTTTCATTTTTATAAAATATCTTATTTGATAAATCCATTATTGATTAATATAAATTATAATATAATGAAATATATTTGTAACAAATATTTAATAAGATATGTAAAAGTTTATATATTTCTTTATTTTATCCATGTAACGTTTTTATTGTTTTATATATATATATATATATATATATATATATATAATAAAAAACACACACATTAAATCTATATAATATATAAACTACATAAAATTTTATATACACATGTATATAATATATATGTGTGTGTGTGTGTGTGTGTGTGTGTATAAAAGTATATAATTTCTATATTCATAATACATTAATGAAAGACAATAAATAAATATATTATATACCGATAATAAATAATCGATTGATATAAAATAATTCTTCAGACCACAAATTTAAATTTGCCACTGCGTAAAAAATAAAGTCATATTTAACGATGATAATGTATGATAATATGCGAATAATATAAACAAACTATAATCTTTAGGCTAGATAATTGGCAAAAAAAACTGTAATCTTACGCAAATAGGCATGAACATATCCGTGAACTGATGCACCTTCGAATCAATACAGATAAGTGGTATGAACGCATAAACGTTCACAGAGGAGAAAATGTCACGCTTTCACTATGTACAATTGAACACGATAATTAAACAAAAATCGTAAAACAGGAATTATTTTTGTCCTGATTCGGAGTAAAGTTCAGAACCGACTCGTGCTGGTTACTAGTATCTGCTCGAAGTTGATTCCTCCGCGCGGGTTCTTTATTAATTTATCGTCGGCACGACGCCGACCGGACGTTAAGTGCACATTTTTCTATTGATAAAATGCTGCAAGCACGAGCTGTGCGCACGTCAAGCTCTTATCGTCGCTTTGTGCCACACGACTGCATCGTGTATATTGTTTCTAGAATTCACCGATGCCACGAGCAATTGACGATAAGCGCCAGATAATTTGAAAATATTGCAGGAATGCAGTGATCATAAGCTTGTTTCTTCTTTCTTCTTTTCTCTAAATTTTTTAATTCTTTTACATGTATATTTAATAAATTAGTCATAAAAGATAAAAAAAGATATCCAATAGCTTTAGCAAATGTCCTATATATTAATGTAGATTCATTATAAATGTTTAGATATTTATAATATGTAATATATATATATATATATATATATATATATATATATAATGCATAATTATATGTAATATAATTGCAGCAATCGTCTAAGTACTTTATCGATTTTGTTGAATTTTCGCATTATCTGTATTTCCAAATTTAATGATGCAAAAAGACCACCCCATGTAGTGATAAGGTCGCGGAAGATACATAACATTTGATTAAAGTCGACTGCCAACGATAAGGCGATTAATGATTATTTTATTGCGCATTTTTCTTCTTATGCTCATTGCTTATGCCAATACAATTATGCGAGCACAGTTTCAGATTCGTCGATTAAATATTATCACATGATCATTACACATTAATACTCGGAACCAATAGTTTGCTTTAAATTTGACCTTTACGAATTATACATCAGCATTTTATGAATAGTACGATACCATTTACGTCAAGTATCATACGCAACATTATGTCATTTTTTAATCAAACGCTATTTAAACTTATTAATCTGTAAAACTCATACAAAGATATCAAGTGCAATCGAGTGCAAAATTTATCTGAAATCTGCTTTAGTTGCATTTTCTTATATTTTTCATTTAAAACACCCATTTTTCATTTAAAGAGTACCTAGATAACATAGATATTTTTAAAAAACGTCTAAAGAAATTTAAAGACGTCTTATCATTCTTGACATGTGTCTTTAAGATATCTTTTGATTTTTTCGTGCAGTCTGAGTATGTATATTTAGATTTGAGAAAGAGAGAAGAAATTGCATTTAAAATGAACAACAGTCCTTAATAATTCATCAAACAGAAATTAATTTAAAAATATTATGAAGACGTTTATCTTTTAAGATCTCTCATCTGTACATACAAAGAGTGAAAATATTTCTTTTACACCTCGTGCTGCGAATATAATGTATGATCTACCAGTCAGTTCTGTGCGTCCCATAGCTGTCATAAATTTTTATTAATGAAACAGCTTTCCGGGATGAGATCAAATATGCAAAATAAATATTTCGTGAAAAAATGCACGTAGCTGGAATACATTTTAATAAATTTTAATTTTGCTTAAATATTTAATTGTATTTCTAGCATGTATTTCATTATATATATTACTTTATAAATATTTAATAATCTTTTTTAGAATTCTCGTATAATGTTCGTGTAATGCTAAGAATCTACAAGAATTACAATTTATGTTTTTGAAGACTCAATTAACATTATTAGAAATTTATGGATTTTCCATTACAAGCATTTTGATTACAAAAATTAATATTTTCTTGTAATAGTAAAATATACTACTTAAGTGTATGAAAAATAAACGCATAAATATAAGCAAGCATCTAACATTGATGCATTGCCTGGATCACGACCTGCGATATCTATATCGCTATTATCCTTAATTAAAAGAAAAAGTGTAACTGCTTCAAAAGATATTTCTCGATTTATGTCCGGTATGTCTATCGAAAAGCGGGTTGCTGACGCGACGCGATTATTTCTCTGCTTAATTAAGAAAAGTGCTATCAAGAACGCGTAAAAAGAAAACAACGAGAGATGTATATATCTTATTGTTAGTATAGCGAGAGGGAAGATAAGCAAGAGACAATAAAAAGGCATAAAATCACGATTAATGCTAATGATTAAAAAATATGGAAAGTAAATAAAAATATTGAAGTAAAAAATATCAAAAATAACAATCTTGTGAAATAAATTGTTTATTACATAAAATTACTGTTTATTTTTATATTGAGCTTACTGAATCCAATATCTGGAGGTCTATTTCATTCCAGATTCGAAATTTCCAGTTGCACAAAGATATAAAATAACATAAGTTACATAAGTTAAAGCTAATGTTATACTATTAGTCATACATTGTCATTGTTATGACAAATGACTATTACATTTTTTCTTATTTCAATAATCATAAATATTTAAAAAAATGTTTTCCGCAGAAAAATTATATCATTTGTTAATTTAATAGTGAATCTAACAGCACTTCTTATATAATCGATTGTTATGTACATTCAAATATTTTTCTTGAATAAGTATATCAGTGTAACAAAAGGTGAAAATCGATTCTTAAGTTTCTGAAACCATTGACACTTATGGGAAAATTAAAAAACTTTGTTTTAGAGAGATCGTAATCATTCTATGCGTTAATCCAAAGTCCATCTGAACATCCCCGCCACACAATTCGTGATGAAGACGCGGTATCGTAAAATCCCACATCGCTACTTACTGTATATAAATACTTGAGAGGACCGTTCGAAGTTCAGTCAAAACATACGTATTAATACGATATCGTTCTTCTCGCTTCAACTTTACTTTAAACTAAGCTCTTCGAAAGTTGACAGCTTTTAAAATATTTATAAAGATTTCGTTTACAAAGAAGAAAATGGGTAAATCCTTTTATGAAACGCGTATCTGTCATATTTCGAAGTTATTTTGCGATTTGATAAAGTGTACCTCGTGAAAAAATGTGTAATATAAAAAATAGATTTTTGAATTTTCTAAGATTTTCTAAATATTTGAGATATATTGTAAAATTGCACAAAAAATGTGATATTTATTTTTAAAAAATGCAATATGATTGGCAAGTTATTCTTTTGGAAAGTTAAAACTAATAATTTTCAGCGCGCCCGCAAAGAAAATTGCGAATATTAAAACATTTTAATAAATAAAAGAATCAGATATTTGCTTTTTTTAAAATTATAGAAAAATTAAAAGTTGCTAAAGACACAGGGAATTTGGGAATTTTATTAAATATTATGTTATATATAATATTTCTTTAATGAGATATATAAATGAATAAAAATGTAAAAAAAAATTTTGCATTTATTAAATATTTCAAATGTTAAAGAAATAAAACATATAAATTTGATTAATCTTTGCGTAAGAATTCGGCAAAACTGTTGTTTTTTTTCTAAACTTGGCCATTATATTAAATCAATGATTATTTAATAAACATTAAATAATAAATAAACTATTGTGTGTTAAAAAGTATGATTTTGTTTTTTTGTATCTTCTTTTTTTGTAGTGTGTTCTCCACATTTAATATCATATAAATAATAATACGTACAAATATATAATTTTAATTAACACAAATTAATATAAACATAATGATTTTTGTTATATATTAAAATAAATTTTATTCTGCATTTATTGAAATTTTATATTATAGATTCAACTCCAACATTGTGTCGTCGACGTTCGTCAGCATCCGAAAGGGCAAAGGAAATAGAAGCAATCAATTCTATCATTTCTGGAAAAAACGTTCTAATAACTGGTGGTGCAGCAGGATTGGGTCATGCTTTTCTTAATCATTTTTTAAAGCACGGAACAAATGTAAGCTAATAATATATAAAATATCATGTGTATATAAATAAGGCTCTCGAATTATATAAATATATATATATATCTATTTATACTATAAATTAGAACAATTAATACCATTTTGTACAGATTAAAAAATGATCTTCTATCATATCTAAATATAAGATATATCCCTTTTCTTTTATTTGTTAAATTTACAAAATGATATTGGAAGTCTCCTCTTTTTTTCTTTTATACATATTATCAATATTATCATTATTATATTTTATTACTCATATTTGTTGCAGAAAGTGATTATATTGGACATCGACATTGAAACCGGCAAACGAATCGAACTTGGTATCGAAAAATCTTGCGGCGAAAAAAAAGTACACTTTATACACGCCGACGTATCTAATCACAAGCGAATGACTGGTAAATATAAGGCAAAATCGCGTATAAATATTTATTCAACATTATAATCGCCAAACCTCCCATCGAGGTATTATTATCTTATTTTGGGTCTGTTATATCAATTTGTAGAAGCTTTCGAAGAAGCATCATCTTTAGTGGGAAATATCGATATCGTTATAAACAATGCCGGAGTTTTGGATGAACGAAGATGGGAAAAGGAAATTGCGGTGAATATTGTGAGTATTATTAATAACTATCTACTGACTCATTAATTTATTCATATCATTAATGATAATTTTTTTAATTTTATGATTTCCTTACCCTGTTACACGTTATTTTCCTAAGATCTTGAATATCTTATATTTTTACATTTCAATATCAGCTCTTCAAGAATTGTGCTAAACTGATTTTATTAGCACATTACTTACAAACAAATATAAAAAAACTAGAAAGTAAACTTTATTTAATAAGAATAATAATAAAAATCGAAATTTAAAAAACCTTAATATATGTCACTGTAGGGTGGCATGATTAACACTGCGATGTTAGCTATAAAATACATGAGTAAAGATGCGGGAGGGCAAGGTGGTATCTTGGTGAATGTGAGCCAACACATGAATATTCGAAATACGGCTCAACTTCCGGTTTATACTGCCACAAAACACGCCGTTATTGGTTTATCGGAATCTCTCTCGGTAATTATATTATATAAAAAATTAAGCACAATTATAAGTGTTTCGATTATGTAAGCAAGCACTATGTAGGTGGCTATATTTGTATAAAATTCCTGACGAATGTATTACTATATGTTAAAGCATTCTTTTAAATTATAAGAGATATCTCTCGTTTTCAATTTTCACTATTCACGATTTTTCCTTCTTGACAGGATCCTTGTTATTACGAGAAGACCGGTGTTACTGTAATAACTTTGTGTCCAGGACTGACGGAAACTGCTCTGACGATAGATAGTCCTAACAAACTACTTTCCAGAGTCATGAAGGCGGATTTCGTCAAAAATCTTGAACAATTTTCGATACAGACGTAAGTTGTCATTGCTATTGTCTTTACAATGGACATGATAGATTAATCAGCTAGATAAAGGCGCCGGTAAATTTATATTCGCTGCGCAATTATTTTAATCGCAAATAAATTATTTACAAATATTTTTCTTTGAGCTCCCGCGAGTTTCGAGATGAATTTCTTCGTGAAAATGTTTTCATTAACGTGAAAATGTAGCTCGCCCTTAGCTAAATCCAACCCTGTGATAGGACATTGCATCTTTCTCCTTCGGTGGTTACGTGTAATCACTTGAAAGAAAAATCTTTCATGTGTTGCTATTTATTCGTATTCCTTTTTCAGACCTTATGTAGTCGCGCAGGGTCTGATGACAATATTAAGGATCGGCGAATCCGGCAGTATTTGGGTCATCGAGAACGGCAGTGCGCCTTACGAGGTTTACGTGCCGAATCCGCAAGCACTACGTCGTCACTACAAGAATAATTTCTCACACGTCGAGATTAAGGTCGTGAAAGGTCGACCGATAAGGGAGGTATGCGACAACAGCAGAACAGGCCTGATGAGCTGCGCCTGATCGTATGCTGATTAAACAAGGGTTCGACCGTGATTTCTCTCGTTTTACTCAACACCGAAAATCTTTTCGCACAACGTTCACATGACGGACGCGTTGTCAATCGAAGAGACTTCGTATGAAGATATTTCACGCATAAATGTAATCAGAAGCGTGAAAAGAATGAAATGTAGTTTTAAAGCGAAAAATCGTGATATTTCGTAATTTTCTTTCGCAATTATATGTATCTTCCGTTATTAAAAAGTTTTACGCGTATTTTCTACCATCTGACTGTACTGGTGTGTTTGATCCATATGTCTATCATAATTTGACACACATTACGTATCTGAATTTATTTTTTTTAAATCGAAACGTCAAATGTATATGTATATACGGATATTTTTTTAATAAAAAGTTATAATAAATGATTTGAAAAATGATATTAAATGATTCTATATCGATTCGATATATAGAAATAATAACTTAAAATCTCATGCAAATTTCATAGATTTATACGAGCACTTTTACATTTAATTTTTTATATGTTGTGAACTCCAAAATTTGTTATAAATATAGAATAATATAATGGGAATTTCGACTGAAGTTTAATAATGTCAGTGTGCACATTAGCAGACAATATCGTAATATTGCGACAATTACTTTCATTTAAATGCGCCATTTAAAAACAAAAACACAAGTCCATATATGCAAAACTAGAAAAACATAATGGCTCCTGTATGTTCGAGTCGCAACTGATGCGACCTATTAATCTATGGAAGGACGAGAAATAAATTACTTTATCGCTTATCAAGCATTTAAAAAAAAACACTGGATGTAGCGTGTGGAAGACGCAATTTTTTACGCACATTCTAATCATATCGTATAATACGCAGCACATTTCAGTAGCATCAAGCACATGATAGCCTTGTATTTAACATACGTTAGGAGCCTATGTATTAAAGACGTTATATAATTCTATTTACACAAGTACATTTCTTTTTTTTTTCGGAAACCGCACAACACTTATCTTTTACTTATCTCAAATCGCTCATTTAAATTTACGTAATCTGGCATTTAAATTCATAAAATTCTCACGTTTGCATTTATCAGAAGGAAGCACAAGAGAAGGATTTGTATGAATATTTTACAAGAATATTTTGATATTACAACCTCATGTGGAAACAAGAAAGTGTTTTATTTCACACTTTCGAGTACTATGGAAAGCAGTGCGTAGGAAATTGGAAATGACACGACGTGTTATTTCATCATTTCAATATTATTTAGCATCGGGAATCACAATGTAGCCGCTGTACAAAACAAAAATTCATTCTCGCGTATATTACGTTTTATTCTTTTCACATGTACGAGGCATGAAACTTAAAAGTTAAATTTTTTCATCACTGTATTTCTTTCTATTTGCATATTTTATTTTATATTTCCTATGATTTTTTTATTTTACTCTGCGTTTCCTCTGATAGCTTATTGAGATTTGCTTATCAATTATATAAATTTCAAGTTGTGTATGTGTGTATGTGTAAATGTTTATGTATGTATTTATATAATATCTGTATGAGTTGGACTCTGTACGAGCCATAGAAAAATAATAGTCGCAAATAATATTCTTATTCTGTTTTCTTCCACGTCTTATATCTTTAAGGACATTATCATGCTTTTAGTCTTACTCGTATCGCCATTTAACATAATTCTACGCGCAGAGTATCGTCGTGTATCAAAAAGGATTCTTCGAAAGCGTAAATTATAATGACACGATTATTACAATCAAATTATGACAAAAATTATCTTTATGTATTTAATACTTTGGACATCTTTGTCATAATTTACTTGTATACTTGACACATACAAACTCAGTTTGTTGTATATGTATACAGAAAATTGTTCTCGTTTCAAGACTAGAACGATTGAATAAATTTATAAAAAAAATTAATTAAAAAATTACGATTTTACTCGAAATTACATGTATGATCGTTATTTTATAAATAATTATTTAAATACCTTCTCTTCCACATATATGTATATTGAATATAAGGGCTCCAATCTTTCTTCCTAAATATATGTATTATTAGAGTATTAGAGACAAAGAGATATACATATATAATTGGCAAAATATTAATTTAAGATATAATTATAAATAATAAATGTGCATCTTTGTGAAAAACATCGATTTTAATAGGCACATTACAAATTATAAATTTAATATAATTTATCATTGATTATATGTCGATTTAGAGTTTCATTTGTTGAAGGTACTTAATAAATTCGAGAGCAATCGAGGAATCCTTAGTTTAGAACACGATGACAATAATATAACATGATTTAGAACTTAGCTACTTACAATACGATGCTTACAGCTTTCATAATTCTAGATGCAGATCTTACAAAGAAAGAGTAAACAGACCGCAAAGCTTCCAATTTAATAATACAAAAATTCTGTATAAACTGTTTTTCCTTCATTTTCCCATTTATTATATATTTATTATCTTAATAAAATTATATGTTTACATGAACTTCATGCTAAGCACTCGAAGAATTTTGTCTGCGTATGCTCAAAAAAAAAGAAACAAAACAAAATAAAAGGATATCTCTTTTCGCCAAATTTGCCTTGTACTATATATTTCACAGTATATTTCTATTCTTGACAAATGCAATTAGATACAATCGATTTTTACATACTTTGACGAGAAAGTACTTTTATGCACGTCTATTGCCATCAACTTCCGATATACGGATACAAACCAGCTATTCCATAACGACCAGTATCATCAAGTCACCATCATTATAAAGCCATTCCATAATTATTTATAGTCAAGTCTTGAGAAAACCGGACTGAAAAATGATCACGATCGAATTGAATTTTTCCTAACTACAAACTAATTTATTTAAAGTGTGGTTTCAGATTATTCCTCATTAAGAATTTTATTAATATAAACATATTTCTAATTAAATAAAACTTATGACTATTTTTCCCTAATTTTCTTCTCCAAATTCTCTTATATCTGAGCCCACAAATAAGTATCAATATAAAAAAGAAGGTTAAGGAACAATATTCTAATTATAATTGACTTTACTTCCTTAACGAAAATATATCTTTTTCTTAATATCAACTCATCGTGATCATTGTCGACTAAACGGTAAGAAAATTTGTCTTTAAAAGTACCTTCTTCGATCATCTAGTCGCAAAATATCGATGCAAAGAGTCATATGCGCCAAAAACGTCCATATGTGCGATTCTTGTCATCTAACTCCACACGTAACCACCGGTTCGGCGCTTGTAAGAAAAAAAGCGCACTTCCTTATACAATATAATCTACATTTACGCCGGCGGTGTGTATCTTTTATTATTCGATTGCCAAATTTTAACCCAAATCAGTCCATAACGGTAGACCACATATCGTAAAAATCTTAATCTATAGTTCAATACTTATATAGCAGCGCATCGCTCATATTTCGCGGCATATTACTCTTTTACGCCGTACCGGTGACAAATTACATTCTTGCTTTATATTTAAATAACGTTCGTCTGCGACTGAGAGGCAGACTGTTCGTTGGTCGCGCGATTTTGACTCACCGTATTACTCTGTTGATTAGGAGGCTTCCGATTACCGCCCCTGCTACCTCGATAACCACCCCGGAAACCAGGGTTACCGCCACCACCACTGCCTCTGTACATATTTCCCATTCCGCGAGTAAAATAACCACGGCCGCGGAATCCTCCGCGTCTCGTGGAAGCCACGCCAAACGTTTCCGAATTCAGTTTTCGTTCCGTTCGCCAATCCGTACGTTGGAATCGCCTAAAAAAGTTTATGTAAAATATCTCAAAAATTACAGATGAAAAAATAATCAAAGATTCAATGTGCAACGTTTCGTTCTTTAAAAGAATTAATTTTGAAGTTGGGA
Organism: Camponotus floridanus; assembly: GCF_003227725.1. Taxonomy (NCBI): domain Eukaryota; kingdom Metazoa; phylum Arthropoda; class Insecta; order Hymenoptera; family Formicidae; genus Camponotus; species Camponotus floridanus. Next base: position 494,996 of record NW_020229414.1, read on the forward strand.
AAATTAAAATAAACTTAGGAGAACGTAAATTTAAATAATTTTAACAAATTTTTGAAGATCTACTTTTACAAATTTTTAAACAAGTATGCGCATATTAGTATGCTACTGATTTTTTTTCAATTATACACACATTATTATATATAATTATATCCACTTATTCTTAATAATACATACCCTTTACTCCTTTCGACAGCTTCACAGCTAATATTATCAAAGAATGATTTCGATTTATCATAATGAACAATCTCTGGTTCTTCCTCAGGTTCGCCTTCACCCGCACCTGTTTCATTCCCACTGTCATCCTTTTTCTCATTATCAGCACCATCTATCTTCGTTTTTGCCAATTGTGATCTGAAATATATATAAAACAATATATATTTTATATATATCTTTAAAAATATATCTTGAATATATTTTATATATCTTTAAAAATAACTTTATAATATTGTTAATGCGAAGCGTAAACAATCTATATATGACGTACGATTGCTTTAAATTCGCATTGATTTACTTTTGCATGGTGTCCACATTGGTCATTTCAATTATTACTTGAAATGAATCCGGCACGTAACCATGCAGAATCAATATTCAATAAGCATTTTTTTATTCTTACCTCAACTCTTCGAATTCAGTGTTGGCTTGCTCGAAATCATAGTCATTGTCAAATTTGAGTGTATTCTTAGGCTTGGCACCAGCGTTGCCTGCTTGAATCGTACGGAAATTACCGCGTCCTCTACCTCCTCCTCTACCTCTCATGTTGCCACGATTCACCCAACCACCTTGGGGATGGCCGCGATTACCTCGACCACTTTGCATATGACCTTGGTGATGACCATCTTGCTTCATCATGTCCCTCTTTGCATCGTTATAGTGAGACATGCCCATATTACCTTTATTCCCTCCATGACTACACATACAAAAAAATATTCTATTAAAATTCTGTAAAGTTTTACGATTTGTTTATTAAATAATATTAATAATATAATAAATGTGTATATATAAAATGGCTTTCTAAATTTAATATTAGAAAATCCAGTATTAAATGTAAGATAACTGAAGGTAAGGTATAAAAAAATGTGATAAATATGATCATATTTCTAATATTAATTTTAAATAAATAAAACTGTTACTAAAAGTAACATATTATGGGTTCATTATATAAGCAAAAGAATTGATTCTTAGATAAGAATTGCAGATACCTATCGTGATCTCGACGAGGCGGTTGGACGGTCCTGATGTTTGACTTGTCATTCAATTTTCCCATGTTATTACTTTGCTGCTGTGATTGTTGTTCATGTCCTACCTGAATACCTTGATCCATAGTTGGACTTTTCCTTGTCAATAAGGATGATGTAGGAGTAGTAGAACGAGATCCACCACTAATGAGATCTAATACACCTGTTATTTCAAAATAAATGCATCAAGTAAAAAGTATATTTTTATTAATAAGAGGGCAATAATAGCAGGTCAAAGATGAAAGCGCCTCTAATTTAATACAAAACTTTAGTATAAGAAAATAAAAACAAATTTTTCATTCCCAATTTTTAAATAAAAGATATCTACAAAAGTTTCACATATATGATGTAAAAGAAATCTCTCGAGGATTTTTCAACAATTATTATTGTTTATTGTTACTGTTCTTGCTATTTTGTTTTTGGTTGCGATATAAGCATAATGGAATAAAATTGAAAAATTCATATGCAAAAAATATCATGCATTAATCTTAAAAATGATTAAACGTAAGAATTGAATTATAATAAGTTATATAAATTTGAATAGCCAATGTTAAAAATATTTTTTTAAATGTATTCAAATATTAAGATTTCAATTACAGAAATTTAATCATGCATAAAAGTGCAAAGCAATATTTACTCGACCAACATTGTAAATTATACATAAAAGAACAGATAAGTGCAAAGTATGCGGATAGGTGAAAAGCTTGCAAAATAGTAGAAATAATAGCATAAGAGTGAACTCTTGTTAATAGAATAGATAGTTCACATTTCATTGTCATAAAGTTAATTCCAAATATAAGAAGATGCTATTAAAAAATACCATCATGTATTCATCAGACATTTTATATACCAGTTTTTAATAGACCAAAGCTCAAGAGAAAAATGCTTTGCAGGCATTACCAAAGCAGGAGCAGCAAGAAACATGCCAGCAAGGTATTTCATGGCAAAAACAGTTTACCATCTTCCAGAGATTGATCTTTTGGTAATGGGTCGATATTGGCCGTTGGCAGTGAGTTTGGGATAGAGATGGCATTGGGTTCAGCGGAGCCCAAGCTCAACTCACTTTGCTGTTTATTAATTGTTCCGCGAGGATCTCTAGCTGCTGTCTGCATTCCCATTACCGGCCCCATGGTTCCCATACCCATACCATATGGAGCTCCATATTGACCACCCATTGGGCCCATTTGGCCCATCATCGGATGGGCATAACTAGGCTGTGGTTGATACGATTGCTGGCCCATAGATGGCTGCACTGTCATCTACAAACAAATACATCAATGTAATATAATTAATTTCACTTTTTTTTTAAACATTGTATTTGTCCCAAATTTGAGTTTCTATGTGAAAAATAAATATTTAATAAAATAATTACCTGCACAATAGCTGGATCATTGGGAATAGAACTAACATTGTTGACAACTCTGATGTCTTTGATGTCAGATCCACGAAATAAAATGTACTCGTACACCTGATTTTGTGGTGCCACAGGAAGTTGAGTTTCTCTATCCTCAGTACCAAAAGAGCGTACTAAAAGATAATAAATAATTTATTTCGATAAATTATTTATTTATTTTACAATTAGAGAAAAATTGCTACAATTTCTTATTATTAATATTGAAATTTTTATTAATATTCCTTGTTATTAATATTGCAAAAGTTACATATAGTCAGATATATATATGTAAGTTACTTTAAAATTAAAATAAAGCTTCTCAATTTAAAAAATATTTATAAATTAAAATTAATACAATGTAATAACTAACAATAAGAACTATATCATAGTAACAGCACTATTACTTATATTGCAATAATTTATTGCACAAAATCTTTGTCTAATTTTTACTTTACATTAACTAGCATCATTAAAAGAAAGAAGTGATTATTAATGAGAACATTTTTTTTATATAATTCATATAACATACAGAACATCAATATAAATTCATATTCATAGAATTCCAAGAATAATATTTGTTTCTTAAGTTCAAGATACTGCAAAGTCATTTGTCTACATGTTGAATCTAATGGAACAAGGGGACCAAGGACATGTAAACATTCCAAAGAAAGAGACAAATATTCTATATAAACATTACACATACCAAATTCAAATTCAAAATTGTATCATCAATAACGTACTAATAGATAAACCTTTAAAAATAAGATTAAAGCAGCATAAAAATAATATTGAAAAAATTTGCATAAATTTTTTAACTTTGCCAAACTTACTATCTATTAAACATAATCGAAAATTATAATTCGAATAAGTACTAACCATTGCGATATAAAAATTGCAATGAATCTGAGCAATGGATTTTCGCTAGCGGCGATTGCCGAGTCAATCATAATCGTGTACAAAGTAGACTGAATGATCTTCAATGGCCATCCGATACTTGTGAAGTTTCCGCCGAATGTGCAGATTAAATTATGCGACGCATACAAGACCGATTGATAGATTTAACGAAATTAGGACTTTGTATCACGATGGAACTTTCAAGAATCTAACCGGCGTCCTCGATAAATGTTACATCAAGACGCCAGGTCACCGCGACCCCGATTGTTTTGTGATACGATATGCCGAATAAATTCCGGAGCACCGGCAATGCTTTACGAACGCAGCCGTTGTTCATAAGATTCAACGCGCGACAAAGGAATTGTAGATGTCGAGAGCGCGAGATGAGCGAAAAGTGTCGTAATCAAATCGCTTTTATGGTCTTAACAAAGGTTCTCTTCGGCAAAGGTCGAAGCCGGCCCGATCTGACAGAGTTCAAAGGCGGGAGTCACGAGAGGATGTGACCTCTATGTTTATCCGCGAAAACATAAGATAAATCGCACGAAAGTTAATTCAACGATATATCGTGCGAATTGAAATCGGTGAAATTATATAGATCACGAAACGCTTACGAGGCTCTCGCGCGAAGCGAGAAACGAATCGAGGGTACTAATTTTTCGGCGGCGTTGGCGGCGAATCGTGCATGGTAGATGCGGCGCGGCCCGGGACTCCATCTTGGATTCTCGTCTACTCACCGTTAGCCAGGGCGATCGTGCATTCCTGCGGATCAACGGTGAATAATCGGCCCTCATAACGAATATCCGCCTTCGAGATCAAGCTGATCTTCGAGCCCAGCTCTGGCATACCACCGCTCATCTTGACTCTGTCTCCGTCGCGCACTGATCGATGTGATTTTACAGGATTCACGACACCATCTGACGAGACTTCCCAGCTGACAGCAATGATCGACGGCGGACTGTCCGAGAGCGCCACGGCACGTGACGCATGCGCGACGCGATTCCCCCTCTCACCAAGCTGAGATTTGGCAGAATCTTCAAACGGCGAGATGAGGCTGCCTCATCTTGATTGGTTGAATTCTGATCCGCGATCCGCAATACGTAGTGTGACGGGCTTTACGCGAATATCAATTGGGACCAATCGGAACGAAGGAGTCTTTCCTCCGATTGGTCGATCGAAAGTCTGCATTTCTAAAAATCGAACGTTGTCTATAGGTGCAATTTCATTGACGCTACTTTTTAGCGTCAATGAAATTGCACCTTAAGTTCATATTTTTATGTTTATAGAGGACGCATCGTCCTTTCAGGGATAACCTAAAGCCGGATACTTTGTTAATCTAGTGACTTTAAAATCGTCTAAAAGCAGACTATGACAAAAAAGAGTGAAAACTATGAACAACTTTGTTGTTTGTTTTATAGATTTTAAAAATGGCTTGTCGTATGCTACATATTTAGAGTTGTAAATAATTTGATAAAAAATGTTCAATCTATAAACAATGGTAACGCAAATGAAATATATCATTGTCTCTAAATCATTATATGTAATTAACATATAATGTGTATTTAAAATTAATTTATCAATTTAACTCCAATAAAATTATGAAATTTTTTTCAGATATATTATTGTTTAATATTGTTTAATTTATTGCTTGTCAGTCATTCACATTTATTAAAAATAGTCACTTTATTAAATAATGTGAGAAACTATATTTTTTGCGAACAGTAAGTAGAACTTTTATGGATATAGCATTTTGATAATAGTTTATATTTACAGTAGAAAATAATTTGTATTTCACTGCGCTTTTGTTCTATAGGACCTGAAGATAAATTATGAAAGGGTGTGACAAGTATCAGTAATGCAGGAAGACGCAGAGGTAGAGTAAGAAGAGTAGTGAAAAGAGAGAGCTCCTAAATAAGGAGCAAATTAATGTCATGGGAAAAATTCTGATACAATTTCCTGGTCTAAACACTCCTGTGTTTAGAGGAAAAGAATTAATTCAACAGCAAAAACTTATGGAATTACCACAAAGTCAGACCAGACCAATGCAAATAAAATTATCGCCATTGGAATTTGGTTGGACGAGTGTTACAATGGATGGTAGAAGCATTGAATCAGTTCTTATTGGAAAAGATTAATATTTATGCTATTATTGGATTATAATGGTTAAATCACACACATACGAAAATCATGTGACACGATGTCTATTTTCAATTTTTTTTTTTGATGTTTCAGTTTTAAATATTAGAATCTTATATAATTAATATCTTTGTTTTCTGCAGATACATTTGAAAGTTTTGAAACCCGGATTTTGGAAAACAAAATGATAACTTGTATGACCGGTAATTTAGCACGTAAGACTAGAATCAGTTCATTTATAGTAACTGGAAATGGAAATGGATTAGCTGGATTTGCGTTATCAAAAGCTAAAGCATCCCTAAAGACGGTTAAAAATAGGATCAAAGACTAATGTATATTCCTACATATAAGGAATACACTGGTAAGAAAATAATTGTCAATACTATATAATATAAAATTTATTTCTTCTCTTTTAATATCACTTTGTATTTATCAGTGTTACATGATTTCTTTACACAGTTTGAGAATATAAAAATATTTGTAAAGAAAATTCGTGAAGGATAATGGGCTTGTTTGTCATCATGCGATAAAAGCGTGTTGCGAGATAATTGGCATAAAGGATATGTATGCCAAAGTACAGGGAGGAATGTAAAAGCATTCTTTGGTTGATTTATTGCAATAGGTGTGAATATAAAATATTTAAAGGCATATTATACTTTTTATTTAATTTATATTTGAAACATTTTTTATTTATAAAAATATATATATATGTGTGTGTGTTAGACATATATATATATATATATATATATATATATATATATATATATATATGTTAGACATAAAGCTAAAAAAATCGTGGATTGTGTCGATTAATTAATTAATTGTTTTATTTAATTATCAATTTATATATGTATATTATTAACAATAATTTTTTGTTTACTTAAACTATAAGGTATAAGGTTGTACATAAGAAATAATCTTTTTTATTTAGTATTTCAAGCATATTTTCATAGAACTTTAATTTAATTATTATATTATTAAAAATATTGAACAAAATAAAGAATTAAAGCTGGCTTTCTCTGCAGTCTCATGGCAGATTATATCAGAAATCGTACTTTAATTATTGCAATATATCATGAAACAAATCAATCTCAAAATAATGGAAATATTTGCAGAAATATCAATATGTAATGTAAATATTTTAATTTTTTTGTATGCGATCTATTTTTTATTCTATCGATGTTTTCATAGTGATGCATCTTGAGCACTTTGCTTCATATGTTTGCAATAAAAATATATTAAAGCAAATTATTTTGCAAATTTATTATTCTAATTTTTATTTAGAAAGACTAAGATTAAAAAAGACGTATGCATTTTGTTTCAGATATTTCTATTGAAAAAAACACATCAGATAAAACTTTCCTGTACATTTTAAATGCGCCAAAAGATTTGCTCTTTATTCCACTTACTGCAATAATGTACACTAAAAATGACAGATCTATATTAAAAATGATAGATCTATATTTAGTAGTTGGAAAGAAAGGGAGGAGAAATGAAAAGTGCATCTAGAGAATTTAAAAGAATAAAAATATAAAAATAATAATACATAAAAATTAATATTATGTATTTTTTTCATGAGGAATGTGGGGCGCACATTTATGCATTTATTTATTTGGATGAGATTTACTTTAGAGTACATTCAGTATTCAACTTTAATTTTATTTTCTCTTTCTTACGATATATAAGTATAACATAATTACCTGCAAATGCTATCACTTTGTGTGCTTACAGTGATACAGAAGCAACATTACAAGTACTATATTTACAGATAACATCTGTATAATAAAAAAAGCACCAAAAATCTAATGATGAAAAAAGGATAAATATTAGACAGGATAAGTATCAACCAATTATTCCACCGCTCTGTTTCATTAGAGTTGCAATTTTCTTTTATATCATAAATATTATAAATAAGATAAAGATTTCCGTACGTTTCAAATAAATTTATATATTTTATGTATGTAATACTGCGCACACATATTAAAAGGTGATAATATCGCAGTTATAATAAGATACGATCCTGGAATGTAGTGATTTTTGGATCCTACTTAAAATAATTTAATTTGATTTATTTTTGAGAAATGCGCACAATACTTGAGAACAAATTATTTTTGTGCCATGTATTACCTGTGTAAAATTCCACACACAGTATTATATTGTCTGCGATATATGAAAAGCTTCATCGATGAAATATGATTGAGATATAAGAAAAGTAATATAGTACTTGTAATGAATAACGTTAATGTGGAATACATAAATATTTTATATTTTAATTTCATATAATCAAGATGAGAAGACACTCATGATTACTTTAAAAATGTGTCAACAAATATCATGTAACTTCAACAGCTGCACATTCGTCAAATTAATCCTATTACGTTAAATGAATCACAGCAGCTTGTTTTAATTTAATCTAACCTAACCAATTATATTATATGCTTCTCATTAAAATGTGTAAAACTGCACATTTAATACGATTAATATACTACGTAATAAAATGTAATACACTAATGAAATAATTAAATATTATTTTTGAAAGCATGATAAAATCCAGGCAGCATACGCTTGCGTTTACATTCAAAGCACTGAGATGTTAGGTTAGGTTAGATCGAAAAAATTTATCGTTTAACAGTTGGCAGCTCTACGAGATAGGCTGTGCAGCACTGCGCGTATATAAAATAAATTTGAAATCGCTTCTAGCATAACCATCTTCACGCGATCGACTTTATTTGAATTGCACGGCATCGCATCGAATTATGATGCGGCGCCGATTTGTTCGAATGTAATTCGGGACATCGCGATGCTGTATAAGCGTCGAATGAGCACGAATTGTCACGCAAATATGATAAATCAAATCTACTCACCGGCTGTTCCACAGGCCGCTCCTCCTCGGGACAGTTCGCTCGCCTCGGGACGTCCCATTCCGATCTTGATGCACACAAACTCACACGATATCATCAACGCGAACGTGCGACACTTTATTCGGCACTCCCGATACTCGCTCGCATCCGATAATCATCATCAAGGGCGCAAATAACGCGACGCGATTTCGCTCCATCTTCGCGATCGCGCTATCACTGAACTGTGAAAAATAGCTGTCGCGCACTTTCACCGACATATTATGAAAGTCGCGCGATCATCCTTGGACACTTTCGACGCTCTTTCACTCGCGATATTCGTTTAAAAACGGTTAAAAGACGCGAAAAATGCGGACGTACGACGATCCGTGTAACTGCGTATGACTCCGATTCACGTATGACGCGTATGACGTACAGTGACGTAGCAGTCACGCGCCAACATGGCGGCCGAACCAGTGCACACTGGTTCGCCCGCCATGTTGGCGCGTGACTGCTACGTCACTGCCACGTCACTGCTACGTCAAACGCGTCATACGGCCGCCATGTTGGCGCGTGAATCGGAGTCATACGCAGTTACACGGATCCGTCGTACGTCCGCATTTTTCGCGTCTTTTAACTGTTTTTAAACGAATATCGCGAGTGAAAGAGCGTCGAAAGTGTCCAAGGATGATCGCGCGACTTTCATAATATGTCGGTGAAAGTGCGCGACAGCGATTTTTGGCGATATTCAGTAATGGCGTCATCGCGAAGATGGAGCGAAGTTGCGTCGCATTATTTGCGCCCTTGATGATGATTATCGGATGCGAGCGAATATCGGGAGTGCCGAATAAAGTGTCGCGCGTTCGCGTTGATGATATCGTGTGAGTTTGTGTGCATCAAGATCGGAATGGGACGTCCCGAGGCGAGCGAACTGTCCCGAGGAGGAGCGGCCTGTGGAACAGCCGGTGAGTAGATTTGATTTATCATATTTGCGTGACAATTCGACGCTTATACAGCATCGCGATGTCCCGAATTACGTTCGAACAAATCGGCGCCGCATCATAATTCGATGCGATGCCGTGCAATTCAAATAAAGTCAATCGCGTGAAGATGGTTAGCTAGAAGCGATTTCAAATTTATTTTATATACGCGCAGTGCTGCACAGCCTATCTCGTAGCGCTGCCAACTGTTAAACGATAAATTTTTTCGATCTAACCTAACCTAACATCTCAGTGCTTTGAATGTAAACGCAAGCGTATGCCTGGATTTTATCATGCTTTCAAAAATAATATTTAATTATTTCATTAGTGTATTACATTTTATTATGTAGTATATTAATCGTATTAAATGTGCGACGTACAGTTTTACACATTTTAATGAGAAGCATATGATATAATTGGTTAGGTTAGATTAAATTAAAACAAGCTGCTGTGATTCATTTAACGTAATAGGATTAATTTGACGAATCTGCAGCTATTGAAGTTACATGATATTTGTGGACACATTTTTAAAGTAATCATGAGTGTCTTATCTCATCTTGATTATATGAAATTAAAATATAAAATATTTATGTATTCCACATTAACGTTATGCATTACAAGTACTATACAAGAAAAGTATATTACTTTTCTTATATCTCAATCATATTCAACCATTTATTTCATCGATGAAGCTTTTCATATATTGCAGACAATATGATACTGTGGAACTTTACACAGGTAATACATGGCACAAAAATAAATCAAATTAAATTATTTTCAGTAGGATCCAAAAAATCACTACATTGCCAGGATTGTATCTTATTATAACTGCGATATTATCACCTTTTAATATGTGTGCGCAGTATTACATACATAAAATATATAAATTTATTTGAAACGTACGGAAATCTTTATCTTATTTATAATATTTATGATATAAAAGAAAATTGCAACTCTAATGAAACAGAGCGGTGGAATAATTGGTTGATACTTATCCTGGTCTACAATATTTATCCTTTTTTCATCATTAGATTTTTGGTGCTTTTTTTATTATACAGATGTTATCTGTAAATATAGTACTTGTAATGTTGCTTCTGTATCACTGTAAGCACACAAAGTGATAGCATTTGCATGTAATTATGTTATACTTATATATCGTAAAAAAGAGAAAATAAAATTAAAGTTGAATACTGAATGTACTCTAAAGTAAATCTCATCCAAATAAATAAATGCATAAATGTGCGCCCCACATTCCTCATGAAAAAAATACATAATATTAATTTTTATGTATTATTATTTTTATATTTTTATTCTTTTAAATTCTCTAGATGCACTTTTCATTTCTCCTCCCTTTCTTTCCAACTACTAAATATAGATCTATCATTTTTAATATAGATCTGTCATTTTTAGTGTACATTATTGCAGTAAGTGGAATAAATAGCAAATCTTTTGGCGCATTTAAAATGTACAGGAAAGTTTTATCTGATGCGTTTTTTTTAATAGAAATATCTGAAACAAAATGCATACGTCTTTTTTAATCTTAGTCTTTCTAAATAAAAATTAGAATAATAAATTTGCAAAATAATTTGCTTTAATATATTTTTATTGCAAACATATGAAGCAAAGTGCTCAAGGTGCATCACTATGAAAACATCGATAGAATAAAAAATAGATCGCATACAAAAAAATTAAAATATTTACATTACATATTGATATTTCTGCAAATATTTCCATTATTTTGAGATTGATTTGTTTCATGATATATTGCAATAATTAAAGTACGATTTCTGATATAATCTGCCATGAGACTGCAGAGAAAGCCAGCTTTAATTCTTTATTTTGTTCAATATTTTTAATAATATAATAATTAAATTAAAGTTCTATGAAAATATGCTTGAAATACTAAATAAAAAAGATTGTTTCTTATGTACAACCTTATACCTTATAGTTTAAGTAAACAAAAAATTATTGTTAATAATATACATATATAAATTGATAATTAAATAAAACAATTAATTAATTAATCGACACAATCCACGATTTTTTTAGCTTTATGTCTAACATATATATATATATATATATATATATATATATATATATATATATATATATATATATGTCTAACACACACACATATATATATATTTTTATAAATAAAAAATGTTTCAAATATAAATTAAATAAAAAGTATAATATGCCTTTAAATACTTTATATTCACACCTATTGCAATAAATCAACCAAAGAATGCTTTTACATTCCTCCTTGTACTTTGGCATACATATCCTTTATGCCAATTATCTCGCAACACGCTTTTATCGCATGATGACAAACAAGCCCATTATCCTTCATGAATTTTCTTTACAAATATTTTTATATTCTCAAACTGTGTAAAGAAATCATGTAACACTGAAAAATACAAAGTGATATTAAAAGAGAAGAAATAAATTTTATATTATATAGTATTGACAATTATTTTCTTACCAGTGTATTCCTTATATGTAGGAATATACATTAGTCTTTGACCAGCCCTATTTTTAACCGTCTTTAGGGATGCTTTGGCTTTTGATAACGCAAATCCAGCTAATCCATTTCCAGTTACTATAAATGAACTGATTCTAGTCCTACGTGCTAAATTACCGGTCATACAAGTTATTATTTTGTTTTCCAAAATCCGGGTTTCAAAACTTTCAAATGTATCTGCAGAAAACAAAGATATTAATTATATAAGATTCTAATATTTAAAACTGAAACATCAAAAAAAAAAAAATTGAAAATAGACATCGTGTCACATGATTTTCGTATGTGTGTGAGTTAACCATTATAATCCAATAATAGCATAAATATTAACCTTTTCCAATAAGATCTGATTCAATGCTTCTGCCATCCATTGTAATACTCGTCCAACCACATTCCAATGGCGATAATTTTATTTGCATTGGTCTGGTCTAACTTTGTGGTAATTCCATAAGTTTTTGCTGTTGAATTAATTCTTTTCTTCTAAACACAGGAGTGTTTAGACCAGGAAATTGTATCGGAATTTTTCCCATGACATTAATTTGCTCCTTATTTAGGAGCTCTCTCTTTTCATTACTCTTCTTGCTCTACCTCTGCGTCTTACTGCATTACTGATACTTGTCACACCCTTTCATAATTCATCTTCAAGTCCTATAGAACAAAAACACAGTGAAATACAAATTATTTTCTACTGTAAATATAAACTATTATCAAAATGCTATATCCATAAAAGTTCTACTTACTGTTCGCAAAAAATATAGTTTCTCACATTATTTAATAAAGTGACTATTTTTAATAAATGTGAATGACTGACAAGCAATAAATTAAACAATATTAAACAATAATATACCTGAAAAAAATTTCATAATTTTATTGGAGTTAAATTGATAAATTAATTTTAAATACACATTATATGTTAATTACATATAATGATTTAGAGACAATGATATATTTCATTTGCGTTACCATTGTTTATAGATTGAACATTTTTTATCAAATTATTTACAACTCTAAATATGTAGCATACGACAAGCCATTTTTAAAATCTATAAAACATCTATAAAACAAACAACAAAGTTGTTCATAGTTTTCATTCTTTTTTGTCATAGTCTGCTTTTAGGCGATCTTAAAGTCACTAGATTAACAAAGTATCCGACTTTAAGGCCGCAGCACACACTTTTGCATAAGCGCATAACCATAAGCATAAGGAAATTGATTGGTCCCCAAGTATATGCATAAGAAAATGAACCAATCAATTTTCTTATGCTTATGGTTATGCGCTTATGCAAAAGTGTGTGCTGCGGCCTTTAGGTTATCCCTGAAAGGACGATGCGTCCTCTATAAACATAAAAATATGAACTTAAGATGCAATTTCATTGACGCTGAAAAGTAGCGTCAATGAAAAGGCCGCTTTAGGGCCTATCCAGACAAACTTGCATAGGTGCATATGCATACATAAGACCATATGGACCAATGAGCATCGAGTATTAAATCGCTATATTGACTTACATAACATAATACTCGATGCTCATTGGTCCATATGGTCTTATGTTATGCATATGCACCTATGCAAGTTTGTCTGGATAGGCCCTTACACACTGAAAAAGTTGAAACTGTTTGAACTTTATTTTATTGACGCCAAATCTAGAGAAAGTCTAGTGATTTTAATTTGCCGCTGGTTTCTAGCGTCAATGAAATTGCACCTTATGAATACAAGTGATAGCGGACAATTTTATATATCAATTAAATTTATATATCAATAAATCTAATTACGCGTAGAGATAATTTCGATTAAAGTTATTTCACAAATTTTTATTATAGGAAATGATGCGATCTCCACGTTTATTGACGGTAGAAATTTTATATATCAATTAAATTTATATATCAATAAATCTAATTACGCGAAGAGATAATTTCGATTAAAGTTATTTCACAAATTTTTATTATAGGAAATGATGCGATCTCCACGTTTATTGACGGTAGAAATTTTCAAGCAAGAAATATATTGTCAGACGATTGGCTATCAAATAGAAAAATTGTCACTTTAAGAATTCTCTATTCGATAGCCAATTGCGTGACAGTGTGTCTACCTGTGTTTTCTTACTGGAAAAAGCTCCCGATCTCTTTTTTTTTATACACAGTTTTTATTTCTGATTATTTTAAAATTTTTAGAATAATAGAAAAAGTTTGATAATGAGTTAATAAATATTATTTAAACTTTAAAATTATAATATTATCTAAAAATGTACACAGAATAACGAATAACACATAAGAAGATTCGAAAGGATATGGATAGAAAGGCAAGATTTTGTATTATGTATTATTATATAATACATAATTTATTATTTTTATTTATTATTATAAATATTATATTTTATTTCTTTTTAGTCTTCGTCGTGAGTTGAACGCGCGAATGTCATGACTCTATTGGCATCCCTGCGTGAGTTCGATCGAGAGTCATTTGCATCTCGATATTATCTCTTTTAACCTCCTTCGGAGGCCCGGTAACCAGTGAAAAAAATCAGAATAATCGCGGAAGGATTTTTCCGAATAGTCGTGAGTTGACTTTTCGTCGATCGCTCGGCCCATCGTTCACCGACTAGCCCACGATCCTTGGCACACCGCATCTCTGACCAACATGGCGGCAACATTAGGTCGGATTTGTAAATCGGGTCTTTTAAGGCCAAATTACGGCACCCTGATCGGCCAGGTAAGCGAACGACGAGCATCGGTGTCATCGGCGACGTTCGTCCGCGTCTTCTCGCGAAAATTCACGCTAAAAATCATGACGTTCGAGTGTCACGATTCTAACGTTAACCCATATTGACCCGGAGGCTCATCGAGGGCAGCTCGTGTAACTCGTGTCGGCTGCTATGTCACAGCATCATTTCTCACATTTCCGCTCCACGGAACGTTCGCGCGATGTCAGGACGCTGGTCAAGGGCGCGACGTCGCGCGACTGTAATTCCGTGACAGTTTTGATGATACTTTAATAGATGTTATGTAATAGCGAGGGATATCAAAAGTCAGGATGCTGCCATATCAAATATGTGTTGCTGATGCGCTTCAATGCATAGTCGATAATGCAGATCAATATGTATTATTATGCTCGCTATCACAATGAATGATACTTAATATATATCACGTAATTTTATCATCTAATTGGAAGAGTAAATGTACATATCATTGAGTGTCGTATAATTGTCAGTTTCGAATTAGGTGTTATTATAGACTTGTTATTTTGGAATGATTCTCTTTCCTATATATGTCTAATTTCGTTTATATTACAATAATATTTACAAAAATTGAACAAACGTAATATTTGCAAGTTTCTTTATTCAACAGATTCCTTTAGTCAACAAATATTAATGTATTTTTGACTCGATTAATAGAGAGTACATAGTTGATTGAGTATAATTTAGTTTACAGCTCAATTTAAATAATAAATATGTGTAAAAAATATATAAATGAAGGAGAGATGTATTTAAGTTTAAAATGATTCAGATAAAAAAAATTAAATTACCTTCAAATTAAATATCTGAGAAAAGAAAGATAAAAATATATAAAAGAGGTAAACCATATATGAAACGATATTACGAGTATTTTTCTCTATTTTTGTAAAATATATCCCTATTTTGTAAAATATTTAATTTTGTTAATTGAATTTTGAATTTTGTTTTTGCAGACCAGCAATTTTTCTACTGTGAAAGATTGGCCTAGGGGTCGAAAAGTGGTATGTGAATTTAATTTAACTTCATTGAAGATATCTTCACCTTGTCCCATTCCTCCTCCATAAAAAAACACATAACTTTGTGTTTTTTCAAACTGCATGTGTTAATAGTAAGAATCTTCTTATTTGTATCTTCAACACAACAATATTATTATATAATATATGCCAATGACATATAAACTATATTGGAAGAAAACAAATAGTAATACCTATAACATTTTTAATTACAGTTATTAACATGCTTAGGCATAACAGCCGGAGGCATCAGTGCCCTCATTTATGCTTTAGATAGCTCAGTAAGAGCTGCCGATCTAATAGCTCATCCTCCAACATACAAATGGGATTTTTATGGATGGTTTAATTCACTAGATCATGCTAGGTGTGATTTTTTACCATATAATTATTAGCCAAAATAGAAACATTATTAACTTATAATATTTTATAGTATGCGACGAGGATGGGAAGTCTACAAAAATGTATGCGCAGCTTGTCACAGTTTGCAATATGTGGCATACCGTCACCTTGTTGATGTTACTCACACTGAAGCAGAAGCCAAAGCTCTTGCGGAAGAAGTTATGGTACATTTTATATCAATTATAAAAAACATTTTTTATGTATGTAATTTAATAGAATATAAAATATAATAATTTTTATGATATAGGTAGAAGATGGCCCTAATGATATAGGAGAATATTATAAACGTCCAGGAAAGTTATTCGATTACGTGCCATCTCCATATCCAAATGAAGAGGCTGCTAGAGCATCGAATAATGGTGCTTATCCACCTGATTTATCGTATATACTGAATGCCAGACATGATGGAGAAGTAAGTAATTTCTTTGCGATATACATAAAAAAAATACAATTAAATCTATAATGATTTCTTTTGTGTAAAATTTTTGTTAAACATCGACTTTTAAATTCTTTTCTTTTAAATTTTCAATTTAATTGTATAGATAATTTTAGAGATATTATATATGTATTGAAATTTCATTTCTAATATTGTTACAAATAACTTCAATTTGAAAGTGTATTTTTATTAGTGTATTTTTTATATTTCAGAACTATATTTTCTCTTTATTGACTGGATACTGTGATCCACCAGCTGGTGTAAATTTGAGAGAAGGACAATATTTTAATCCATATTTCGTAGGTAGTGCCATTGGTATGGCACAAGTAAGTATAATTTTATATTTTTTTAAATGGAGAAATGTTATTAGTGAGATTTTGAGTGTTAAATAAGATTAAATAAAAAGAAAAAAAATAAGATATTCATAATTTCTATTATTCTTTTATAGGCTATTTATGACGAAGTCTTGGAATATGAAGATGGTACTCCTGCCACTGCCTCTCAAGTAGCAAAAGATATTACCACATTCCTAATGTGGACTTCCAATCATGAATTCGATGATCGAAAAAGAATGGCTATCAAGGTAAATTGAATATCATAGATTTCATTTAATTCTAATGTTTCTTATCTGAATTATTCCAATATTATTTATAGGCTATTGGAATACTGGCAATTCTCACTGTTGCTTCATATTATATCAAGAAACAGAAATGGACGACTGTAAAGAGCACAAAAATAATGTTTATTCCTAAAAAATACAATTAGCTATTGTGCTAGAAATTAACTTGGCGATGTTAGCTATTGTGCTGATATTGGAATGTAGTTTCGCAATGTATCTGGCAAGTTATGCAATTATGGCTCCTCTGAAGATTCAAACTAATTCATATAGCATTTGACATAAATTGAATTGTCAATTTATCATCACCAAATCTATTAAATTATACATTGTACATAGTTATATATCAAATGGAGTCCATCGTCTGATTTAAATAAATTGTTAAACATAAAGAACATCTATTTCTTTAATACGATGTTCATGTAATTAATGATCTTCACACAACTCACAGAGTAAAAGTTTTCGTGTATTTATGAATATTTCAATTTACAAAAGAAATTAAAGAATATATTTTTTAATTTTATAAAGTACATTAATTCTCGATTAATAATCGATTTTTGGTAAGTTTCAATTATATATATATATATATATATATAATATATATATATATATATATGGATTTTATTATTCCAAATTGTTACTTAAAAGTTCTCTAAAATTATATAAGGATACATTTTCAAAATTTATCCAAATATATATGCATGATGTATCTGCACATACAAGTCTAAATATATAAAGTTATTTGACTTTGATGAAGCATCGATTCATTCAAGTTTAAAAAATTTGGGTATATGGGTAAAAAAGGAAAGCAACACTCATTTCTAAGGAAATCATTTTATTCTCCTTAAGCTTGATTTCGTCCACATGGAGTTCTTAACTCGTTACTCTTTCAATAGGATGATTTTTAAATTACACTATTATATTACCGATAGTGTAATACTGAAATGCAAAGCGGACAAAGAGGTATGTATATTCCATGCGCATGCACCGCACGTTTGGATAATTGAAAATTTTTAAATTACACAAATGTGAAGATATTTCGAAATCTACTTTGGTGGCATTTGCTTTAGTCTAGGTATAAAGGTATCTTTTCGATTAATTGGACGATATAAATCTCGAGACTTTTTTTTATGTAATTATGCTCTTGCTGGAACATAACGTGTCATTTGTCGGGAATTATCAATAGGCTGCATATAATTTGACTCTCTTTCAGTAATATAATGCATATAATTTATAATTGTAATTGCACTAAAGATGAGATAAATCTGATTTTGTAACAATGAATACGCAGCTTGTGTATTTTACACAATGTGTTTAAGAATTAGAGACATGATTTTTTATAATTATAATAAAATTATAATTAAAATAATTGTATTCATAATACATCAATTATGAAGCTTGGATCAAACAGTAAACTATTAGTATCTATATACTAATCGTGTTAATTTTAATAGATATAATCAAATATACATACACATATGGGTAGTGTGTATATATTTCCAATACACATATTCAAATACAATACTAAATAAAAGATCTTATTTATGTTGCTTCATATGTTGATGTACTTTATTATACAACATTGTGTATCATTCACCATATGAGAATATTACAAATCAAACATTTATGTATGTTTCATTTACGGAGCGACATCTCAACGATTACAAAATGTAATTCGTTTAATGTGAGAGGCCGTTTCTAGGATATAATTTGCCAAATGCACGCAACATATGCACATTATTTTATCAAAGAACGCCAATTAAAATGGTACGCAGCATAGGAAAGTAAAATGAATGTACAGATTTATGACTTGGAATTTACAAATTCTCTATAACATTACTGAGTGAGAGACACCTCCACAAGAGATGAAATGGCACTTATGCACAAACAGAAAAAGTCTTAAAACGATTCACAATACCAGACATTATCTTTTATTTTATTAAAAAACTTTAAAGGCATAAGTTATATTCTTACTGATTATCCATTTTATTACACAGTCTGTGTCTCCAGTTTTAAAATTCAAAATATGACTTTTTCGCTTTACATTGTATTAGCTTGAAAAGCTGGAACAGAGTTCCCGTTAATCAAATCATATGTGAATTAAATTATTAATTCGTGCAAATATAAAAGTATATTTGCAAAATTAATTGGAATTTATAAAAAATGCTAAATTTTTAAAGAAAACTTTTGATAAAGAAACTGTGTCTAACATAAATATGTACAATAATAATGTAATACAAATGTGTATTTGTAAACTTCTCTATCTATACATAAACTTGGTACACTCATTCAACTTTCCAAGCTATTACCTCCTTTCCTTCACAAAGTTGTTTTTTTCGTATTTTTTTTATTTCTTTTTAAACATATATTTTTAGCGGGCACCATTTTAATATCATTTGGTACCTTCATTATAGATCTCGCCTCGTGCTATTGCAAAAAGGAAGATGTCTCTGTCTTTATGGATAGGCTAAAAAGTGCTGCCTTCCGGAGGCTGAGAAAGTTTCATATTTTCTTTCAACGTCATCAAACGACGGAGTTCTTGAAGAACTGTTTTAATTGTATATTCTCGTTGCCATTTTGCAAGAACCGGTACACTGCGATTGTCCACCTTGTATACAAATTTTATTTGTTACCCGAAATGTATATATTTTTTATCTTACTATAAATATATTAATAATCTTATATACTTACAGCTCCAGTAGCACTGTTAATGCAATTCATATTGATTCTGCTTAAAAATCTTACATTGGGTGCGTCATCTGGATATCTTTGACCGCAATCAATTTTCAGACTATACATCCTATTTTCATATGGCGTCTAAAAAAATGTGAGTACTAAATTATACACGTCTCATATAAATTCCTGATAATGTGTCAAAAACATCCATTTTAATATAATTAATTCTTATAATCATCTTTTGTTTTTATATTGTTTTAAAATTCATACTTTTTCCATATAACATAATATATATTATTTATATTAACAGCAAAATAGATATTTTTGTATCTGTATGTTATATTTGTTATAAATGTTATAATATATTATACTTGTTATAAGTTATACACATAAATTAATCCATCACAAATTTTATCACATTTGATATCAATATAAAAGAGTTTCAAAAATAATTTCGCTAACAAGTACGTATTACTTAGCTTCTATTCAGGAGAACTTATTAAAGTATATATTTGTTTGAAAATAAAAAAATGACAGAATCATGTTACAATTGCAGCTGAGAGGAAATTAACATAAACAGAAAAGTATCTTACCCTAGGTGGTCCAATTATCATGCCAGTCCAATGCGTGAGGGTCATGTCATCATCGTTCTCTAGACCCCAACTGATCGTGCCATCGCCCACACCTTTCTGACCTTGCTCCAATTCTTCCAACAGACGAAAGTTTCGGGGCACGACTGAAAAAAGATTTATCGCAGTTTACTTTATCGTGACAGTTAAAATGAGAGATGTACGCGCCTGATACAGGTTATGGCTCGAGGCGGGCATTGAACATGGTTAACCTCTCACACCGAATCCCTTTACAAGCGATAACACGCGTAAATCGAAGCTGGAGCGCGTTAACGCGAGAGAGAGAAAAGGATATTGACGAGCGATGGAAGGACCTTGCGTCTGGTCCCGATCATCTGTTACGCGAGAAATACAAGGCGATTTCGCGATACCCGATATCCGCTGTCAACTCCGCGTTTGCCCGCGTGCAAAGTGCTCGACGAACGTTTAACTCGCGAACGAAATATCCTGCTTTCTCGAAATTTTCCGTCTCTCGATAATAATGACAGCCGCATTTTTTTTCGCGCGTTCGCGTGCACGAGAGTGCGAGCGATCGCTTAACAAAATAACTCACCTACACCGGTGTTGGGCACCGCCATGATCTCTGTATTTCTGCGAAGCGCCGTATTTTTTTTCCCGAAGTGCAAGGCGGGCGAGAGAGCGCACGGCGATGTCACACGTGGGGCTGGCGCGGATTTTAACTGCGGCGTGAGCTTCTCATCACCCGGGACGTCGCGATATCCGACGCGATATCCTGCGGACCAGATTGCGCTATCACTCCGATACGAAAATACACTCTGCGAAAATTCAGCCAACCTCCGCGCTCCGCGAGAGATCGCCCTGTCGTCTCCACGGACTAGTCGCTCTCTAGATCAACGTCATATTTGCCGTATTTGCAAGCGAGTCCCGCGCCTCGCGAATAGGGATTCTTTCAATGGTTCGTTCTTTTCATTTTTACCGTCTACACTTTGTTTGTTTATTGCTTCCGAAGATTGAATATACACACACTTTATTTGATTTTGAACGCCGAAAATGTATGGGAAAGTGTAACCGAACCTCATTTTGATCGCACATTTTATACCGGATTTGTTTTCTTTTCTTCTACAAAGGCCTATTTTAATTTTAAATGCAAAAGGTATGTAGAAAAAATATGCGGTATATGTTTTAAATAAATAATTTATAGTAATTAAATAAAACATTCGTTAAGAAAATATCAATATATATTAATATATACTTTTGCGATCACATAATTAATTTTTAGCAGGTATCGAATTGGAATTATTTTTTAGAATTTTGTCACTTAGGTTTGAGTACATATTTTAATTGAAAAGAGAATTGTACTTTTGAGTTAGTATTGACGTGTAAATTGACGTTAAATTCAATTATTTTTAATTATTATAAGCTATTGTTTGTCTTTTTAAATGACGCATTTCTGGATGAAAGTTAATGCGTAGGCTGAATATATTAATCAAGATGAATACAATTTTCATATTGATTTTTATATTATGATTTTTGTATATTACTTTTATTATGGAAAAACCATGTTATTTTTCTCATATCAACAAAGAAAAACAATCTCTAAAGTAAAAATCAAGAGGTTTAAACAATCATGACAATTATTCGTATTTATGTGAAATTTTTCTTGTTATTTTTAAAGTCGAAATTCCAGGGATGTTCGTATCTCCGATTTCTGAATCGAAATCTAACTTAAAGTGCGTTCTACTTGTTCTAGTAATGCTCATGAGGATCGTCTATCTTTGTTTAACTTTCCGTGAACAACAAAGACGAAATAATCCCACGAGCGTTGCGAATGTCAAGTGGAACGGGCCTCTAGTGACGTTGCGGTACACTGCGGCGGGGAGGAAGAAAGAACGACGCCGCCCATTGGCCGAGATCGCGCGGCGGAAGGGGGACCGCCGCGCGGCGGCGGAGGGGTGACGTAAGGAGCGGTGCGCAATACCGTCGTCGGCTAGTTGCGCAGGAGCAGGCGTGAGCAGCGCGTCAGCGCAGGTAAAGATACATTTTTTCCCTTTCCCTTCGATAAGATGAACAGCGCGCGATAACTCGTTCAATTCGTGTAGTTCCGTGTGGGTGCATTTCGTCGCGCGATGCCCCGTGTGGCCGCCGGTTTTGTGATCGCGAGAGAGACAACGACGATGTGCCGCCCGATGCCGGTGGACGATCATTAAAGTCCTGTGTGTCCTGTTCGACGTTTGTCCCTGACGTGGATTACTTGAAGAGAGCGACAAGTGCGAGGACAGATACGAGAGTGGACAACGATAGACGTGAGTAACAATTATTATGTTTGTGTTTTGATCTCGTGTCCCGATGGGACAAACATCGCGAACGCGTGTCGTCGAGCGCGATTAAGGGGAGGAACGCGGCTTCGGAGTGGCTGCCATCATAATAAACAAATGTAAATACGCCATTGACCTCTGTCTCGGTCGCGCGAGCGGATTTCGTTGCCCGATCCCGTCGCGGACGCGGTCATCGACGAGACTAATTTCACTGTATAATTTTTCGGATATGAATATAATTCAACGAAGGAACACGGTGATGCTCGCCATTAGCGACGATTTGTTGTTCTCGCGCGAGTCTCCGCTTGCATGGGGGCGTTACATTTATACGCGATGTGGGACGCTCCTGACATTGATCGTCGTTACTGTCATGTCATTATCACGTTCACGAATGATCGCGAATGCAATTAACGCTGATATAAGGGCACAGCTAGTGGAATTATGGATATCTGGAAGGGATATTTGAATATCGATGGATAGTCCCTGAAGAGACTTCAATGCTTTGGCATTGTATCTCTTTGGTAGATAAGTAGTTATAGCGAGCGTTGTCGTTCAAGTAAAGAAGAAAACTTCACTGCATGCATAATAATCAACATGATGGCCGAAAGAGATAAAGTGATCATTTTTTATTGAGAAAATAAAGGAGCTTGCGTTCTTTCTTTTGTAGAATATTTTTAACTATCTTTAATTAATTTACTTATTATCTTAGCAATTCTTTTTTATTCTGTTCTAGCCATTTCGATATAAAAATACAAGCTTTCGAAAGAAAGTAATAGTAAAAAATATTTAATTAAAAAAATATAATAGTAAAAAATATTTAATAGTGTAATAGAAAAAAATATTTGTGTTAAGTTACACAATTGAATAATGTTATCGGACATTGAAATCGCTTATCAATTTATGTTGATTATTAGTCATTGATCGTTAAAACGAAGAGTTTATGACCGTTTTTAACCGCTTGTGTATCCTCATTTATCGTCTCGATCGAATGTTCGCTGTAATTATTAGTAGTGGGGAAAATGCTGGGGAAGGGCTCTTTCTAAGTTTGCTTTGTTTTCATTTAGAAGGGCGTAACCGGTTAATCTATCTATACTATCGCTCTTTAAAAAGGAGCGTTCTATCATTTACATTTGCCTGAGGTTGACATGGCTTTTTCTTGCATTATGTTAACCGTAATTTATGTGCATTCAAACTTATACCTTGATAGAGTTCACGAGACATTTAATCGCGTAAATGGAATATTGTAAGTTCGAGACGAACGTATTCGACATTTCCTTGATTAACTTTCCAATCGATACTGCAAATTTACATAATACATATACTAAATGTTAATATAAAGGAAAAAAACAGAAATTATACAATCAAAATAGAAATGAAATTATGAAAGCAATATTCCAATTAATATAATAACGAATCTATTTAATAAAATTATACTGAAAGTAATGCTTTTTAAATTTAGTCAAAAATTTATCACATTTTTTTAATTTTATTAATTTTTATATTTTTTAAATTTTCATTTATTAATTTTAATTTATTAATTAAATATTTTTTCATTATTAATTTTATCATTCTGATGCTAATATCAAGTCATTGTCCTCTTTTATGCGGTATTCTGCGAATAATTCGTCTAAATAAAGTTAAGTAAAATCGAGAGATACTATATTAAAGAACATTAAGTGTCCTATCCGAACTTTTAGAAATTAAATGTAACGAGCACTCGATCTCGAGGCCGGCTTAAATCGACGTACAGGTCTGATTTAAGTTTAACCACGGAGCCCTTACAGTCGATTGGCCGACCGCGCGCGCGGCCAACCTCGGCTTAACCTTTAAATCACGTTGGCGGCGAGGTCTCGCTTCCATCGGAAATTGCACGCGTCACTGTGCATCCTTGTGGGATAAATATCGTGCGCGCGCGCACACGAAAGAGAGAGAGAGAGAGAGAGAGAGAGAGAGAAAGAGAGGCAGAGAGATATCCGGTGAGATTGGCAACCACGAATTGGTCGCCAATCTCGTAAAAGTTGCATGAAATTTTAAAGCAATTTTCTTCACACGTTAAGCATCACACGCAAGCTCTCTCGCAAACTATAATTTTAACTTTTATTAAATAAATTTAATTTATTTAATTTTTATTAATTAAATCTAATTAACTTTATAAAAATTTAATTAAGGATTGCTTATCGAGTAGGCAATTTTTGACAAATGTATTTTTTCAAATATTATTTACTATTAATTTTTTTATTGATTTATTTTGTATCATTTTTATTTTATTAATTTTATTTTGTATTAATTCTCTCAATTCCTTGCATGTACAGAGTTAATTATATTAGGCGTATAATAATTAGATATATATATTTAAATAAATTGCTAATCTTAACAGTTTTCATTCACAATACTCGATATACTTTGCCATGCAACATATTGTTATGTGGAACATAGTCAATCAAGTTGTCACTTGCATGTTTTACATTTACAAAGAAATATTTCTTGTTTCTAATCTCCTTTAGTTCCATTATAACTGTAATTGGAAATGACAATCACTATTGTACAATTTATGTCATAATCGTACAGTGATATTTATGTACAAAGAGACTTCTCTCTCTTTCTCTCATGGTTTTGATATATTGGAGCAATCCTCTTTCGATATAAGTTTTATTTTTTTCTTCTATAAACATATGTATAATCATTTTAATATGCATAATCCGCATAGTGTAAATGTAAAACAAATTATTTAAATTATTAAATTTTATTTCATACGCATTGTTGTATTAGAGTAGGTACTTGTCAAAAATATCGTAAGTAAAATTTATTTTCCAAATTAATCAAAGACAATTAAAACATTTTGACATAAAGAATATTCTCAATATTTCTCATTACATTATCAACATAAATTATATATTTTCTTTATTCAATAGTAGATTATTAGGTTTAGAAAATGAATCATCATATGTAAATAAAATGCTTTTAAAACAAGCAGCAACGGTAAAATGTTAAAAATGTTAAAAAATGTTAAAAAATGATAAGTGATGAAATTTTTTTATTTCTTTATTCGCACAACGTTTTCTATAACCGCGTTGCAAACTTTCCACGATCGCAAATTCATCATTACGCACGGCGATCGGCACGCGCACGCATTGTGCTCATAAAGCTTTCACCATTTGCTATGCAACGCAAGTGTTATCGTTCGTATCCAATATCATTGTACCACGAGGAACATTAATCAGGAATTGTGCGATGCAGAGATAAATTCGTTTCGTGCTCGAGAGTGCGCGGCAATGAAAAGGGAAAGGATTCGACAAGCGCTGATTTTTATCATTTTTGCAATTTTTATTTGTACAATTAATCGTAGATTTCTCGAAAAATTTCTTTCTATTGGAAATAGTGCAATAAAAAAACTAAAGCTGCCAATAATGTAAATGTTAGAACTATATAATATACGATACCGATACTGATTAAATTCTACTAATATACGATACGATATCGTTTAAATTCTTCCAATAATTATATATAAAAATATTAACGTTATCTATTAATATTTATACGCGCTTATTACAGATTTTTTGAAATGGATAAGTTTTTAAAATTTATTAAATGACAGTTTTATGCAAATATATGAACATGCACGAATGTATTTAATATTTTAATTTGATTATATAATATAGTATAGTAACTATACATTTAATTTTAGCTGAAATTAAAGGTCACAATTCTTAGACCGCACGAAAACGCAACCTTTCGTATTTTTCATAGAGCGAGGCTCGAAATAAAACACATGGCACAAAACAGCTGCCTGTTGACGTATGAATAGTCTCCTTATAAACCTGACGTTTTATGGAAGCAAGTTTTTTTACGGTTGTCGACGAAAAATAAAATACTCGCGCCACGACTCTCACTTGTACTTTCGTCGCGTCATCTAACGAATATGCAAATTTACTGTTATCGTATATTAACTTTCTATTTCTGTAATATCATATTACATGCGAATATATTAAATTAGATAAATCTTATTCCGATTTTGTAATTATCCAAATTTCGACTGCAACATTGCCGTGTCTGTTTTTATCTCATACTCACATTGACATTTCATTGTACATGCGACTTGATATCATATTAGCGTTTAGGATATCTGAGATACGCTATTGTGAATATTAGAGATGTCTCTATTAGAGATAAGAGGAAGCAAAATTTTTCAAGTTTTTTTTTGTTTCTATTCTAAATCTTATTTATATATTTTTGTTTATTCTGTTTTATTTATAATTTAGAATCCATATATTTACATTAATATTACCGTGAATTTATTTTGTAAAAATATCCACATGTGTTTTTTCCCGTTGCTCTGAATCAATTCATTGTTGAGAAAAAATTTTCTATTCATAAATATTCTCATTCATACTTTTCACAGCTGTGTTTTCACAGCTTAATTAAGAAAATTGAATAATCTACTTAGAAAGTAATGTCGTAATATCCATGTATTTTTTATGGAACATTTAATTTTTTGAGCGGACCATGGGGTCTACTTTTAGAGTCCTTTGGTCTAATGCATAATTACTGTATAATTCTTAACATCAAGTTCGCATTGCGATTCATTCGGTATCTCGCCATAATCGCTCATCATGTCCTGTGCGCAATTAAAGTCAACATCAGACAAGGCATTCCCATTTCGCAACACGGGGAATTTCGCGTGCCTTTGTCGTTGTTGCGGAAACCATTATCAGAGGAAGAAAGACGTATTCTGTGCGCGCGCGTGTTCAGGTTCGAGCTTCCTCTGATAGTCTCGATGCTGACTATAACGAGATAATAGATATCCCACCGGACTGCGTTATTAGCACGCTGTCACTTCAATCCTGATAGTCCCGCTGGGTTCTATTAATACTCTGCGATTAAAACTACCAATACATCGTTATATGATTTTCAAGATGAAAGAGGTAAAATGTTAGATTTCTTATTTTTTTTTATAAATAATATTTTTCATAATAATATATCAAAATATAAACGAAAATATGACAGGGAAAACAACCTCATTTTGGAAAATATATATATAATACAAATTTCGTTCGAATCTTCTTTCCAAAATTTTATTTATTTCTAATTCATTTATTTCTAATTTTTCTAATTTAAATAATTTCTGTACATATTGATCAGTTTTATACATTTGGCATGTTTACTAATTATATACAAATTAATAGAAATGCATCATTTTATAAATTAAATTGACAAATAGATTATTTTATTTAAAAGCATTACTATAATTAAGTCTTTAATATATGTATTAACAGAATTTCGAATAGGTGTTACTAATTGTATACAGCATAAAGCCATCTGTTGAATATATAACCACTATTTCAATTAACTTTCTTGAATTTTTTTTCTAAATTTCTGGTACAAGTAATCTCTTAGCGATGATAAAAACTAGATTTTTCTCGCACGAGAAATGAAATAATTAGGCAAGTGCAAATTGCCGTTTTAACTTTTCTCTTTTGGATTTTTCATTACTTTAAGTCACGGAAAATTACGATTTACTGAACGACGGAATGGATTTTTTTTTCGTTTCAACGATTTCCTTTTATAAGTTAAAGTGTTGTCAAAGTGTGTACTTTCGGGCCTTTCTGTATCTCAAAAGGCGATAAGACCCATTTGCTCTGTCACTTTTAACGTTTCTGTTGTGTATACTTATATTTTGATGCTGTATACATTTTGTGTATGTGTGTATGTATATGTGAAAGAAAGAGAAAATATGTGTTCCTCCTTATTTTTTTTCCTGAGATACAGTCGGGATAACATCGAGGAAAGATAGTCACAAAATAACATATGTTATCATACACTTTCTTTACCTGTAAAATTATTTTTAAAGAATATCTATGACATAAGAATATGTTGTGTGGAAAATTTTAGAACATAAAATTGACGTAGCAGAATAAATATTGCTTGAATAAAAAAAACTATTCACAGGATTGCACTGTCTAGACATAAAAAATTTAAAAGAGATAAAAGAATTACAAATGTGATTCTTGTAAAAATATTAATTTTACACTATATTGTAATTAAAATATTATTATAATTAAAATAAAAATTATCATACATAAATTTTTGATCGACGATTTATTTGTCGTGGATGGCTTTTCAATAAGAAATAATTAATATATTTTCATTAAAATATTTTCAGAAATGTAATAACAAATTAACATTTAACAAGATTTTTTCATGAAATAGATACGAAAATAATAAAATTTTATAAGACAAAAATATTTTAATAATAATTTTAAGTTAGAGAAGATTGCTATCGTCTTTCTTATCGATTTTGAAGTAAAAATTTTGATGATATAGAGATATGAGATTAAATATGTATATTTGGATATATAATCGCAAAAACGAGTAAAGCGTAGAAGCCCGGTTATTTCCGCAAACCCTAGAATGAGGAACGATTTTATCTGATTTGCCGGCGAATTCGTGGCGCCATGATATCTGTATACGCGTTGGTCCGTCCCCTCGTTAATGATTCAGCGCTAATGCTAACACAATTCGATCAGCCTCAACATGAAAATCGTGCACGCAGTCGCGTCGAGAGCTCGGTCGACTAAACGCTGGGGCTTTTATTTCACGATCAATTTGAATGTTAACTCGTTAAACCGGTAATTCCGTTTTATCCATTGTTTTTAATGCATAGAATGATCTGAAATTGGTACCGCCATTCAGCAATGTAACTGATTTTAACTTTAAAACTCTTTTCACGGTTAATGAGCACATGTTTTTCTAGCTTTAATTTTTATAGAATTATTTATTCTTGTAAAATTTATTTGTAGAATTAAAAATGTGTGTTATTTGTTTGATATATTGTGTTTATTAAAATGAAAAGATAGTTGGAAGATAATTACAGATCTCAATATCATGTAATATAAATGTTATTCTAGATTTTTATTTTTCAGACGATTTTTCAGAAATTTTACATCATAAATTTATAGATTTAAAAAAGAAAATATGAAAGAATAAATATATTTTTTAGATTTTTTAAATAACTCTTTTTGAAATAAACTATGTTACGTAAATCTACTTTAGAGCCTTAGAAGAAGCAAAGATCTACGATGTTATCTAAAAGAGTATTGCTCTTCGGATCGCTTGCTGCGTTCTAAATGACGTTGAAAGCCCTGTGATCTTATTTCGGTACTGTACAACTTCAAAGTGGTTAATGACCCAATTTGGCGAATACTCTACGACATTGTCACGTGGTCCATTACTTTAAGAAAAGCGATATTTATTTTCCTTCGAGCTGAATTTTATGCGAGGAGATTACTTGCTAATTTATACTTTCGTATTACACATTAAAAGCACGTGTATAAGAAATTTATATATATTCCAATTTTTTGAAATTAATACGTTTATCGCAGATATATATGTAGAAAAATATATAAATATTTATAGAATGCAATATTTATAGAATGCAATTTCATGGGAAATGTTTTGATATATTAAGAGATAAATCCAATTTTTTGGCATTTATTAGCTTTATTATCTTTTTGTTGCACGATTACTTATCTGGAATAATCGTGCAGTATTATTGTGTATATTTGTGTTTCAAGGAATATATATCGCGATGACCTAATTGCGCATAATCAGACACATCACTTTGCGAAGGATGGCTTTGTTTATCGTATTAGTTCGAATGCGAGAACATAAACTCGAGAACATAGTCTCCGCAACAATGTGCATTCAGTGACTAAATTAATCCTACAATCTGTAATAACATGAATCATCCACAGATATATAATAAAAGATCTAATATAATCTCCCTCTATTTCTTATCTTCCAAATATTATCTGGGAATGATTCATATTATCACAGATTGTAGGATTAATTTAGTCACTGAATACACATTGTTGCGGAGAATTTACGATATTTTTATATATATTTAAAGTATTATTTAATTAACAATGCTCCGATAATTAAATTATACAAACGAGAAACGTTTCACGTGCCATACGCCTTACGTAGTCAATACTTTCAACCACCAAATGAATCGTAAGTGTAGATTAGATTCATAAATTATAAACTTCATTTCAGGTACAATTTACATATATCACGTGTTACTTGAGGATAGAGGAATGACATATGATAAATATGAACTGTTAAACGAGTGGTGTGTGCGTGTTCAATTCTATCTGCTAATTTTTTCATTATCGTTACGCGAGTAAAATAACACGGAAATGGTTCCCGGAAAAAATTCAATTCAATTCCGCCTTCGCACCTCGTGCGTTTCAGAGAGACAAGCGGAGGCTAGGTGGCTCTCTGAAGAGCGACGGCGTACCTCCGAAGTGAACAGAGGCTGAAAGGTTATTGCGCTCCCCCGAGAGAGAAAGAGAAGGAGCAAGAGAAAGAGAGAGAGAGATAAAACAGAAAAAGGAAATAAACGATGAGAGAGTTGGCCGTTCGCCGGTCGGCAGACCGGGTGTCAGTCGCCGTGTGTTCATTAAGTATATGCGGTAGAAAGCGTAGCATTCTCTCGCATATATGCACGCGTGTCCGGGTGAGTTAGGGGGCTCCCCAGACTTTCCGCCTCCCCTCCTCCCCCGGCTGTTGCCACCCTCTCCCCCCCTCGTTACCCCCGCGAAACCGTCCCTCTTGGCAACGTCCGCGCGCCACCATCGGGGTGGTTGTACTATTGATTTTTTCGCCCTGTTCCGTTGAATTATCGAGAGTCTCTCTTTTATGTTGGCGATCTCTCGTCGTCGGCAATGTGCGACCCCGTGACAAAGATGGAGACGCGGTAACGTGGCTATTATACACGATGATTCGCGCGAGTAATGCAAGGGACGGTCGAGATCCATCGCGTTTAAAGATAAGATGAAAACTCCCGCGAAGGAATATTAAAAATTCGATAATTTTCATTTGTAAATGAATAAAGGTGAATGAATTCTTGTAAAATTTTAAAAATGTGAAAATAGAACTTAATTATGTGTGTGTTTACTTATATATACTTTTAAATACCTTATTTTAACAAAATTAAAATTTCAATTTTGAGTTTAATTACCGAGATTTTATCATTAGAAACTTTTTAAAGGAGTTTTTGTATAATAAATTATGACGTGTTCCACAACAATCTCTTATAAGAAATTCTCGTATCAGATTTAGCTTTTATGCGGGCGATAAAGGTATATTATATAGTTACCCACATTACAAATCTAAATTAGAATTTATTTCTACATTGATCTTTGTGAAACTGTAATCATTAATTGTGTCAAATTATTTATATTTATTATTGATGATATATTTTTATTTATTAATGATATATTTATTATTGATTTAGTATATATTTTTTTATAAGAGATGGCTGTCTCTCTGAATTTGATAACGTTCTATGTTTATTATAATTTGCGAATCACTGTTTATACGGAACGCAATGTGTTGTTAAGTACGTCGGACGGCGTTTGAAACAACACGAAGAGAATAAATCTGCCGAACGATTGAAATTATGAGGGGAGACTGCCTCCCCTATACCAGCTCTCTCTATTCGTTCGTTGTTTCCCCGATTTTAACCCATAACGAGGCACGATGCGTGTTGCGTTCGCGAAATAATTGAATGCATACGAAATGATCAGAGGTTTCATCGAGAAGAGAGAAAGAGAGCAGAGGAAGCGTTATTAAATTGCTGTTCCCCCGCGAATTGTTATTGTACATAATCTTGACTTTTTCACTTTAAAATATTAAGTCATGTTTTTCTAATAAACTTTTTTATTTTATTATTTTTTTAAGGATAAATTAAATTTTTACTATGTGATATTTAATGTTTTAATAAAAATCGACTTTTTAATTGTGTAATATATAAAAAAAAAAATATATATATATATATATATATATATATATATATATAAATTTGATATCACGATAGGAATTTTTAAATAGGTGAATAATGATACTATTAAAAAGCTGTAAAGTATCTTTTTACAAAATAATTGCATACAATAGCACAGAGTATAATCGCGTTCTACTGCAAGGTCTTTCAGATCCTGGAACTTGCAATCCTTTCACGCGAAAATTCTTGATTGTAATCGGGCGAGCGTAAGCTTGGAATTCACGAACTTTCAGCGCTCGCACGCGACAATCGAGAGCAGGAGCGTAACGATGGCGACACGTAAAAGTGAAACGCCGGGACAAAGTTTAATCAGCATTCGCTCGTGAACAAAAGGCGTAGAACCACTTTCCAACTGTTAATGATGTAGCATTGTAAACGCGATGCAAATATCGCGTCGCGGAGTTTCCGCGCGATGCGATATTTGCATCGCGGTTGGATCAAGAGCGAAATGAGGATTTGGTTGCGCCAACAGTTGAATAAAGTAAATCGGGTTTAGCGACAGTCCGTTATATTCCTTTTTATATCATAGCTGCATCTTTAGCATGGATAGAGAAGGAAAATTCGCTTAAAGTTAGCTGCAAGTGGCTTGTTGGTGCCAACGGTTCCAAGTCCATAATTTATAAGCCCGTGCTTCTATTCGCTTTGGAAGCGTCTTTATATTTAAAGCAAATTTCTTTCTCTCTCGTTTTCCTGCAAATTATGAACTTACGTATTTCGATCTCGCATTGAGCTACATTATTTCACAAATTATGCATTTATTCTTCTTCTCGAGAAGATTTTTAATAGAAAATTTTCATCTTGTAACTGTTATACTCTACGCGATTTCTAATAACTTTAATGTACAAGAATTACAAAATAAAAAATATACAAAATTATGCCTGAAATGTAAAATTTATAATTTACGAGCCTAGTCTTTTTACACTGACAATGAGAGAACCATAATTGATTTACATTGACTGAATAGATTATGTAAGACGTGAAATGCTTTTCATCTTTATCGTTTTTTTTATCTCTCTCTTTCGTATACGAGTGAAAAATGTGTAAACGGAACTAAGAAATTATCTGACAATGCGAAGGCCTCATCGGTATTCAGTGCGCTAAGACGCTCTTCACGAGCTTAAGAAGCCGGCCTTATGTGAACATCGCGTTCATCGAACCGTGTCGTGGTGACCTAGTATCGATGCTTAGACGTTGTGATTCAACGTATATCTTATTTAAGAAAGGTCGTGCGTTGTTGTTACTTAAGAAAATTTTTAAGCTTTGAACGAGGAAAATACTGAAGATGAAATCTGTTTTTATAGAGAATATTTATATTCGGATTCAATTAAAAAAAGTTGTAAAGTTGTTAAAAAAGAAATCAAATAATTAATGCTTTGGTACACATGTAGCATAGTATAGCAATAACAAGAGAAATATGCCAAATAAATTTTTATCTACCTTAGAAACATTTATATGTGACAAATAAAAATTGGTGTAGTTTCTATGAATTTATTTTTAAATATTTATATATAAATAAGAAAAATATATATATATTTTTTAAACCAATTATCTGATTTACAGTATTACGAATAAATCGAAAAATTATTTTCGTATATTTTTATATGTAACATTAAAATCGGAGTCAAAATTATACTGTTTTTATAAATTTGTTATATACAATATAAAGAATAAAATTGTAATTTACAAATTTATTTTATACACTGTATATTTTATACACTGTACATTTTTATATTTTGAAAGTTCATTTTTTTCTTTTTTCTTATAAATATCTGTCTTTTTTAAGGTGCTTTTTCATCTTTTTATACTATATATTTTAATTTTTATTTTTTAAAAAATACTATAATTAATAATATTTAATATAGAGCAAATCACATTAGCAAGTCTAAATTATCGGAATTCTTTAAAACGTTATTAACATTATTGACTTTATTGACATTATTGACCGCGGTAGATATTCGTGACGTTTCTTTTTTATGTGCATTTGAATTTAAGCATACATTATACTCATTCTTAAGACACACAAGTTATATAAAAGTCATTGAAAGATGCTTGGATCGATATCCTATCTTCTTGTAGATCGATGCACTCGAGTGTGAAAGAAACAAGGGGAAAAGAACGACTCAATTTTATCGGCCGCGTAGCCAATAATTTCTTTGCCGTCAAGGCGGCGGTTTCAGCAACAGACGCAAGTCAGCTGGCGATCTTTCATTTGGTCGGAGCTTCACGCTGTCTGCTCTTTTTCTTTCTCTACTTTTATCCTTACTTGGAATAACTACGGTTAGATCTCACCCAATGGAACGATTTTTCCACGAAATAATTTTTGTCAGATCCTTGAGTAACTTTATATAACATTTTTCATCTAACTTCTTCAAAACATTTAGATTAACTTTATATTGGGACATGTTTAAAAAAAAAAGACAAACAAAAAGAGAAGAACAAAGAAATAAAAAAAGAGAAACATTACTAAAAGAGACAATGCTATTTTATTCTGTCAAACGTATATTGTTTTGCGATTTAAGTTGAATTTTTAATAAGGAAGTGAAGTCCTATAAATTCCGAAAGGACCCCGCACATTTCATATAAAAAAGTGGCTTCGGTCAAATTGGCTGAAGTTGAAATATGTTGTAGTTTAGGTGCTGATCAAAAGTTTCCTAAGGCAAAAAGTTCAAAAATCAAAAGTATAAAAGATACGATGATTTGAAGTGGGTAGTATTGAAGTTTAAAAAAAAACGTCTGTTTTTGAATATATAGATTACATTAATATATAAATGTTTATATATTAATTAAAAAACATTTATATATTAATTTAATCTATGTATTCAAAAACAGACGTTTTTTAAACTTCAATACACCCGCTTCAAATCATCTTTTATACTTTTGATTTTTGGATTTTTTATCTGAGGAAACTTTTGATCAATTTCAGCCAATTTGACCGAATCTACTTTTTTCATATAAAATGTGCGAAGTCCTTTGAGTTTTCCTTCGATATTTTGAGAAATGAATAAATAAATTAAAGAAAAGATTAATTAAAATTTTGAGAAACGAATAAATAAATTCGTCACAATAATTTTGCTTTTATTTTTGTGCTAGATATCTTGGATAATCAATAAAAATAATTTACTTTATGACGCCTCAATGAAAAAATCATCCAAAATAAAAAATATAAAAGATAAAAAATAAAGGAATTTTGAAAGAGATCTTTCATTAATTATGTCGATTTTTTTCACATCATCAGCTAAGGATTAAATCGGACTATATCGTATTGAGTGAATTGTAAGATTGTAGATGTCGATTTAATTTAAGAGTTAATCAAATTTCAGAAAGATATACATCGTGAAAGACATGTTATCTCAATGTTGCTTAGATACTCGACAGAAATACAGATGCGAATCTCACTTAGAAAATGTAGTAGAGTTATGTTTACAATTAGCCTTATTTATAGTCGATTAAATAAATAGATAGACAAGAGATAAACGGACGGATGATAAAATCAACACGATAAAATGCGTTCAGTTCTGCCATTTTCAATGGAGCATGGACATGAGATTCTTGATTATATATCTGCGGATATTTCTCACATGAGATGCATTACTGGATTAAGGAGAATGAGAGAGAGGAATAGTAATGTAATATTTCGTGGTCCTGAGCGCACGCAAAGCATTACTATATTACTTCTCGAGATATCTCGAAAGCAAGGCGACAAAGGACAAGAATTCGGTCGAGATGCGTCTAAGACGTGTGTGGGCACGGGAATAAATAAAACATAAGCCATTGCTTTTCAAAAGGAACACGCGCGAGTCTCTGCGAGTCATCGCCCTGCATGGATGACAGCGTCGAGAGAGCGTAGATGACACGAAAAGCACTCCGCGAGTATCAAAAGTGCATACCACGAGAGAAGATAAGTGACGTGTCGCGCATGAGATGCGCGCTGCGGCAATCAACTTTTTCTTGGTACTTCAGAAATGTATCTCTTTTTATATTAATAGTTAAAAAAAACAAAATAGTTAAAAAAAATAACGATTTCGCGTAATACATAATATAATTATAAACACTTATCATATCATGGACTCTTGCGTTTTCTCTGCTTTCAGTGAAATTTAAATCAATCTTCTTTATATATTGAAGGCGTTAATCAATTTAAATCAATCTTCTTTATATATTGAAGGAATTTAAATAAGCACGATTAATTTTTCGCTATTTTAAAGATAGTGATGTAACAATATTATGGATTTTAGATTTCATGGTTTTGTTTCAATTTAATTGAACATTTCAACTTTCGAATCAAATTTTTTTTATATCTTGTTTCTTTTATATATCTTGGAAATATAAAATTTAAACAAAAAACGTATGTATAATATAAGCGAATCTTCTAACAAGAAATTATAGTTTTTCTGAAAAGAAAGATTAAGATGCAATGAGAGCGTATAGTGGAAGTAACAACAGATTGTTAATTAAATTTATTAAACTTACAAATTTTCAACATACTTTGAAATATAGATTACATTTCCAAATAAGACAATACAAGTAATATGAATATATTTTTTTTCTGATGTGTCGATATATCTATTTTAAAAGTATTTTTAATATCCTCGCATATATCATGTTCAAAATAAATGGTTCATGACATCGAAATAAACGGGACAATCTACTTTTCATGATTATTCCATTTCGAATCTCTGAGATATCGCGATTCAACTCGACTCCAGTCGCGTCCCATTTCGTCATTCATCTATCGCAGGGTTAACAGCCCTCGAATCGGCCTCGACCGTGAGTCCTTCAAACGAATCGCCGCCCATTGTATGTGCGCGGTGATTGCTACAGTTACTCGCACACAAAAAAGTAATTAAAAGGAAAAAACAGATGTTTATATGGGATGTTTTAATTTCATATCACAATTTCAATAATTATAATTACAAAAACATTCGTTGTTGAGTTATTTTTTTAGTAATTATAAGGTAATTTCAACAAAAGAAATTAATAAATCTTTGTATTTCGCATACTATATATAAAAATAATATATATAAAATGTTTCATATATAGAGAGTCGTTTGCAAATCGTTCAAGTATATAATAAATACTTTCTAATATAAATATTTTTTCGAAGAAAATACACAATGTGTCTTAT
Source organism: Camponotus floridanus (assembly GCF_003227725.1). Lineage (NCBI taxonomy): Eukaryota > Metazoa > Arthropoda > Insecta > Hymenoptera > Formicidae > Camponotus > Camponotus floridanus. Next base: position 532,726 of record NW_020229414.1, read on the forward strand.
CATTTTTTTTCTCTTTCTGTTGATTTGACCGACTTCATTTTCCGAGGTTATTTATCAATTGTCAAAAAAATATATTTTCGAGGCTTTAAGGATTTAATATGCGTGCTCGCGTGCATGAATGCGTACAATCGAACAACCGACCAGGGGCCCATCTGCGCGCCACGTGGTGAATGCTGTACTCGAGGTCCCCTTGTTTCCTATTGACGAGGAAAACAAATGCCAGGTGGCATTTTGGTTAACGATGGTCGAAAAATAGATTTGGGATTCGGTACCACCAACCTTCTTTTTTTTTTTATTTGCTCTCGCATTCGATTTTGTCTACGCATGCAATTTGTCGACGGTGAAACGTACCCGGGATTCGTTCACCCGTTTAACATCACGTACGTTCGTCTCGTGCTTTTACAGGTTCTTTATCGTATCTCTGCCTCGTATCTCGGCTCGGTGCGGTTAATGTTTTATGATACTTCTTCGCGTCTGGTCATTGGCATTTGGAAAATGGGCTCTTTCTCAAATTAAATAAAAGTTGCTGAAAACGATAAATACCAATCTTGTTTGCATTGCGTTCCTTGCTTTTTTTGATTATTTCGATAGAAGAAATTAATTAATATACACATAATAGATGAAATTGTTATTCTCATTTTATGTTAATTGTGTATTATGAAAATTTATTTATTTGATTGCGCATAAATTTTTATACATAATAGTATAACTGATCGTAAAAAAAATATAGTGCCTAAATTATTTTTATAAATTTTAAAATTTCAAGTAATTTAAGAGATACTTAAATAGTACTGTTATTTTAATAGCGTAACACTTCTAATAATAATTCTTGAATTTAATTTAATTTATTGGTATTTAAAAAAGTTTAATAAAAAACATTTATTTCTTATTTATTTTGTATAAAATATTATGGTATAAAGTGATACATAAAAACATCACGATTAAAATGCTTTATCAGATAAAGATTACTAAGCTCTTTAAAGCTAATCGTTATAATATGTCCCCCCAATAACTACACTATATTCAAGATTACAATATTTACTCCATATATTTTCTCTGCGTAAAGATATGTCATATTTTGGGGGAATATGATATGTTTATTTGAAATAGGATGTATACGCAGGATTTTATCAGAGCATAAAATACAACAACTAATATTATCTAATCTTAACATAAACTGCAGCTGTGATCTCTTAAAAATATGAGTTCTCTCTTCTTCTTTTTTCTATTGCTTTACATGTTTTTATAACTACTAACGATATAATAACAATATTTCCTTTGTCACAATAAAAATTAGCTCGCGTTTTTTTATGCCATTTGTATTTTATGCTATTTATTTTATTTTATGTATTGTGTATTTTGGCTTATTGAAATTTATTGCAAACAATTCTCTTACATGTGTTTTATGAAATATATCTACTGTCTTAAGATTTTTTTTTATTACTTAATGCATATTGCATTTTAGTGTACTCGCGTCCGGTTGAGATAAAATTGATATTTCGCTCGCGATGCATCCCGTAACTGCGAAATCTCTACGGCAGCATCGATCGGTCGACCGTGCCGCGACTTGCAATCGAGCAATTTGTTCGTTCATCCGATATACCGTTCGCGAACTGAAGTATCTTGCGTTCCTGATATACGAACGTTTATCCAATGCTGTGCAATATCGGAAATCGCGTCTCTTATCGATTTTTGCATCGGTATTGATATCTATTCGCGAATCTCTCTTATATAAAATACGCTGGAAATTGATATGTCATATTCCCAGTCGTTATCCTACGTAAATTTAATCGATAAAGATAAATAAAAATAAGCAAAAAATAAAATGGAGGTGGAAATAGTTTTCGAAAAAACTTTAAATATATAAAAAGATATTCAAGTTGATATATTACACACACAAGTGTTAAATCTTATTAGCGTCAAGATGTTATTTATATAATTTATTTATTTTAAATGGAATTTATAATAAATTATATGTATGTTTTTTTTATTAAAGATTTTATTTTAATATATAAGAGAGAGTGTTTTAATAATATATATTTTCTTTGCACCTAGTCCTGTTCTCTTATTGCTTAGATAATACATTATAATAAAATAGAGAGTATATTTAATTAAAATCTAGAATAAAAATTACATATTATAATATTTTTAAATAAATGACGAGAAAAAGTACGACAAATGTTTCATCTACAAAAGATTTCAAATTTTAATTAATTATAATACATTGTGTGATATATATGAAAAATTATAATAAATTATATATAAAAATCTGAAATTAGAATTAAAATTAAATTCTCAATTAAAACTAGAATTCTCAATTAAATAACAATCTTTTCAATTAAATGCGCGATGAGAATAGCAAGTTTGTCTATAAATAATCTATGAAGTCCTAAGAAGTTTTTTTCTTTTCTCTTCTCTCTCTTTTGCCTCGTTTCTTATTTTTATTCTTCCTTTTCACTATACGAAATCGGCGCGGCAAAGGCACGCGCTCGCTCTCTCTCTCTTTCTAACCCTGTTCGACCGCGCATCGCGAGCGCGGTATCGATCGATATCTGTTCCTCGCGCAAGAGGGAGGTAAATTTTCGCACAGCAACGAGATATATCCGGAAATAGGCCCGCGACATTAATAGACACCGGCAACGGCGCACGGTAACCACCCTTTACTTTTCTGTCGCTCGCTCTTTCTCTCTCTCTCTCTTTCTCTCTCTCTTTTTCTCTCCCTCTTTTTCCCTCTGTCTCTCGGCCAAAGCGGAGCAATTTTCCAGGGCCGTAGCTTCAGATCGTCGTCTCTCGTGCGGCAACGAGGAAGCTCGCTCGTTCGTTCGTTTGTTCTCTCGCGGTTATGAACACGCGGATTTATTGACGCTCGCGATGCCTTTGCCCCGTTGAAGTATATGCCGCTTCAGCTTCCTGTCGAAGTATCGGTAAACAAGCACAAGCGCCCTATCACGTCTCTCAACGCGCCCTTCTACTGCTTAAATGCCTCAAACGAGATCAACTAGATGAAGTCTTTTCAATTTAGTATGTGTGTGAATGATGTGTTTCACATATACATTGAAAACAATTTTATTTCTTTATTCTATGCGTGGCTGAAGATTACAATTTGTTTTAAATCAGAATCGTATTGTTTTATATTTACATCTATATATTAAAGAAATTTTTATTATTTTTTATACGTGAAATGCAAATTTCACTTAAATATTTTGGAATTTTGTACATAATAACAATTTAATTTTTTAATTATCTTTGGATTTATTAGTTTACGTGATATAAAAGATTTAATTGTTTCGAAGATATATTGTAATATAAACTGAAACTTTACAATTTCAAAAAGTATTATTAATTACCTGTCAAATTATAGACACGCTCATTTCGCAGTTTTAATATCGAGAAACGATTTTACGCTTTCGTGTTTGAAGTTATTACGTTAATTTTACGTTAAATACAGAAATTATATTCACTCTTTAATCCAAGAATATTAACTGAGAAGTTTGCATGTTGATCGCATTACTTAGCGTTAAAACAGCATATAGTTTGCGCGACGTATTGTGCATACACAGACACTATATTGTGAACTATCGATCGCGTTCCCCTGTATATGCGGCACAACACTGCCTATCGAAAATCACAGCTGCTAATGCGACCAAGGATACAATATCGAGGACCGTAATTACACCAAAGCGTACACACAATTCGTTTCAGTAGGTTCGTCGGTGGATTTTCGTGATTGAGTTCGCGGTTAACAACGTGCGCTCTCTTATCGTGTCGGATTTTCTGTTACCGCCATTGTTTATCGATAGATATTAGATCGTTTGTTTTCTCAATAGAATTTCTTACATTTTTAATTAAATTGTCTGTGTTCGATTATTAATGAATATCGATGTATTTTCTAAATTAATGTATCATATATAATTTGATTGTAGAATATAATATAATTATTATATAATGTATTAATTATATGTAACGTATTTATAATCAATGGTATAACTTTATAATATATTGACTTATAATTTTGTATATTAATATATACTAAAATATTTTTGTTTTTGTTATACATTTTTAAAAATTTTAAAATTTTATGTTTGATTTTTGCTTGATTTTAAATATATTTAAATATATTTTAAATATATTTAATGTATCAAATATGCTTAATTCGAAAATGATCAAATTGAGTGTAATTTACACTCCAACCGGCACAATAATAAACAGGCAATTTCATACTTCATCGGAATTATTAATAAATTTTCACTTTCAGATAATTTAGAAAATCATTATCATTTTATCATATATATTGTGTGTGAGAGCAAATATTCATATGCTTTCTTAATATTGCAAAAATTTTCTACTTTAATTTCTCCTAATAAAATAAAACAAAAAGATTTTTATAAATAAATTTCTCAGAAATAATAATAAATTTTAGTATAAAATTTTTAATAATAAAATTTTAATAAAGTTACTTCTCAGAGAAACATTTCACTGAATCATGATATATGTCTATCTATATGTTAAAGAATAATCGCGCGCGGAAATAATTAATTCCACGATTCTTGCTATCCTGTTTTGATATTACAAAATACAGTCCACGGGCGATAGAAATGTTGCTCGCAGCTCGTTAACCGGTTACATCGTATCGCGATACAACGCGAATAAATGATAGCGACTCGACTGGTATTGTGCATCTGTCAGTGAAGTATAATACGCGATTTTTCGTATGTCAAGCTCGTATGTTAGCTAAAGTTATTCCTAAACCAAGTTGGAAAATCTACGATGACGATGATGATGTGAGTAGGCGCGTGTTTATGCCCACGCAGAAAGTCGAATAGAGACGTCTAAAAAAAAGCTAGGCCAAGACGAATCTCTCAACGGCCACGTTGGTAGTGCTATCAATAGTTCGGTCGTCGGCTTCAAGTACCTACTTACTTTACCCTCGAGTCTTTCACACAGTAGCGTCGAGAGTAGGGTCAGGCACACAAATGGCGATCGCGTGAAAGAGAAAGACGTGTCGAAAATCGTTGATACAAAATTTACAGATGTATTCTTTCTGATTTAACGTGATTCTTTTTTTAATCAAGCATCATGTGTTAGAAACTATTAATTTTCAACATTCTGAAGAGATTAATCTACTTATTTTCACATCCTACAAAGTAATACCTGCTTAATTTGTAAAAAGATCTCTTATTTAGATGACATGCTTAAACATTCTCTTTCTTAATAATAAAAATAAACATTGTTTTCATAATTCAAGAAATAACTAAGTATTTCTTCTGATAATTTTTTTCTCAAGTCTAACTTATCTAGTCCAGATAAGATGTCTAGACAGATCTGTTGTAACAGAAGGAAGGTGAAGCGGTAAATGCATCTTCGTTGAAGATCGATGAGTATGTCGATTGCATAATTTTTGCCAACTCATCTTTAACAAGGGTTGCCTTATTGAGCTCAGCGTCAATTCAACGGCAAGTCGTGTTGTAGTTTTCGCCCGCCAGGAAGTCGCCTTAAGCTCGACCTAACAACAGCTTCGGGATATCGAGCGATCAGCGTGTAAGCTAGTCGCGCCAGGGGGGGAACAGGGCACCGACCCTTGAAACTACGTTTAAGTGTTCCAGAAACCTGAAAATCGCCAATATCCACGATGGATCGTCCGGATGATCGCGCTATAATCCGGAAATTATGACCATCTCGTTTTAGAGAGCAACACGTAATACTCGCGACGAAAATGCACGTAAATAATATACAGCTGTTACGTGCAGTGCCGTAACGAGAAAGGTAAAATGTGCAATTTGGGAATTTGGTGATTTCGAGTGGAAAAAAATATTGATTTCTAATGCATAATAATTTTAAGCATATAAAGAAAAAATTTAAATTGTGTAGTAATAATGTAGGTAATATATATGTATATGTGTATGTGCGCTCTGAATATATAAATAATACAGGATACTTAGAATAAGAATTTAGCGAATTTATCCGCGAGGAAAACTTGCTTCAAATTTAAAATATAATATTAAATTAAAAGAATTGTTCAGTTATTAAAATGAAATCCGTTTATTTTTATCATAATCGAAAATAATACGTTATGACCTTAATCGATTTGGAAGTGCATTACATAAATAAATATTCTATAATTTAGGAAATGAGCTAGAGATTAGATTAAAGCTAGAATTAGAGACTCTTAGGAGAAAAAAAATAAAATTGCTGATCGAATCCTCGCACGAGTTATCATTAAAGGTACGTTCGTCGTCTCTCCCCATCTTCTTCTTCCCTCGTTGGCTTATTTCTGGACGGAGTTTCCGGGCGAACTGGCGAGAGCGCATCGATCGATCTCTACCCTCGACGAGAGAGTTTTCCCTGCAGCCCTCTCGCCCACATATTCGTTCTTATGATATTCCCCCGGTGTGTGCATATGGAAAATCCGATCCGACGAGTGGAAACGCGAAAAACGTGTAGCAGCCATCGCGTTGGGACTTTGCGAGACGAAATGTATCGTGCATGAGAATTTTTCGCTCGGCATCGAGAGATGCACGCATGCACTGAGTGACTGCATTACGCGAAACTCTCGCGTGTTGTGAAATTCCATTAAAATCCGCGGAATTTCACAACATGAAGATCGCTAGTCGACAAATTGGAATTGCGTGCGTGCTCTTTATTAAGATGTAAACGTGGACGCGCGCGGGTCAAATTTTATCGCGTTCAACATGTCGCGAGAAAAATATCGTCGAATCGTGCGCCACGCATAATTTACACGCGCCCGGGGAATTTACGGGAAACCGTTCGTTCTAGTTCCGGATCTCTGCGCATTTCTTTAGATAGATATCTAAAAATGTAAGGATGTTAAAACCGGAGGAATCACTTGATAACATGGTATTTTCAATTGAAAAATCAATTAATTGTGATGATTTGTGTATGTAAATTGATGTACTAAATGCATCTAATAACATCTTCTCAATAATCAATATAAATCAATATAAATCTCTAAATCTTGAAAATAAAATTATTTATGAAAAATTTTAAATTATTTGTAAATAGTTTAATAAAAAAATTTCAATTTTTACGTTCTATCGAATGATGACTGATATTTGGTACACTGAAAAAAAATTTGGTTGAATATTACCAAAAAAATATTGTAATAATTGTACATTGTTGTACTGAACTCTCTGTTTTGATGGTTTAAATAAGGTTTGTTTACATCAACAAATTATTTCGGAATATTTTAGTTATATTTATTTGAACGTATCGAACAATATATTTAGTTGGACAAAACAAATTTTGCCTTTTTCAACCAAGTTTTTTTTTTCAGCGTATCGAAATATGTAACGTAAACATATATCAAGTTTATGTATATTAAATATCGTATATTTACCGTATATTTATATTTTATATGTCTAACATACGCATACATATTATATAAATTATTACTGCACAAATTCAACTTACTTTTAAGTATTCTTCAAATTATCTTGCATATAATTACAATTTTCTCCAATCTCATTATCCGCATTTTCCTCCGGTAATCCCTCTCCGTTAAGTCATCTCAGTCTTTTCCGCGATCTTTTTTCCGACTGTACAAGAGTATCAAAGCTTTGTCGGCGCGTTGGCCGGAAGACCGAGCAGATTCGAAGCATTAGCACGGCCCGATGGAAGAGAGAGACGTTTACCCTACGTTATAGCGCTTCGCGCACCACCCCCGCGTTAAAATTGCCCCGCGTGTCTTTTTGAATCTATCGTCTCTGTCGTACAGTTAGTATCTTCCAAAACTTGTATAAAGATTTATCGTTTACATTAGCAATTTTTTATTATCATAGTATATAATTTATAACGAAAAAAAATTCAAAATATTATATTTCTATTAATGTCAAATTGTAATATTTTTTTATTCCCTAAATTGAACGATAAGAATGTTAAACGAAACTATATAGTTTAAATGGTTTGGATTTAACCAACCATCTGAAATGTTTAAAAAAATATAAGATAATTTTTTTTTATCTGAGAAAAGAAAGTTCTCGGAGATCTCCTCTAGTTGTAAGTCTATTTTGCTTATTCTGCGTCAATTATGTTCTTGCTTCAAAGCTTCTCCCTTTTTTTCCATGATTATTCACCCTTTTTTCTATTCGCATCTTTTCTCCTCTCGTTGCTCGCTGTCGCGAAGTTAATCGCTTTACTCCCGAGTCTGGGAGTAAGGGGATCGATTTAAGAGTCTGTACGGTGCACCGTCACCTGCCCGATGTAATGCAATGATCGTGTCGACACCTTCTCGACATTGGCCGCGTTTTTCACGCCCGCCCGTTTATGCTCGCGCATAGATTTGCCATGATTAGATCTGGGCCCTCGATATCGGCGGTATGTGAAAGTCGATTCTTAAGCATTCGACCACAATGACGGGATAATACGGCTTACCGACCATGGAGACCTTTACATTATTAATGATTATTCAAACCGATTTGTGCACACTCGATTCGTACGAATATTTGAAATGGAATATCTGATTATCGGGAATTTCAAAATGACAAACCATGTATAATATAATAACGTATAATAATTAATGGATTTCTTTTTGAATATTAAAATAAAGTTAAAATAAAAAGTTACGGATTGTTCGATATAAATGAAAAAATATACATAAATTTTACAGAAAATGATAGAAATTTATATAATATTTTACAAAGATTTTTTAGTATTATTCTTTATACGGAATTTGTTGCTGAGAGATATCAAGGGGCTTTTTTAATTATTCTTTGTGTTTATAAATTATTAAAAATAAATTATATAGAGATTATTTATCGTTCAACTGAAAGTGTCTTTCAATAAAATTTCTTTGAGGCTCAGTTACTAATAAGTTATGAAAAGTGATGATAATTCCGATGAAAATAATTTGTAAATAAAGTTTGTAAAAAATAATGCCGCTAGTTGATCAAAACATTTGATCATCAATTATGCGTAAATGTACATCTTATTTTATTAAAAAATTTAAATAATTTCATTTTATATTCCCTGACACATACTTGACTTTCCAAGGAATTTACGGACAAGAAGTGGCTCGTTAAATATGGAGTACCCTGTATCCTATTACGCGGTAATTTGCGGACAATTAATTAAGCTTTATAATTAACATGTAGAATGTAACGATGTGTCCTGGCGATGACAACCCATAACAAGCTTCATGGGTTTTAGTGTCCGCGACGAGCGAAATATTCGGAGTATTCGGCTCGTAGATATATCGTGTAGGACTATTGGTAGCTGGTAGTAGATCGTAACGCGCAATAATGGCTTTCTCACATCTATATGCTTGAACATGCGGCGAACCATGCGGTACTCTCTGAATTCTTAATATTCCCCCGGAAGGTTGACCATCCAGTCGTTTATAATTCTCTCGGAATACGCTCCTAGAAGCACAAGGGAAGCACAGGAAGTTTCAAACATCAAACGCTCGATTATTCAACAAACAGCAGAAACTCTAAATTCTTAATAGATTGTAATAAATTTCTTATTTTTTCTCTAATGAAAAACAGAAATAAATAAGAAAGAATGTATATTTTAATATTCGAAATATTAATACTAATAATGATAAAAAGTAATATTAATATATAAAAAAGCTCGATAAAAATTTGAAAAGCTATAATATTATATTACGAGATATTGTATATTAATAATAATAATGAAACCAAAATAATTTAAAAATGTCAAAATTAATCTGTACCTATATATATTTCAATTTTTTCCACAGCTTTTCTTAGTTTATGTAAACTAAATTTATATGAGATACAAATTTAATATAAGATAAAAATTAAATTTTATTGTCTTTTAATTTACTTGCGTATAAAACATCGAATTCAAATTAAATTTAAGAATTTGTGGTTAAAAGAAAACCACAAATTCTTAAATCGAATTAAAAGCGCTAAAAAGAAAAGATTCGTGAGTCTCGGCTTTGGATTTCCAGGATTGTTTCTCAGGTTTTTCGTTTTCCTCGACTTTTCCCACATACCTGTGCGGAAGATAAGGATAAAGCTAGGAGAAGTGTGGGGTTTGCAGAGCAGGAATATACGTATGCGTTCACGAGACGCGTTAAGCAGAGCACAGGCAAGCGAGTAGGCAAGCAAGAATATAAAACGACGAGAATGGAGGCGAAGTCGATCCCATTTAACTGCCGGACGAGGCCTTGGAGTATCTCAAAACGCGTTCTACGGCTTTCCCCATGCTTGCATCGAGCGGATAAGGAGAAAAATTGAACAGTCCGACGCGGCGCGAGCAAAGAAAGAAGTAAAGCGATTTGCCGCTCCACTTGAGTGAGATACGTAATTCACGAGATAGCGAACGGGGCGAATAGTATTTTGTACACGAGATGACCCCAGAACTATTTTATTCATTTTTGACTTGGTAATGCTTTGATCCAGACAGAATGGCGCCTTGGAGTCTTGTAACGAGACATTAATTCAAATTTTCCTATTTCACTTAGCGTCCTAAATGAAGAAGCATGCTTTTATATGAAAATTTAATGTTTGTAATTAAAGTTCTTAAATCATCCTCATAATAAAAAAAATATATTTTTTATTTAATTTTGTAATTAAACTTTCTCTCTTTTTATTCTGTCGTTTTATTCAATCTGTATAATATAATTTTATCACATTACAAAGAAAATATTTAGAGTAATAATAAATACAAATAATAATTATATGCGTGGAGATATATATTTCTGTCTTATCGTAAACATTAATACACTTAATTTTAACACATTAATAATTATGATATTTTCATCTTTTCGATTTATGTACAAAAATAAATCTATTCAGAGATTATACACTGAAATATAAAGAAAGAAAGAGAGAAACAAAAAATATCTCGACCATTATTAACGCGGGGGGACTTTATCGAAGGTACTTTATACGTGTCTCTCCATCTTAGAGCTACGTATAAAAAGATATGCTGAACACTGGAATTGAAGTAGATGTCTTTACCCTGTTTTTATGACTTATCTCTCGAGCGCTCTATTTTCCACGTGTCAATAACCGATGAGCTGATACAAAGAAGTTGTAGCAAAGAAAAAGCAAGCCCTACCGGGTCTCACAGCGGACCCAGATGCACCTCTCTCAGGCTGGTATTCCTTAACGACGTCTATTCTTCGATCCCTGAGAGGTGCACTCGTGACTCATGGACCTTACGTGACTCATTGTCAGTCATGACTGTTGGCAAGACCCTCCTTCTCCTCTAAGTACGCGCGTCCTATCTCATCCTCGTGCGCGCGGGAACAATCATGGAAGAACGCGTATTAGACCCTTATTTTGTCTAGGCTTCACGGGAACCTGCGCGATTAAACTCCCTCTTTCTTAGTCCTTTCCCTTTTTCTTTCTTTTTCTTCTACCGTGACGTTAATTTGTAGTAAGAGTTTTGTTGGCATGTACTCGTTGAATTCCTTGAAAGCATCTGTCATTTTCCATTGTTTGTGAGCTCGACTGAAAATATACAACGACTACAATGTAAAATATTATTTTTATATCATTGTCGGAAATGATAAAAGTACATTTCCTCTCCAGTTAGTCACGTAGAGCTGTGCCGAGCGAAAGTTTTTAAGTTTTATTATTATTTTAGTATTTGTGTATGTTTGTTCATAGTTTTCTGAGAGTTGTTCACTGATTGTTTGTTGACTGGTTGTTTGCTAAAATAACAACGAACGAAGAATAATAATTTTATATATCTCTGTTGTGAAATTTTATTATGTAAACAAGAAATTATATAAATTTTTCATTTTCTTTTTTTTCATAGAATCGATGTTTCCAAATATTATTTTTAATCTCTCAACGAAAATTTATTGTCTATTTACATTATTTTATTATTGTACATTTTCTCGTTAAAAATTTATCTTTTGCTCTTCAATAAATTTATTAATCCTTCAGCAATGGCGCATATTTTTATGTATAATATATGGCATTATTAATATTCAATACATTATTTCATATTATTCACGATATATTATTTCACAACATTTCTTGCGATAATAAATTATATTTGTTTAAATTTTATGTTGATTTTACACGCACAAAATATCTCATTTCAATAACCCGCATCAATGTTTAATTAAATAAAATCGCAATTTCGATCTATTACTAATTATTAATTATTATAGTAACTGTATTAATTATCGATTATATTTAGTTATTGTTTTAAACGTCATTAATTTGAATTTCAACTAAAATCTCTCTCAAGCGTATTCATTTATCTATTAAATGGTGCGTCAAGGTTTGATATATCATTGTGCAATTGAAAGCTCCAACAAGAAGCCGGGGTTTCCTCTGGTACTAAAGATCGAGGTGAAAAACAGAATCCAGCAGCGTGCGTTTTGCCGCGTAATAAAACCTCCATCATACTATAACCTGAATGTTTTATGAATTACACACTTGGCGAAAGTCTGGACTTCTTCTCTCGGAGGAGGAGAGCTGATAGCGCGAACAGCGAGGATTAAAATGTGAAAACAAGGACATTTCTTCTTGCCTTCACACACCGCGTATCGTGCGATTATGAGAGAGGCTCCTGTCTGTCTTACTGCTAAGCAGCGAGGAAAAATAGACAACGTTTCCGCATTTCCGTTTTGCTTTGCGATTGAGAAACATTGGCTGAAACGAGAGAAGAAAGAGAACCGAGTTCTTCTTAATCAGCTTTTCCGCTCCTATAATCACGACACGTCTTCAACGGAAATCCGCCAATTCCACTGCTCAACAAAAAATTAATCTTTTCCTTGTGAAGAGAATAAAAGCAAACATTTTTTTAAATTTTCTCACCTTTAAAAGATAATTGAAAGAACTGGAATTTGTCTGAATTTTCTTTATTGCAAGTTTTATAAAATGTGCGATAACAATTAGTATTTTATAAATAAATAAATATATATAATTTAAAGTTATAAACTCGAACTTTAAATAAACTTTTAAATCGGAATAAAATTTTATGATTGTTCTATAAATAATGATATATAAATGAAGTACGCGGATCTAAATCATTTTGCGAGACTTAAATGATTTTTGATTATATACATCTTAAACTTTAAATAGAGCGGAAGATTAATATCGCTTAAAAACAGAAATCAAATCGCTAGATTCGTACTTTTCGTGCGATATTATAGTCATTTGCGATCCTTGTCATGACACGAGGAAGTTTCGAAACTCCATCATTCAATCCAGATTCCAATATGTGATTGTAATCTATCGTTCAAACTTTATTCGTAATCTCTATACTTTTATCTCTTTTCGCCAGTAGAAATAAATTTCAATATTTTTTCAAGTTATATTTTTTACATGTACAGTGATTTATAATATGTGAAATAAATTAAGTGGAAAATGTTAATACGATTATTATTATGAATCAAATATTTTGATAATTTTCATTTTCACGATTTCACTTTCGCGAATTAAATTCTTCAATTAGATGTCTCACATGTCAAGTGTCAGATCAATTTAAAGCATTGGTTGGATTTAGTCAATGTTCATAAAGATGACGCATTTAGGTTTCCACCCATGTAACGTCAACGAGATAACTCGAGATTCACGTATACCTTCTCTTCTATCTTTAATTTCAACGCGCGCAAACTTTTACCTTGTACTTCGCAATGGTTGCTCCTTTGTCTACCTCGGGGACGCGTAAGCGCTATCGATTAGTACGAAAATAAGATTAGCAAAAGGGGAGCGCGCGCGTACGCATTTTTTCACTTTGTTTAATAAGTGAAAGAGAAAAATGTTCTCTAAATATTTCTAATCAAGGGAGAAAACTATAAAAGTAATTTAAAAAAAAATTTGATAATAGAAATAATTTTTTGTATGAATAATAATTTAAAAAAATAATGACAAATAATTGTTATATTAAAGATTGTTAAATGTAATTGTAAAACAAATCAGTAATAATAAGCTGAAAACAAGGGAAATCAGTAATAATAAGCTGAAAACAATTTACATTTTTTAAATTGGTATTCTAATGATTTTGGGATATTTCATGTGTGTGTATATAATATTTTTTTTATATCTTTTAACAGAGAGTGCGCTTTGTTGTCATCTTTAAGATGTTTTGACCGTGTTTTCTAATTTTACAAACGACGTGGAAAGTTGTGCGATCTGTAAGGAAACAACAAAGTTGTTACTCCAAGATAGAGGAAAAGAGAGAGAGAGAAAAACTTTGTATCAAGAGAACTTTGTATCACAATAACTACTCTCTCACTTTTACGATCTATTTTTATGGTTAGTATCTACACGCGACGTCGTTGGCCGGTAAATTTTCACGTCGTTTTAATACGTGTTATACTTATCATACGAAACAGGATGGAGTATACTTTGTCGTATACGAAATCATAAACAGAAGTAAAAGAACAAGTATGCTAGTGATAATGATTTGAGAACAAATTACATATTTGATATCACTCATATATTGTTCCATATATTTATAATTCTTTTGAATATAAATTTTGTTATATATACATACATAAAAATTATTTATACGATGAGTCGCGAAATTCGCGTTTTATATTAAAACAGGATTCTCCAGCTAATTTTTATCTTATACTCTTAAAAAAAAATTAGACATTTTTCAATCATTTTAGTAATTATTCAATGTCAAATTTTATATAATATCACAACATTTTAGATAGGCGGAAAATTTATTTAACCGAATGTCTGCAATAAGAAAAATATTGAATTTAAGTAAGTCTTTGCGATAATATTGTAATTATTCAAATTTATTTGTTACAATTTTCCACGTTATTATGAAACTTAACAACTTCTTGCGAGAGGCGACGATTGTTTAGATCATGCTGTCTCGTCCTGATGTTTACGTTAATATGTCTTTGTTCATGATAGAAGCGCATTGTTCGCCACGTAAAAGCTTTGCTGGATGGCGAGTGCATATCGTATAGTATATGCGAATACACACCGTGGAATATCGATCGTTTCGCTACTCATGTATTACCCCGTTGCATAAGTACACACATACAAACATGGATAGGGGCTAGCGATGGTGTACACAGCTTGTCCTATAGTGGTTTCTCATGCTCGAGCTCTACCAATCGAACGAAGAGACAACGTGGTGGTCGTACGTAACCGCTTCCGCGGGGTTCGGCACTAGGGTAGGACCGACCCACATCCAAAATCGATCCCCGACAATTGTTTCTCGTGTCCGTGAACACGGAGATGGTCGGATGGACGCATTCGTTAAGCAGGGCCGACTATTGAAATAATTGAAATAATTTTTTCTTCCATGACAATTAATTGCACCATTTTTTCCGTAATTTTCATTTTCAAGTTCTTAAATTAAGTATTATTATATATGTAAAACAAACATGAAGAGCATTAAAGAATATTAAGGTTTATTTAAAATTTAAACAAATTAAGAGAGTTTATTATATCTTTATACATTTATAAAGCACAATTCATCAAAATTCTGTTTTTTTTTATTTCAAAAAATAGAATACAAATAAATATAATTTGGACGAGATCAAATTTTCTGTAAGCATAAATTTATAATTATAATTATTTATAATATTAATATAATATTAATTATTTATAATTATAATTTTAAATATCGTTGAGACCTGTTTACATCTCGTTTACATTTTTGTGTAGAGCAAAAATTATTTTATACTTTCCGACAATATCGTCGGATATTACAATACACATACGTCAATTATCGAACATCTCATATATTTATATACTCGACTGTGCTCTCTTCGAAAATCCTATAACCCGTTTTTCTTTGGCTTGACTGTTTAATTAAAAACTCTGGATGTTGCTGATAAGGATGAGCGACATCGTTCATTCTATTTAATGATATGAAAATGATCGGGAAGTATATGATACTTTGGCGATATCTTGGCACCGGTGGTCTACAGTTTTTTTATTGATTTCGTTTCTTTATATGAATATTTTCTTTCATTTGAACAGCGGTAAATATTTCGTTAACAAAAAGTAAAATTGGTCGCAAGCTCTCTCATGGATTTCGTCGATCGTTGGTGAGGATATTCTTTCGGAGATTTTTATGGGAGTTCTTTCTTTGTCGCTCCACAATTCTTATAAACGTTGCCTCCATCTTCGAGGTTTTATAATCAAAATGTACATTGTCGTCGATTAATCTCATTAAAAAATTATCTAAATTTTAAAATATTTACAAGAATTTAAAGAAGAAACTAATAGTGTAATCTTTTTGATCTTTTAATTCATTTTTTAAATTATTTTGACATTTATTTTAGAAAACTTTGATGCGATTATATGAAGAGATTAATCGGAGAATAATAATAATTTAAATAATAAGTAATAATAAATAATAATTGCATGATGCTATTAATAATACTGTAATTAGTCATTGCGATATCCTCTTACGACGACTTCGCAATTACATCATCGACTTCATCGAAGCATAGTAACATTTCCCGTTGTCAAATGACTGTAATTCATGAGCCTTCATCGTGACACTGCATCCTGTGACTATTGCCATGATAATAATCCTCGCACGGAATCACGACAGATCTTGTCTGCCTTATGTTGCAGGAGTGGCAGGTCTGATAATACGGCGATGGATAGACTAACGAGAGGATTCTGAGAGTTCATAGCGATACATCACGTCGCAAGCCATCCGGGCCCGAGTTTCACCGGACGATGGAGGTTTGTCCAGCAAATGGATCCAGGATAGAAGGTGCGTAAGATCCGCGCAGATCAGGAACGAGATCCAGCATGGGGAAGTGTTGCAGTAAACGGCAAGAGCCTCAACCGATCGGTGAGTTTGTTTTATCCTTATAATATAATCCCAATAATGTATGTTTAAATAATTATTCTGTTATTTTATTTTAATAATTATCAGCACAAATGTTTGAAAGTGGATTAGTTGCATTATTATGATTAGAAAAAATCCCCCTTCTCTCTCTCTTTCTCTCTCTCTCTCTGTAATAATCGAATTTAATTTTTCGAAAAACTAAAATAATCATTTTGAAGTCGTAGATAAAAATTAAAAGCTAGATGCGGCGAGTAGTAGTAAGTAGTTTTTTTTCACATTAAGAGAATAGTAATTGTATCAGTTAAATATAATTACTACTAATTTCTGCCTTCTCAATTTTATTCTAAATCTTCATACATTGATATTGTGACTTCCGGGATAAATTCTCAAAAAAATGTTTATTTTAGATCAGGCGGTGCGTAAACAGGTCGAGAGAGTTTGTTACTTAAGATTCGTACAAACAAAAGATATATTTCTCATCGGATCGGTCCCCCCTTTGACGAGAGACGGATTCTTCTCTCTGTTCAGGTTATAAGAAGGCAGAGACGGGACTCAGCTCAAAGCACAGCAATGGAGGTTCCTTGGACCGATACACCGCCGACCCAAATCAGAGAGGCGTGCAAGCTCGGGCGGATATTATCCGACCGAGGCCAACACCCTGTAAGCTACAGATATCGCATCAACAACCCCGTAAAACGAATCCGCCTGTTAAATCTGCATGTGTGTATTTTATGTTACTCTTTTTTTGTTTTTATGTAGAATGGCCGTCTGGGCGAAGGTAGAGAAATTGATTTATTATAAGTAATCCCAGTCTTGAGTTTTATTATAAAATTGCTTAATAATCGTCATGTTTCGATTTGTTTTTTAAATGTTTCTGTCAGTAACTCGAACCGATTAATTTTAATTAAATCATTTTTCGACGCGTAAAAATGATTACTCTCTATATTTATTGACAATAATAAAAAATGAAACTTGATGTTAAATTTATTTTTGGGTATTTATCAAAGAATAAAACTCATTAAAATTATATTAGTTTTTTTATAAAGTTAAATTTTACATAAAAATTTTAAAATAATGTTTAAAACAATATTGACAATGATAAAAAAAAATGAAACTTGATGTTAAGTTTGTTTTTTCGTATTTATCAAAGAATGAAATTCATTAAAATTATATTAGTTTTTTTATAAAGTTAAATTTTATATAAAAATTTTTAAATAATAATCTGTATATAAAATTAGAATGTAAATTTAATGTCTGTGTATATCTGTAAATCGAGACATTATATATTTCTAAATATCCCAATTCTTTAGGTAAAATAATGAAAATGGATTTCCTCTCAAAGTCACTTTAGTATATAAGTTCTTCAAAGTTAAATTACATTTAATCGATTCGAGTTGCTCCATTGTTCAGAGAATAATTTGATGAACTATATATAACATGTGCTTTTTTTCTTCCCGCAATCTCTAGCACACTCACAAAGATCCAACAAGATCGTGGTGGCTCTGTACAATTACACAGCGCGAGAAAGCACCGACGTTAGTTTCGTGAAAGGTGATCGAATGGAGGTCCTCGACGATTCCGAGCCGGATTGGTGGAGAGTATTGCATCTGACGACTCTACAGGAAGGCCTGATTCCTTGGAACTTCGTGGCCGTCGAACGATCGGTTGAAAGCGAAGAGTGAGTATTTGTTGTTTTCTTTCTTCTTTCTTCCTCGTGACTTTTGTTGAAATATTATATACTCAAATCGCGCTCTTCGCAGTTGGTTCTTTGAAAATGTGTCGCGCAAGGAAGCGGGCAAGCTACTACTGGTCGACGAGAATCCTCGCGGTACATTCTTGGTGAGGCCGAGCGAGCACAATCCCCGGGGTTACAGCTTGTCGGTGAAAGACTGGGAAGAAGGAAGGGGCCATCACGTGAAACATTATAAAATTAAGCCACTCGACAATGGCGGCTTCTTCATCGCCACCAATCAAACCTTCTCCAGCTTACCGGCTCTTGTTATGGCGTACAGTAGTAAGTACTATTAGATTTTATATTTTAATAAATATTGATACTTCAATTAATTTCGGAGATAAAGTCAAGTTAACAAGATATCTCTATATTGCATGATATTATCTTTAAGGATTTTTATTATTTAGAAAATGCATTGGGCCTCTGTCACGTACTGTCAAAGCCCTGTCCAAAACCACAGCCAGATATGTGGGATCTTGGGCCCGAGTTACGCGATAAATGGGAGATCAATAGGAACGAGATACAGTTGATCTCGGAACTGGGTAATGGCAATTTCGGCAAAGTTTATTACGGCAAATGGCGAAACAAGATCGAAGTGGCAGTGAAGACATTACGTCCGGGAACTATGTCGACCGAGGCATTTTTGCAAGAGGCTGCCATAATGAAGCAGTTCCGACATAGGCATCTAGTTGCATTGTACGCGGTCTGCTCAAAGGAAGAGCCCATCTACATTGTGCAAGAATACATGTGCAACGGTAGCCTATTGGACTTTCTTCGGAAGGGAGATGGCAAATACATGCAGTTTGAGGATTTGATATACATCGCAGCTCAGGTGGCCTCCGGTATGGAATATCTTGAGAGCAAGCAGCTCATACATAGGGATCTTGCAGCGAGAAACGTGCTGATCGGCGAAAAGAATAAGGCAAAGATTTGCGACTTTGGTCTCGCCAGGGTAATCGAGGATGACGAGTACTGTCCAAAGCAGGGCAGCAGATTTCCTGTCAAATGGACTGCACCAGAAGCTATTGTCTATGGTAGGTTTAGCATCAAGAGTGACGTCTGGTCGTACGGAATCTTGCTGATGGAGCTTTTCACTTACGGACAAGTTCCTTATCCCGGTGAGTATCTTCTACCCGATATTATTATTCAGGGTATTTTTATTTTATGATTTACTAATATATGTACGTATTAATTTTGCTTTTCAGGTATGCATGGTCGCGAAGTGATTGAGCAAGTGGACAAGGGCTATCGTATGCCGAAACCGTTAAACCATCCGCTGCCTGACAGCATCTATCGATTGATGCTACAGTGCTGGGATGCCAGCCCTGAGAAGCGACCCACGTTCGAGTTCCTGAATCATTACTTCGAGTCGTTTAATGTCACTAGCGAAATACCGTATCTCGAACCGCCGACGGACTGATATACAGCCCATCAATATATGCAAAACCATCATTTGCCGCCACACGGTCACTTTCATCCAGCCCACATCAATTGTGCCATGGAATTTTATGGTATTTACTGCTAAGTAAATTATTTAGCGCGTATCTCGTTGCCCTTATTAAAAACTTCGCGCATTGGCTGTATCGTTCTCACAGAGAGAAAAGACTAGTGGGAAAATCTTCCTCGCAATACCACCCCGCATCATGGTCGCGAGTGGCATTTTTTCGACTGCGAAATTTTTCTACCGACATATTTTTTGACCAATCCTCACAAAAAACAGTGCCGCGAACTCACTAAACTATCACTGTCAAATGCTGCCGAAAATTCCATCGTGATCCCATTTTTTCCTCCCTTGTCCTTTATGTGTCCTTAGTGTAAACATTAGCACTAGAAAATGTCAAATGGATTGCAAGTTGAATATGCTACGGTATTTTTGTACCGTTTGCAGGAATAAATTAAGGAAATTGAAGATTCTAATCTTTACGACCAATCAGGCATTAACTATAATACTTAGAAACGAAAAACGCAATCTTAAGATCGCGGGAAAAAATCCTAGAATCGTTGACGGAACACCTGCCTCCTCTTTTTCCTCTCGAAAACCTGCGATCATTTACTTAATGTGTTTTCATACTTTTGACGAGCAACCACAATAAAGACATTAGCAATACCGATAAATTTAAACGGTATTAGAGAGTAACGTGATATATAAGTTTGCAGATGAAATTCGAAATTATAGATTATACAATATAATCGTATGTTAGTATGTATGATTACGAGATATATATAAAATGAGAAGAGTGTATGCGCGCGCGCGCGTGTGTGTATTTGCGTGTATTGTGAACGTGACTTGTCGTACGAGAATACATTGTATTTTATTGATCTCGGATCATCCGATTCATCGTGATTCCGAATTTTCCTAAAATCCAATTTTTGAATATACAGTCCTCGAGAAAAATTTTGATATTACATTGCCTGTGGTGAAACTCAATCATGAGTACATAATTTTTAAACGAGGACTGAATAGGATATCTATGAATTTTTCATGTAGTTTGTTTACCGAGAGGTACTCGAAAAAAAAGAGTATTTTTAAATGGAATAGTTGTTGCACACAGTCGCGCGGAGCTTTATTTTCGAGACGATATTAACATTCGACGAATTTATTCCTCTTAAGTGCTAAGAATATGAAAAGAAATGTATACGAATTTATACGTACGCTTGCCTGTTATTGCTACGTAATAATTTCATCTTGATTGTAAAAAAACTCGCGAATTAGCATGATATCACTTTAACGAAAGTACCAGTGTTTTATTCCATGAAAGCAATCTGGTCACTTTATTCTTTGACAATGATTCTTGATGACAAAAATTCTCGAGTATACACAAAAACGTGTCTGCCAAAGATAAATCAGATCCAACAGCTTGCTATTAATTTTTTTTCTTATAACTTTTTTTGCACAATACAATTGAATATTGCATTTAATATCATCAGCATTTCTAAGCGTATAAGTTGTCTTAAGTATACACGAATATATGTTCCGAGCCTGATTCAAGCATTGTGAAAGCGCAGTAAATACCTCGCACAAATTGACGTTGTAATTTTTTTTGTCATTTTGACAGTCACTGTGTGAATTACGACGCTCTTTTGCGAAGTACCGTTGATCTTGTTGAGGAGAGAGAAAACAAGAAGAGTATATAAATTAGAGTACATAGGAAAGGCGAGAAAGTTACTAATATCCGGATAAATGCGTGTATGCGTTTAAGAAAAAAATATCTCCGAGCTCTACGTCGCGATGTGAACCAATGCGATGGTTTTATCAGCCCAGAGGAATCGTAAAATCAGAAATGCAATCTCGGATAAACTTAAGTCATCGATGTTACTCGTACAAAGTGTTTGAAGAATTGTAAATTTTCTACTAAAAAGAAAAAGAGATACATACATAAACGACGGATTTAGAATAGAAATTTTTAGGTGATAGGCGTGTCAGTCTCGCCGGGATCGGCAATTTTGCTCTCTTCGTGGTTCGGCAGAAAAAATATTCTTACGAACCGCATTCGATTTCCCAGAATCCAATGGCGTTTCCGTGAGACGTGTTACACGATGGAATCGATTGTGCCAAAGACGGTTCAAACCAGCTCTGGTTTTATAAACGTCATTTTATCTAATTACTTCAATATTAGCGATTAAAGCTTTATAGGAAGCGAAGAGAAACATAAAATACGTAAATTAGATTATTAAAGCAGCGCGAAAAGATACTATGAAGATGGTTTTGTTATACATGTGAATACTGTATTATATTTCTTGATCAGATTTGTAATGTATATAATATAAAAAAGAATTGTGCTAATTCGGATTATTGATGCGTTCTTTTGGCTTGACCTGTATCACTGTCAATATTGTTAATAATGACGATTTATTTTTTTTCCATCTAAATCATGATTTAAATTACAATCTAAAAAAAAACAATTATTGAATTAAATGTTTTCCTTTACATCGTAATTTAAGCCATGATTTAGATGACTAAAAACCTTCTAATGTAAAGAGAATAGATGATATTTAATTCTTTTTTGTTTCGTTTTCTATCTCTATAGCAGAAAAAATCAATTTAGAAACATGCAATTGAAGCCAGAGTTGGTTAACTGAAGTGCGATCGATATCGAATGTATACATTTTACTATATCACGATAAACATGATGAGCCATAGATTATATATATATGATACAATATATATATTAGTGATTAAAGCGAAAGCAAAATGCGAGTGTGTTGCGCGCATGCGAGCGTAGGAAATTGTTACATCCACGTCTTAACGCGATCCTCTTTTCATGTGTTTTTTACTACAATTAAATAGAATAATCCTTAGCAATAACGCGATGCACGACGAACTTATATCTGTCAATTATTGCGCGACAAATTAAAATATCATTGCAATATGAGTCTCATGTCTTTCTTTTTCATTAAAAGAAACGTTAACAGGAGAAAAGAATGATTTATTAAATATTGTAAAACAAAGATATGTTTAAGATAAACGTAATCTTTACTTTCGGTCCTTACTTTGTAAAGATCTAGAGATCCATAAATGGAGTCCTGATGGCGATGTTTACACAGTACGGCGCGCAGCATATTTTCAATGAAATTATAACGACATCGCATGGTAAAGCACACGTGAAAAGGCTTTCGCGTTTACGTAGCGTTAGAGAGTAGGTGTATTACGTCCAGTACATTTTTTCTATGAGCGTTTTATACCGATAAACTTGTTTTTCTCATGATGAACGATCACTTGGAAATTTCGCTGATAATAATGATGATGATGATAATGATGATCGCTGCTGTAGATCATAGATTAGAAATGCATAGGGTTTGAACGCTGACGTAAGATCAATCTAGACAACAGAAACGTCCCAAAAACATCGTAAGGGCGCCTAAGGTTTCTGCAAGATTAAAAATTCTTATAATTCTTATTCTTGTATATATGATATGATTAAAAATTAAAACATATTTTAGAAGTTTTTTTATGGTGTCTAAAGAATGAGTGAAAAATTCAAACGCCTTTTTAAACATTTCTGACAAACATTTGAATAAAAAACGCTTTTCTAGGCATATTTCAGATGTTTCTCAGACTTTTCTGTTGTTTGAAAAAAGTGACAAGTTGTCGAACGACCCGAAGCGTTCGCGTTATATATTCGCGTAGACTGTTTTCATTCGGATCACATTTGGGCCATATACAAATTATTATGCTAAAGGCGTCGTGGCCTTTTTCCACTGGATCTAGAGACTGATATTGTTTAAAATTAAGCCCACGCGCGTTACTCTCGAACAGGGATATCGGGAACTGTATGTCCGATTATTCACGACATCTCTTTTATTATGTGTGTGTGCGCGCGAGCTTCCTTTTTTCAAACATCTTAATTATTCGATAACTTTATCGTTCGCACAATTGTACATAATGTTTCGATCGATTGAACATTGTAACAAATGTTATATTTATTATTAATATGCGAAATGAAAAGTTTCGTAAATGAGTAGTATTCTCAAATCTTTGGTGTAATCAAATATTTATGTAATTCTCTAATTATTTATGTAATTCTGAAATATTGATGACATAATTATACGTTCTAGAACTTATCGAGGAAATACTTCGGACGTATCGTTCCCGCACATATTTTTATTTACAAATGACGTTTATTAAATTATACGGCGACCTAACAAAGGGCGAGATCGGCGATTTACGCCTATTGTACTTAATGAAAATTACGTTCTCAATTAATCGTGGATTTCGCGCGATTCCTCGGAGAAAAAGACTATCGTCGTGGCTTCCCGCTCAAATAAAATTTTCGGTAAATCTGTGATATAAGAACAAATCTTTCTCACTCACTTTGATATAAAGATCGATATTATTGTTTCGCGGTAGCCACGAAAGTATCATACCATTAAAAAGGATAGCCATTATCCACGATATAATCGTTTACAGAACAGAACTGTCTCACATGATGCGCACATCAAATAGCCAACAATATTTTCTTGTAAGCCCGGCTCTCTTTCGTTTCAAGTTTTCTTCACATCGTACACCATCGCGCGTCGACGTGCATTTTCATTCGTATTGTATCTAAAGCGAAAACGATCAATACACTGTTGTCATTGTTTATATACCAAAGCTTATTTAGTAATTTAATGATTACTTTATATTATTATTAATTGTCGTAAGCCTATGCAGATAAATATATTATGTATCATATTAATGCTGCACTTTTATTAATGATATCTTATAAAAAATTTTATGTCTTTCTTTTTTATGTAAAGAACAGTTTTATTTGTCATATAACTAAAATGTGAGATAAAGTATATGCAAAGATAAAGAAATATACGTATAAAAATATCTTGATTGTGTAGGTGCTTGATAAATACTTCGATAGTAATTTTCAGTTTATTGCGATTTATTCTAAAACCAATTACTCTGCTTTCTCATGATACAAAAGTTTTTTTTAAATACAGATAATATAATATTCCATATTCCCTTTTATATACTAAAGAAAACAAATAGTGCACACAGACAGTAAAAGACAGAAAAAAAAGAAAATATATCGATACCTCACTATATTTTCAAATATACAAGATATTTTAATAATTTCGAAACAATATACAAATTGAAACAAAAATTAAAATATCATTTTTCTCTTTGCCAATGTTGTCTATTATAAATATATTAAAAAAATAATTTAGTGAATTAAATTATAAGCATAAACAGAGAGAGATATGATATTGTATAGAGAATGAAATATACACAGTCTGAAAAAACTGCGTCGAAAAAAAATCTATATCCGGTACATGCATAATTCAAGATACTTTACAGTATTAAGTGTACATCATCTCTGCCATGTGCGACATCTTCTTTGGAATATGGACGAACTCTTCAAAATAGCCGGCTAGTTCGCCGATCGTAACGTCGCTCGACGAGGGTGGTGATATACGTGCCTGTACCGAACAAGTGTTCGGCGAACTCGACAATTGTTGGCCAGATGAACCGCTACTCGCATCTGATTGTCCGATCGGCGTTCGTTGTTCTCCACCACCTGGACCAGGACCTCTTTTCAGATTCGGCATTGTGTTACTGCGAGCACGCTGAAAACTGCTGACTTCGCATTCGTCATCCTGAATGCTAGTGTCATCTTTAGCCTGTCTACAATCTTTACTGATTTTCAGCGCCTTGAAATCTTTCATGACTGATTTATGATCGATTATCTTGGAATTTTTAGTGGGAATACTGAGTTTACATGTGTCTTTGAATAGTGTATCCACCGAATTATCACTAAGACCGCTGGTTCCAGGAGCGCTTAACTTTAGAATAGCCTCCTTAAGGACAATGTTTTTCTTGGTCTTTTCGACTACTCTCTCATTCTTAGACGGCTTGAAATTCGTTGTACTTTTAATGCCCTTTGGACTAACTGATAACATGGTAGGCCTATTGGGCATTGATCTCCTTCGAAATAAGCTGCTATCAGAAATCTCGCCAAATATCCTGAATAGATTTATCTGCTTTGATTTGTCTGTCACTGCAATGCTGAAAGAATGAAAAATTACAAAAAGATATATCATAAAGATAATAAATCTGCTAAAATATCTTGTTTATAATCTTTACTTTGGAAATAACTGTATCAATATATTTCTAATGAGACATCAAGATATCCCACAGCAGTGAGAAATAAGGAAAAACACTTTACAACATTACAATAAATATTTAGTCCTTGGCTTTAATGAATAATATTTAAGATATATAAAATCCTATTTATTTGTTAAATATCATTTATATGAACATTATGTATATTGTATCTTTTTAAGTCTTTCAAAAAATCCTACTTTATAATACTAATATTATTTTTTCTCTCACTTGATTTTTCTTTTCTAAAACTAGAATCGACGCTATTAAGTTATTTCCAGCATCGCAGGATCTCGATGTCTACGAATCTAAAAATAGAACGTCTAAAATATTTTTCTCGACAGAAGCCGCACTTTACTCGACCAGTACCATCGTGCACAAATCTGAGAATCCGATAATGCAAATGATAATTTTTGACGAACGAGACACGTCCGGGCGTATATCGCAAATGTACCATGACATTATTGTCAGACCTTGACCGCGATTGCAAAGAGTACACAGTTGCAAGACATTTCGATGGCTCGATTGGTCAACAGAAGACAAGTTCATCAACAGAGAAGTTAAAGTTTAAATGCTAGCAATATAAAAGGACTCTAAATGAAACACTAGCTTAAAACACCCGTCATGTTTCGACGATCACGAATATAAAGAGATGTAGGCCAGGATACGGGTTCCCTTAATGAAGGGGATCATCGTCGTTTTTCAACGTTATTTCTTTTCATTGACAAACGAGACGCTTACTGTGGGCAACTCGTCGAGCGACGATCAATCTCGAGCCTCTGAAGACGCGCCGGCAGTACGTCGTCCTCGTCGCCCATACTCGTCACTTGGCTGCGAGCTATTTTCAGCGTAGCATCGGACTTGACAGACGCGTGCCTCGGGAGGAGGATCCAGAACAAACACAACAAACTGCAATGACCGTTTTCTGATAGGTTAGAAATATAGACAGCAGGAACGATGATGACGACATACGATGCGACCGAAGCACGATGACGATGGCGTTAGCGACCGATTATCCCACGTCCTCGACCGCGATTTCTCGTTCTCCTCTTCCTGTCAATTTTTGACAATTCGTGCTCGCTGTTTCGCGCGAACGTTGAACGGCGTTCGCAAGAGACGATAATAAACGCGTCCGCGTCGAATCCCGAGTTTCAGAGGCGCGCGAATCCGCGATCAATTAATCGCACGATGATGGCGTACGTAAATAAACACTGCTACTGCGCGGCATCGGAGACTAGAAACTTCGGAAGACACACACCGGAAGAGGATGGCAGCCTAGATGGCGGTGCGTGTCTTCCTATTGGTTGAAATTTGCCGCGAAACTTTGAAATAATTATATGAGAAATTACATGAGAATATTACATTCGCGGCCATCGACGAAATATTAATTAAAGACAGCCAGAGAGTCTTAACGTATATCCAAACAAACTTACATAACGCATAAGCATATATGCAGAAGAAAATTGATTGATCTATAAGCAGAAAGAAAATGAACCAATGTGTATCTTTATATTTGTTTATGCGCTTATGCAAGTTTGTCTGAATAGGCTTTTACGGTTCCTATAATATATAATTTGAAAAATCCATTGTAATTTGAAAAGTCTACTATATGTTAATTTTTTCTCTTAGAAAACAATAGCTAAAATAAGAAGTTATAAACATAATTGATAACAAGAGAAATGCAGTTAAGAAAATTATTATATCAGAATATATATAGGTATAAGTAGTACAGGTATAAGTAAACCTGTAAAATGTAAATTAAAATAATATACTTTATATTAATAATTTAATATTAATAATAATTTAATATAAAAATACATAAATTTAATATAAAAATATATTATTACTGTGTTATATCTCTTCCAAAACCACTATTTATTTATTTACTATGTATTCCTTTTGTTCTCAACTTTTATTTATTTATTTAGCTCCCTGAAAGTCAGTTTTTCAAATTTCAAAATTAAAAGTTATATTTTAAAATATAACTTTGGAAAAACGTAGTAAAACAATCGAATCATAAAACCAAATAATTAGTATAAGGTTTCGTAATACATCAATCGTTTAATAAATAATTCTTTAATTTTAATCTCTAAATTAAAATATTTCTAAATAATTTCATATTTTTAAAATATATATATCACAGTACGTAAAATATTTCGGTAACGAATAACAATTTAATAATATAATGTTCGATGTCGGCAGCGTATAACTAGCAAGCTATTGTTTACGTGCTGATCTTGTTATCATTCACTCATGCTATCACCTGCTATCAGGCACTCGAATAATAAAGTAGTGATGCGAAACGCTCTGTATATATTATCAAATTTTATTTCTAAACGTGATCGCGACTAGTATGACTTTAGAAAAGCTCAGTAAAACAGTCGAATAGATTCAAGTAATTAACATAATGAAAGTCGTCGTGATATATATATATATATATATATATATATATATATATATATATATATATAGAGAGAGAGAGAGAGAGAGAGAGAGAATTTAATTTATAGATTAATTAAAGAATTATTTATTAAACTCTCTCTTTCTCTCTCTCTCTCTCTCTCTCTCTCTCTCTCTCTCTCTCTCTCTCTCTCTCTCTCTCTCTATGTATATATATATATATATATATATATATATATATATATTGCATTTGGCTTGCCATTTTACTCGCCGCGTTATAGTGCGTATCACGCGAGAGAGGCAGGTAACATGCGCGGCGTTGTGCACGATTTCGATCGTCCGCATGCAGACGAAAAACGGCCAATTTATATCTCAACTTCCGGATGCGATAGCGATTTCGTTCTTTTTGGATAAAATTCTACACCATTTCGTGGCACTACCGTTTAAATCTCGTCCCGATCGCCCGAGGAGCGGCTGACTTACAGTGAATATTCGAAATCTGCTTCTTGGACTCACACTTAAATGTAATATTTATATATATCGAATAAAAAAGCGAGTCGGAACGCAATCAGTTGAATAGTGAATTAAATATTTATATATACCAAACGAAAAGATGAATCGGAATGCATTCGTTCGATTAATTCGTATATATAAGTCGATATATTCGATATATATAAGTATTTAATCAATTAATCGAACGATTACATTCTGGTTTGCTACCAACATTATATATATATATATATATATATGTATATATATATAAGACAATTAAAATGATTGAACTTCGTCAATGCAATGATTTTACAAAGTTTACAAATATTACAACATTTGTAAAATATTTTTATTTATTATATTGTGCAAAGTTTAAAACAAATAGTCATTGTTTCTAAGACACAAATTATTTTCTGTTTTAAAATTTATAGCAACAGTATACACATATAATTATTGTATTTTGAGCATAATTATATTAAAAATGAAAAAATACATTATTTAGTAAAAACTTGAAAGCAATGACTAAGAAAATTTTAAAGAGGACATTTATTGTCAACGATAGTGATATTCGAGATTGTGGAATGCGTTGAAATCGAAATGTATACTTATGAGTTCAAGAGATTGAAAAAGCGATAAGTCAACATCAATCAGGGAAAGGCCACTTCGTTCCATCGCGTCAATAGAACAAAAAGTATTTTAAAAGATACATGATAAAAATTATAAATTAACTTTTTCTTGTAATTTTCCTTTGAGATAGCCAATAATTGTTTCTATAACGACACTTGAATTTTATTATATTTTATATTTTAAATTTGTCGTTGATTTAAATGCAGTTCTCAAACATTTTCAGATTGAAAATGATTCTCGCAGATAAAATATGAAGCGCATAATCAAATAATTCACAAGTAATGAAATATCGCGATACATTAATAATGTTTATTAATAATTAATTTGAGAATTTCAAGAAATAGAATATTTAACAAAATTTATTTTATGAAATATTTCGTCGACGACGAATTACTATTACGTGGTCTTCATTCTTTGTGACGTAGGGCAATGTTTACACGGTTGCCTTTGTATCCTTCGCGCGATGAGACTCGAGTGGGACGGGAAACAGAGCCGCTCCGTATATCGCATTATTTTTCGATCATTCCTCACGGTTACTTTGACTTAAATAAAACGCGAAGAACGAAGTGCGTGATTTTACATAAAAATATATATTTCAACAAGATTTTAAGAGATAAATAATAGGAATTATAAATTATCTTCTCCTTGTGCGATCTTTATAGCTGATAATTTTTTTAACGATACTTGAATTCGATTATATCTCGCGATTTAAATTTATCATCGATTTAAATCAAGTTTATTGAACATTTTCGAATAAAAACGATCCGCATAGATGAAATGTGAATCGTGAAATCAAATAATTTATAAGTATTGAAATGTCATCATCAATATCGTTTATTAATAATTCTAGAAATTCAAAGAATAGAATATTTAACATAATATTTAACATAATAATTGTTGTGCCAAATTTTGCCAACTCGAGACAGCTTATTTTTAAAATAAAGTTTATGACACATAGATTACGGATATGCGAATAGATGGACTAAATTATCGTTTAATTTTAATTTTTATCCTTTTAAAAAAATACTTATTTTCTCAATTATTTTCTCCAAAGTATCATAAACTTTAAGTCAAAAATAAAGTCCAATCTCTAGTTGAGAAAATTTTGGGTAACAAGCTCATGGGCACTTGTCGATACTCTTTATTTTATATTAAATATTCATCGATAACGAATAAATTAACTGTTCGGGCTTCACACACGGTTTGGCCTTCGTTCTTTGTAACACAATGTTTATACGGGAACATTTTTGTTGTCATTCGCACGATACAATTCGGAAGAGATGCGGCAAAAGTCGCTTCGCATATATCGCATTCTTTCCATCATTTCTTACGGTTATTATAAATGATTATTATGAGACATTGTTATAAATAATTAATATTTGATTTCTCACTAACTAAGTATCTCGTGCAACTTATATTTTTTTACTACAATAAAGTTATAATAGAATAAAATATCAGTCTCATGTTTGTCGAGAGTGTCATTCAAAGCATCGTGCGATTGTCATATTCTGATTGATTGTTGATTAGTACATGTCTAAACATAATTAAATAGCGTTTTCGCGAATGAGTATTTTATCACTGCCCTGAAAGAACAACAGAAAAGGAGTACATTCAGGTATCGAAGCTTCATTAAATTTATATAATATGTGATTAATGAATAATTAATTTGCATTAATAATATAATCGATATAAAATATAATATAATATACAATATAAAATACAATCATAGCACGTAAAATATTTCATGACTACGAATTATTAATAATACAATGTGTTCAACCTTGGCGACGTAAACAAAAACGCGCTACTGTATCTCGGCTCTCGATTCTATTATCATTCGCACGGCGACTCTCGAACAAAAATGTAATAGCGCGAGACGTAGGATATTATGCGCGGACAAGAGTCGAGTGAACTTCATTCGCGTTGATTCCATCAATCGATAGTTTTCTTCCGTTTCGGACTTAACTCTTGTTCGAAGGTAAGATCGCCTTGTTTGGCGACACTCGAGCAAGATAGTGGTGCGAAACGATACTCTTCGTATATTATCGAATTTATTATTAATTGAACAATTATCATGATTTTCAATTAGATTAATCTTTCGATTTTATAATTTCGCGTATATATTTGTCAAAGTACATAAAATATTTCGAACAGACAATAATACAATGTTTAGCCTTGACGGCGTATACAATAGCGCGGTAATGTTTACATTCCGCGGTCTTGGTATCATTCATACGGCGACACTCGAGCAAGATAATAGTGCGAAACGATACTCTTCATATATTATCGAATTTATTAATTGGACGGTTATCATGATTTTCAATTAGATTAATCTTTCGATTTTATAATTCATGTTAATATAATATTAATAAAACGGAGCATTTGTAATGAATAGAGCATGAATTTGAAACTTTATATAAATATCGAACGAAAATAGTATTTCTCTCGTATCTTCTGTTTTTTACGATATGTTAAAAAATGCATTTCTCATGTAATTATTCCGCGATCGGGAGTGTCGTGCAAAGTGTCTCGCGATCGTTCCATATATAATTAATTATTATTATTCGTATTTTCGGAAGTGAATGTGAGTGCTACCAAGAAATAGCAAAGAACGAAAAAAGGAGAAAAGAGAGAAAAACATCGAACAACACATACGGAGCAACGAAATATAAAATGTAAGTCATTTATAAATTATTTATCATTCATGTTATTTTTAGACATATTGCCTGTTCCTATTTCACCTTTTCGAATTTATTCTTAATTATCATCTAGCATATATAAAAAATATTTCAGTTTTTATTTTAAAATATTCCAAATAATATAATAAAATATTTTTCGTGTTAATTGATATTTCAAGATAGTTCAATATTTTATAAAATATTTCACAATAATGTAATTATTATATACTTTATATATAAGAATTGGATATTTTTAAATAGACTGAATTTTTATTAAAAGTTTATATTCAAGATAATGCTTGATAATTATAATTTACAATATTAAATATCTGTTTGAAAGGCAAAAAAATTGATTGCGCGTAATAATTAATTTTACAATCAATTAATTTAGATACTTAATTTTATTAGAAAATAGATTTATAAAAATATTAAAATTGAATGTATTTGCATTTAATTTGTGTTTGCGTAATGATTAATATTCGCGTCAGATGTTGCATATATGTAGCATCCCGAATTTTTCCTGACCTAAATAATCCGCGCGGACTGCTGAGCTAAATACTCCACGCGGACTCAATCGATAGCCAATAAGCATAGTTCCTCGATCCTTAAATCCAATAGAAAACCCGGATTTTGTCACTCGCGTCGTATCTCACGTCTTATTCGCGTTTCTTCTCGCATCCTTATCGCACCCTCGTTGCATCCTTTTCTCTAATTGCTTTTAAAGGGCAAGCTCGAGCGAGCCTCGACTCGGCCTTATCTATTGTAACTCGATATGAACATAAAAACTCGATATGAAGATAAAAACTAAGCCAAAATAATACCGATTTTCATGTCCGCCTGTCATCACTTTTTTATCGCGTACAAGATTTATGTCTCAATTTAGTTACACACAAATGTACTCGCACAAATGTATTTCATATATTTCAGTTACTTACACACTCGTTTGTACGGTGTAGTTTTGAGCATTTTCTTTTTAAATTCGATTTATTAAAGGTGTACTTTATATATTATTCATATATTACAATTAAAGCAATCAATGTCATCTGTATAAATGTTTAGATATACATATATTTTTATTTTTCAGCTATAAAATATTGTTGTAATTAACGTACATTAATTCATTGATAATTTCGATTTGCATTTAGAAAAAAATATATTTAAAACATTTTAACTATATCTTCTAAAAAATTATTTGCAGATTTTAAAAACACATTTATTGTTCTATATAAATAATTCGCAAAAAATGTTATAAAAAGACAATGCTTATTTAAATGAGAAATACGCTGTATTACATTTTAATCAATAAAAATTTTCATTGATTCAGTTTAAGATAGTATGTTTTATATATACAATTAGACAGCTATCCAGATTGCTTTTATCTTTCGGTCGACATTTCGCATATAAGAACGGAAATAAATAATAAGAAAAAGAATTAAGCAGTTATATATTAATATGAACGCTGTTGCAAATTTAAGGAGCAGCAATTGTGATAATAATTATTATATATAAATATAATAATTATATAATATAATATTATATATAATATAATTATTATATAATTTTCTCATTGTTATTTATTATTCTAACATCTCTGTGAATTAGATTCCAATTTTTCTTTATTAAAGAAAATGATCGTCGTGTACCTAATCTTTTATTCAATAATATTCATATAAGTAGACATTACAATGAGAAAAAAAAATTTTATTTTAACTAAATGCTTACATACTTATTTCGTACATGACGTAAAAATCAGAAGCGCTATAATGAGTCAGATTACATCATTGAATGATATATAATGAATTCCACACATAAATTATATAAAATTATATATAATATAATTTTTTTCTCTCTCTTTCACAAATTATATTATGTCATAAATTTATATAATACAACCTCCCCATGGGTACACCTTGACGTGGTGGGGTGGCTCAGTACTTGGATGGTGCCTTGAGGTTTATTTTAAATTTTTTTATTTGGGATAAATCTCAAGATGCCTGAATGGGAAGCTAAGTACCCTTTCGCATCGTCGGTGCCGTCAACGTGTCGCGGACGGCAAACGCTTCGTCAACGCATCGCGTTTTCGCGTTGTAATATTCTCGCGTTTTCGCGTTTTCGCGGAACTTTTGGACTTTTTCATATAAAATCCCAATTTCATTTATTGTCACGAGTCTCCACTTCCGATGTCAATTAACTGGGATGTACGAGTTTGCACACGTTGCTCTGCGACGTACACTCTTGCTTCGTGCTTCGTCAAGTAATTCGGCCCGAATTAGTTAGAACTCGATCGATTGCTCGGAATGGTCTTCAATGGGTCCCTTCTCTTTGCTCGTCTACAGCCACACGCACTGCGTGTGTTAACCCTGTCGAGGAGTCGAGTGGATTCCCCTAGGCATGATTTTCGCTCGGTAAAAGGGGTTGCCTCCCCATTTTCTAAATTGCTAGTTGTAAGCATTTAAAAAATGTGGGTATCCTCTTCTTTTGCCGTCTACCAGCCTGGTGTAGCCATATCCTGCATTGCGGGAAACTTCGTGTTCCGGGCGAAGCACCTGAAATCATGCTTAGCGGGTCCAGGTTCGATACGAGATAGGATAATTATGCGCGAAAAAGAGTTGGTGAACTTCATTTTCCTCTATTTCCGTCAATCGTTTCGTCTTCTTTCCGGTTTGGGCTTAATTCTTGCTCGTTGTATCGTTGCATTCCCGACCTATTGACCTGAAGCGGATTCTCGTAAGTGAAATGGGATTTTCGTTCGTACCGAAACCGGGAGTGCCGTTAAAGGTATATACATATTAAGTATATACATCGCGCGATCAAATATAAAATTTTTAATCGCATCGAAATAATGCGGGAGTGCCGTGCAGTATCGCGCGTAAAATAACGAAAATAGCGATATAAAAATATCGCTCGTGAGTGCGGGAGTGCCGAAAGTATCGTGCGTTTAAAACTGAGAGGAGGAGGAGGCCTAGGAGAGGCATCGGGCTCTGGCAGAGCAACCTTCTGGTAAATAATTTCTTTATTTGTAATTGTATATTAAATATTAAATATATTTATTATAATTTAAATTAAACAATTAATCGTGTAATTTGATTTTTTATTTATATGATTTAAATAAGAGAGAATTAAAGATAAAGATTTTAAATAAAAGCTATAATTTTGTAAAAATATAAGCTTTTATAAAATTAGTGAAGATAGAGAATTATTAATAAATGTTTTGTTTTTTTTTTATTTTATAGAATTATTTTATTAATTTGATTATTATTATACATATCATATATATATATATATATATATATATATATATTATATATATTATATCGAATATAATTCAATGCATACAATAATAATTTTTTGAAATATTAATTATTTTAAACTCCGCTACAATTTGAATTTTCTCTTTATATGTTATAGATCGACGAAGCAAACTTGACGATCTGAGAGGAGGAGCAGGCCTAGGAGAGGCATCCTGCACCAGCGGAACAACCTGATGGTATTATTATTGTATATTACTTATTATAAATTGCATTAGTTTGCTTCACTTATTCAAATGATTTAAACAAGAGAGATTGAAAGAAAAAGATTTTATATAAATCCTATAAAAAAAGTTTCTATTTAAAAAATAGTTTTTTACAATTTATAAAATTATTCCATATTTATATACTTGTTTATTATTGCTCGTATCGAATATAAAATTCGTTGCGTACAATAATAATTGAATATAATAATAAATATATATATATATATATATATATATATATACATATAATAAAATATTAATCATTTTAAACAATGCTAATTTGAATTTTATGTTTGTATGTTATAGACAACGTAGCTTCGAAATCGACTCCGCTGTTGCGCATCAGTGTCGGTGAGTCAAAAACTTTTATTTACTTTTAAGGTAACGAATTTGTGGAGTTTGTAGATGTAGATTGTAGATATAGATTGTAGATTATAGGTTCGTTACCTTAAAATAAATGGGCTACAACAAATTAAACAATTTACATTTAATATATATATATATTTATATTAACTTTAATACGTATATTAACTTGAATAGTTCTTTTCAATATATAGTAATACAGCATTTTAAGAATGCAAATTTAAAATTAAATAAATATAGAAAAAAAATCTTTATTTTTTATCAATTCTTTATTACAGTCAATTATTTATTTTGTTTAATAAAGAACATGCTATTAACTTTATTAATATTTTATATAATAATTTGTTTCTTTATAACATGCTGATTTTGTTTTAATTTTTCGTAGTCCATCTATTTATGTAGTGTAGCATATCAGAAACTTTGCTTTGGCTATTATAAATCTAAGTTATTGATTAAGTAAATGATATATAATATTTAAAAAAATTAATGAATAAGTAAGTAAATATAAAGAAAAATACAATGAAAAATATAAAAATGTATGTTCAATTAATTTTATTTTATTATAAGTTTATTATAAATTTTGTTACAAATATTTTATATATATACGTATAACATAAAATTTCAATCAATTAATTTTGATGGATGACTTAGTATTATATTAGTTAAAGCAAAGTTATATTAAAATGACAATGGTCGTTACATATTACGACTATAAATGAGCGTAAAATTATGCTCATGCGAAAATAACTTGCAACGAAAGGAGTTATTCTCCTTTATTGACCTTAGAGAGGTCTCTGAACTTTTTGCTAAAAGTAGCCAAATTAAATATGGTCGTGATCAGTGAAAGGTAGGTTTAACTGATCCGACAAATTATTTTAAATAAGATGAAGAGGATGACCAAAATATTGGTCAGAAGTAAAAAAACGAAATATACATATGTATTTCTACGTGCAATAGCACGCAATAAAATAAACGCGTAAAATAAACGGGTCCGACATAAAATACACGTTAACATTTAAAAAATAAAGACGCGTAAAATAAATGGTGACAAAAAGGAAATA
This sequence comes from Camponotus floridanus, assembly GCF_003227725.1. Taxonomy (NCBI): domain Eukaryota; kingdom Metazoa; phylum Arthropoda; class Insecta; order Hymenoptera; family Formicidae; genus Camponotus; species Camponotus floridanus. The sequence continues at coordinate 569,909 of NW_020229414.1, forward strand.
GGTTCGCGATTCGTGTTTAGGGCACATTTCCTAAATCGCGGATTTAAGTAATCACGGATTCTTGCTGGCCTAATCAGCAAATAAAACTGCTACAATTTTAGGATCGGTAGGGCTGTTAGGATGGATAGGGCTGTTAGAATCGGTAAAACTGTTAAGATCGGTAGGGTTGTTTAGGATTTGTAGGATTGTTAGGATCAATGTAGGGCTGTTAGGATGGATAGGGCTGTTAGGATTGATAGGCCTGTTAGGATCGATAGGGTTACTAGGACCTATAGGGCTGTCAGGATTGATAGGGCTATTAAGATCGATAAGGATTGTTAGTATTGTTAGGATTATTAGACTATGAACTGTTAAACTATAGTATTTATATGTAAGATAATTACTATATAATATACTATAAAGTTTTTCCTTATTAAAACATAAGATATAATTTAAGAGCGCAAAATTGTATATTATATTATGTAAAATTGTATATTAATTGTACTCTGAAAAAGCTGTACAATCAAGATTGATGTATAATGTTTGACATCATTCTTGATTTTTTAATAAATATTCACATTGCATATAATGTGAATTACATGTAATGTGGATGTTTAATAATTTGATTGTGTTGTAAATTACGTTTTTATATATACGAATTATATTATTAATTATATTAATAATATAATTCGTATATATAAAATAAATATAATATAGTAAATATTGTATGCCATTATAAACATTTTATATAATGTTAAATTCAAATGTAAATGCTATCATTATCTAATAATGCTGATAATTAAGATATTAAATAAAGCTAAATTATATATTAGAACATAAATAATTTCTTTTTTTTTTTTAAATTTACAGTTTATATATATATATATATTATATATATATATATATATATATTCGATTTGATAAAATATTGTCATTTATCAATTTAAGCAATAAAAGACGTACTTATTTTGGAACATTTTTGTGCAAATT